>NC_140502.1:10219233-10339233 GCF_964271855.1 Acomys minous
GAACAAGCATAAGGCTTGTTTGCCTGTGTGTGTGTGTGTGTGTGTGTGTGTGTGTGTGTGTGTGTGTGTGTTTGTGTGTGTGGTGTGTGTTTGGTGGGGGGTGGTATGTGTGTGTGTGTTTGTGTGTGTGTGTGGTGTGTGTGTGTGTGTGTGTGTGTGTGTGCGTGCGTGCATGCGTCTGCGGGTTTCTCACCTGTGGAGTTGTGTAGGATCTGTGGAAAGCTGGAGATTCCGTTCTTTATGGCCCACACAGAGAAGCTGTACGAGGTTCCAGCCTCAAGGTTCTCAACTGTGATGCTCGTGTCCTTGACTTCTTGGGTGCCATTTTTGTCACCATTTCCTGCAAACTGCACTCGGTAGGTGTAACCCTGAAGGTCTGGACCCTCAGGAGCTTCCCAGCTCAGCATGATGGAATGATTAGTCCGAGTCACCAGAGACGGATTTATTACTGGGTTAGGGGCTGAGAGAAAAAATAAGAATAATTCAGATTGAGTAGGGAATCCCATAGAGAGAAAGTCAGTTTAGGGCCCTCGGATCCCAGGCTCTACACCAACCATTTGGTCAAGCAGATTAAGGTGTTGAGTCTGGGCCAGTGCGTCTCAATTTTCGGTTTATTATTTTTGGGAGGGAGTGTTTGTTTGTTTTTTTCTTCCTGTTTTGGAAAGCTCAGCCTGGCCTCCGCTGGATGGAGAAGCCAAAAATAACCTTGACTTTCTGGCCCTCTTTTCTCAACCTCCAGGTGCTGGAACCACACGTGGGCGCCCACGACGCCTGGTTCAGGGCGGTGCTTTCAAAGCTTTGATGAGGCTGTGAGGTCACAGCCCACACAGAAGGAATCAGCGTCTTGCTTCGGTGACTTAAATGCTGCCCCACTGTCCACCGTGGCGGGTGCCCAGTCAGCCCAGATGTGGGAGATACATTTGAAATGTTATACAAGCTCAACTGCCTTAGGATCACGTCACTGCTTAAGTTTAGTGGCCGCTCTCCTAGACAATGACAGTCCAGCCAGAGGGAACTGTCGGCCCCCACCTGATGCCACCGACGTTCTGAGCTTCCACCCTCAATATGTGACACAGAGAGAGCTGAAGAGGCCTCTATCAGCAGCCCCTTGGATGTAGATGAAGGGAGTTCAGGAGTTCAAGGTCATCCTTGGCTGCCTAGCTGATTGGAGGTCCACTTGAGCTACATAGGAGCCTGTCTCAAACAAACAAACAAACAAACAAACAAACAAAAGTGCTAGAGCGGGCTCAGCAGGTAAGGACAATTGCTGCTCTTGCAGAGGGCCAGCACCCACATGGTGGCTCACAACCGCCTGTAACTCTTGCCCCAGAGGATCTGATACCAATTTCTGACTTCCGCAGGTGCCAGGCAACAGGTGTTGTGCATATATGCACCCAGACAAAACACATGTCTAGGCCTACACAAATTTAAAAACCTATAAATGTAAAAACAAAAGCCAAAAAAAAAAAAAAAAAGAGCTAAGCAGGTGGCTCAGTCAAGAAAGTGATTGCCACACAATCATAGGAACCCAAGCTCAAAGAAGGTAGTGGTGGTGCACACTTTTAATCCCGGCACTCATAACACAGAGGCAAGAGGATCTCTGTGAGTTCAAAGCCAGCCTGATGGACAGTAAGAGTTTCAAGACAGCCAGGGATAAACAGAGGAGCCCTGTCTCAAAAACAAAAACAAAAACAAACAAACAAAGTTCAGATCCCTAGCACTCACAAGCATAGGGGTGCATGCCTGCAACCCCAGTGCCGGGACAACAGACACAGTAGGATTCCTTGCGGCTCATTGTCTGCCTAGCCAGTCTGGCCAAATCAGTGAGAGACCCTGTCTCAAAAAATAAGATAACTCCAACAAACAAACAAACAGAAAGCTGGGTTCAGCAGCACTAAGCCATTCCTGCAGCCAACCCTCATGGGTTTTGTTACACAGGTATACCAAACCCACACACGTGCAGAGAAACATAATGCGTGTTTAACTCAGGCTGGTGAGCTGGATCGGTGGGGAAAGGTGCCTGCTGCTGTGCCTAAGGACCTGGCTTTGATCCCTGGGAGCCAAATCCTGAGAGTTGTCCTCTGACACCCACATATAGGCAATGGTATGCATGTACTCCACACACACACACATACACACATACATACATACATACACATATACATATAGAATGAATGAATGAATGAAACTTTTGTTTTTGTTTCTTTTGGGGGGGCGGGGGGACTTTCAAGACAGAGGCAGGTGGATCTCCATGAGTTTGAGACCACAAAGTGAGGCCAGGACAGCCAGGACTACAAGAGAAACCCTGTCTTTTAAAAAAAATAAAATAAAAATGAAACACAATTGAAGAATTGAGTCAGTGTCAATATCTGCCCTCCACATGCACAGAAACACACACACACACACACACACAGAGGCATGTGGACATGCAACTGCACACACAAAAGGTTCAGAGGGTCAGAACCCTGACCGAGTGAAGTTCCCTCCGAGGTCACTTACTGCACACTTACACACCCTTGTTTGAGCAAGGAGACACACCCTGGTACTGTGGACTGTAGTGTAGCTCTTACATCCTGACCAGCCCTAAGCAGAAGCTGCAAATGCTGTGAACAACCCACTGTCCTGAGCCAAGGCTGCCACCAGCCAGATCCTGTCTTCTCCTGTAAGTGTCCCAAAGGGACTGTGTGCTGGACGATTGGCCTTATTCTCCCAGAAATGCTCAGGCATCACCACCACCAACTGTCTTTAAACCAACCAACCAACAAAAACACTGGGAATGGTTGTAATCCAGCACTTAGGAGAAGGAGGCTGGCATTCTTGCCTTGCAGAAATGAGGCCTTGGCTTTGACCCCCAGTACTGCTCGCCCACATACCATCTTTTTGTTTTGTTTTGTTTTGTTCTGTTTTGTTTTGTTTTGGCTTTGGAGATAGGGTTTCTCTTGGCTGTCCTGAAACTCACTCTGTACACCAGGCTGGCCTAGAACTCTCAGAGATCTGCTTGCTTCTGCCTGCCAAGTGCTGGGATTAAAGGTGTGCGCCACCACAGCCAGGCTCCCCCTCGTACTACCTATAAGCATCTATCTATCCATCTATCTGCCTATCTATCTATCCATCTACCTATATATCTACCTATTAACCTATCTATCCATCTATCATCTATCATCCATCTATGCTCTATCCATCATCTAGGATCTATCATCTTTCCACCGTTTTGTCATCTATGTGTCTACTGCCCACGTATGTGCTTATGAACATCTACCTCTCTGGGTGTGTGGTTTCCATTATCCTAATTGAACTATGGACATTGCCCCCACTCTCTTGTCACATCTAAACCACGCCCCTTTTAAGAAAGAGAAACTACAAGAGTGTCCCCTCTCACCTGTGGCAGCGTTCCTGAGAGTCTCCCTTGTGCTGTTGACTCCGTTGGCTTCCACCCACACAGAACATTCATAGGCAGAGCCAGGCTCAAGTCCGTCTATGGTGACACTGTTGTTTCTTGTATCCCGGGTCTCGGTTTTGCCACCATCTCTACCGCACTCGGCCCAGTAGGTGAGGTCCGGGGACAAGGAGCTCTCAGGCGGCTCCCATGTCAGGCTGATGGAAGTGGTGGTCTGAGCTTCCAGGCTCAGGTTTCGCACTGGTTTTGGGGCTGAAATGGGGACAGAAAGGGAAATCAGGTGGTGATCCTGGTGATGAATTTTCTGTTTCATCATAGGCCATGGAGCCAGAGGTGGGATGACTCAGATGCAGAACATCCAATATGGAGCCACAGTTCCCATTGGCCCTTGAGCTCGTAGGATGTGGCTGGTCACCACTAGGATGCTGGTGAGAGTTAGTGCCCGGAGCTGGGAAAATGTTATCACTGGGTCAATAATGTCATACCTAGCAAGGCGTGGTGCCTCATGTCTGTATAGCCAGTACTCTGGATGCTGAGGCAGGAGGATTGCTACACATTTGATGTACACTATACAGCCAGCATGGCTACATAGAAAGATCCTGTCAAAGAAAGAAAGAAGCAAAGAAAAAAAGAATAAAAATGCACCCCCTAAACCTGGGGTGGTGGTACACGCCTGTAACCCCAGTACTCAGGAAGGCAGAGGCAGGAGGATCTCTGTGAGTTCAGGGTAGCACTCTACAGAATGAGTTCCAGGATATCTAATACCACACAGAGAAACCCTGTCTGAAAATAAAATAAAGGAAGGAAGGAAGGGAAAAAAATGATTCCTAATAATATTCTGTTATCCTCACATATTAGTCTCTAGCCCAATTGTCATGAGAGGGTTCACTTGACAACTGATGGAAATGGATGCTGAGGCAGGAGGATTGCTACACATTTGATGCCATCATGGCTACATAGAAAGATCCTGCCATAAAAGGGATCCCATCCCAGGCGTGGTGGCGCACACCTTTAATCCCAGCACTCAGGAGGCAGAGGCAGGCGGATCGTTGTCAGTTCAAGGCCAGCCTGGTCTACACAGTGAGTCCAAGACAGCCAAGGCTACACAGAGAAACCCTGTCTCAAAAAATAAGATAACTCTAACAAACAAACAGAAAGCTGGGTGCGGCAGTGGCACATATCTGTAATCCCAGCACTCAGGAGGCAGAGGCAGGCCGATTGCTGTGAGTTCAAAGCCAGCCTGGTCTACACAGCAAGTTGAGGATAGCCAGGGCTAAACAGAGAAATTCTGTCTTAAAAAATAAAAAAAAATAAAAAAAAAAAGAGGGAGCCCACCCCTGACACTGCCTCGAGGTCCAGGACCGAGGACCCAGAAGCTGGAGAGCCCAGAGACCTAGGATAGAAAATGATTCCTGGGGCTCAATTCCCAGCACCCACATAGAAGCTCACAACTGTTTATAACTGACACCTTCACACAAACATGCATACAGACAAAACCCCAATGCACATTAAAAAAAATCCTAACTATATTCTGTTATACGCATACATTGGTGCCTAGCACAGTTTGTCATCACAGAGGTCTCTTTCTTTATTTGTTTAGTTTAGTTTTGTTTTGTTTTTCGAGACAGGGTTTCTCTGTGTAGCCTTGGCTGTCCTAGACTCACTTGGTAGACCAAGCTGGCCTCGAACTCACAACGATCCACCTGCCTCTGCCTCCCAAGTGCTGGGATTAAAGGCCCAACATTAGGTGGAGCTCTGGGAATCCTGGCAGCGGGGGGGGGGGGGGGGGGGGGCTGGGGGCTGGGGGGGCTGGGGGGTTGGGGGTTGGAGGGGTTGGCGGGGGGGGGGGGGGGAGGAAGAATTGTAGGATCAAGAAGGGCCAAGGACACCACAAACAACTAAGCCGAGTTCAAAGGGGGTAACAGAGCCTGAACTGACAACCAGGGAGCCTGCACGGGACTGACTTAGATCTTCTTGCATGTATGTTACTGGTGTGCAACTTGGTCGTCTTGTGGGACTCCTTTTTTTTTTTTTTTAATTTTTTATTATCTTGTGGGACTCCTAACAGTGGGAGCAGGGCCTGTCTCTGACACCTTTGGCTGCTGCAAGGACCCTCTTCTGCTACTGAGTTGCCTCAAGCGTCCTCATACCCGAGGGGAGGTGCCTAGTCTTACAGTTACCTGATAGCATGCCCACCGTCTCATCTGTTTTGGGGGATAAGACAGGAGGACTGTATAAATTCAAAGGGTGCCTGAGCTACATAGCGAATTTTAGACTGTTGGGATTATGGAGTCATATCCGCACTTGAGTGCGTGCACACAAACACATGCACACTACAGCAATAGATAGATTAAGGTATATGAAAAGAAAATAGGGTACTGCCACAGAGAAAGTCACCTGACAAGAAACTTTGACCTCTACAAGCAAATGCACACACACACACACACACACACACATGCGCACACACTCATATAATACACACACACACACACACACACATGCGCACACACTCATATAATACACACACACACACACACACACACACACACACACACACAAATGTAAATAAATCAGCCAGGCATAGTGGTATCCACCTTTAATCCCAGCACTTGGGAGGCAGTTAGTTAGTTCAAAGGCGGCCTGGTCTACAGACTGAGTTCCAGAACAGCCAGGGCTACACTGAGAAACACTGCTTGGAAAACCAAACAAATAAATAAATAGCAGACAAACAAAGAAATCAAAATAAAACTAATCCAGGGATTGGCTCTGCAGAAGCCCACAGAGCTCCTGGCACCAAGTGGTGACAAGTGCATGGACTGGTACCAGGGACCCTCATAGCTCTCAGCCTTGATCAAAGAAGCTGCTGTCTTCTGTGAATAGTGCTTAAAGCAGAGACTCATGGAGGGTGGAGATGTTGGAGGCACATCTACCACCCCCTCCAAGACTCAGAGACTGGAGGGCGGAGGGGTGTGTGCGTGTTAAGTGCTGTCTTGGGGCCATGTCACAGCTGTAACAGTCACAAACTCCTGGCCATTGCGGTTATACGGATAAAGGCTACACAAGACTGCTACCTTAAATATTCAGTCATAAATGGAGGATGGACTCATGAGACCCCCTGCCTGGGGGGACAAAACGGCCGTCCAGGGCTGCTGGGGAAGAAGAGGTCACCGTCTTCAGTGAGTGGAGTGCTCCATACCTACACCCAGGTCACGATGTGAAAACAAAGGACAAGGCTGAGCAGGTGTTGCTCTGAGCACCTGTCCTTAAATTGCTCTCTGTGTTTGAGGCTGTAAATAGGAACTAGGGGAGGGATCGACTCGTCCGGTACTTGTAACTCTGTAAATCATGCACCCAGTGGTGGCTGCTGGATGGCTGAGACCCAGGCGGTCCCCTAGGGAGGTGCTAAGTTTTGTGCGCTGGGCGAGCTCTTGGGATGTGGCCAGTTGGGACCCACGGAGCTGGGAATGAGTTAGTATGAGATTAAGAATGCCAATTTCCCTTTATATGCTCGTAATATAAAGAAAGGAGATCTCTTTTGGACCCCCTTGGCTACATGTACTATGAGGGTCCACTCCGTGGGTATCTCTTTTCCTCTGTTTAATGTAGATTATAAAACCCAGAAACTTGATACATGACTTAACTTAAAGTTGCTTCATAAATGGCACTGGTTAGCCAGGCGTGGTGGCGCACGCCTTTAATCCCAGCACTCGGGAGGCAGAGGCAGGTGGATCGCTGTGAGTTCGAGGCCAGCCTGGTCTACAAAGTGAGTCCAGGACAGCCAAGGCTAACACAGAGAGACCCTGTCTCGAAAAAACCAAAAAAAAAAAAAAATGGCACTGGTTTTAAAAATATGGAAATGATAGAATGTTATAAATAAAAGGATGCTCTAGGATCCAAAAAATTAAAAAAAAAAAAAACAGAAACTCACAATGTATGCATTTCATTCCATTTCTTTAGGATCAGGGAATCTGCCACCTGCTCCTGTGACCTTTTTTTTTTTTTCTGGTTTTTCAAGACAGGTTCTCTCTGTGTAGCCTTGGCTGTCCTTTGTAGACCAGCCTGGCCTTGAACTCACAGCCATCCACCTGCCTCTGCCTCTGCCTCCCGAGTGCTGGGATTAAAGGCATGTGCCACCAGCGCCCCGGCCCTCCTGTCACCTCTTAAACACATCCCTTCAAACAAAACAAAGAATACAAGAGAGTTTGCCTCTCACCTGTGGTAGCTTCAAGGATCACCTGGGAGCTGTTGACTCCATCTTTTTCAACCCACACGGAAAATTTATACGAAGAGGCGGGAGCCAGCCCGTCCACCGTGATGCTGGTGGCTATTGTGTTTCGAGTGTTATTTCTGTCACCATCTCCAGGCCACTGGACCCAGTAAGTCAAGTTCTCAGGGTCAGTGCCCTCGGGGGCCTCCCAGATCAGGGTGATGGAGCTGGTGGTCTGAGTCTGTACCCTCAGGTGTCTCACTGGATCTGAGAATTAGAGAGAGAGGCTTTCCGATTAGAAGAGCACAGGTCACGCGTATTCCCCCCTCTCGCCACCCTATGCTTCCCAGCTGAGTCGAGAAACTATCTTTGTCCTTGGAGACCCTGAGAAGCTGGGGTCTCATCTCTTGGTAAGGACAGTGATCAAAGGCGTGACTACTCACCGGCCGCCCTGACCACAGTACAGCCATACAAACCCTAGAGAGAACCAGGTAGGAAGAAATTAGCTGAGTTATATGAAGATCGGGAGGTGGGGCTGGCAGGGCTGCTTGACAACTCTCTCGATCTCTGTCCCCAACCTTTTCCTTCAACCTTGACCAAGGATAGGAGTGTGGGGGACGGCAGACGATAAAGGTCATCCCAAGCCGGGGACTCTGTTGGTTAGGAAGAAGGTCACCCATGGCAGAGGCGGAACAACAGGGAAGTAGAGGTGAAGTCGGTTCCCAGGTAAGGGCAAAAAATTACAATGAACGGTTTCGCTTTATGACAAATATAAAGCCGGAGGCCCTGGGGAAGGGGGCGATGGACCAAGAGGAAAACAAAGATGGAGCCTGGAGACTGACTGTGGGATGAAGGAGATGAGACAGAGGCTGTGGGATTGTGGGAAAAGAGTTAGGGCTCAGACTCCTGGGTCTGAGGGAGGAGGCTGGGCTGTGTGCCTGGGCAGCCTGCTCCGGCGTTCATTCGCATACCAGACACTACAGCATCTAGACACCAGTATAGTAAGATGTGTCTGTATTCTTTCTTCCTTCTCCAGGTAACGGCCATGCCCTGCTCCTTCAAGGCCCTGGCTGAGGGACCTTCCTCCCACATCTCTGGGAACGTAGAGTCTAGCCCTTTCTATCTCTGCTTTCCCTCGGACCCCAGCTCAGCCCTGAGCAGGAGAGAACTCACCAATAGCACCAAGCTCCCCCAGACCCCAAGGTTCCCACCACTCCTGGCCATGTGTCCCGACGCTGCGCAGGGGACGCAGGAGTCCCAGGTCTGGAACCTCTCCAGGTTGGACTTTCAACTTAAGGTTTTTTTTTTTTCCTTTTGCCAGCCCATCGGTGAAGGCCAGAGGCTGAGGCTGCAGTGGGCGGAGGAGGAAGTAGGAGCTCCAGGCTTGAGAAGCTGGCTCAGCCCTGCCCTGTCCCTCAACCCCTCCTTCCTTTCCTTCCCGGTTCCCCCGACACAGATCTTCTGGACACCATTGGTCCCGTCTGGACTCCTCAGTGCTCAGCTCACCTCATTTTTGCACCACAGAAGCTGCTTCTCCTTCCACTCAGTTACCTTCACATCCCCTAGGTAAACAGACGTCAGCTCCCACTGTGTGTGAATGCACTGCGCAGATTTCAAAAGTACATAACGCTGAATGTCCTCTGGCTGTCCTCTCTCTCTCTCTCTTTTTTTTTTTTACATTTAAAAAATATTTTATTAATTTATTCATATTACATCTCAATTGTTATCCCATCCCTTGTATCCTCCCAATCCTCCCTCCCTCCCATTTTCCCCTTACTCCCCTCCCCTATGACTGTGACTGAGGGGGACCTCCTCCCCCTGTATATGCTCATAGGCTATCAAGTCTCTTCTTGGTAGCCTGCTATCCTTCCCCTGAGTGCCACCAGGCCTCCCCATCCAGGGGACGTGGTCAAATATGGGGCACCAGAGTTCGTGTGAAAGTCAGTCCCCACTCTCCACTCAACTGTGGAGAATATCCTGTCCATTGGCTAGATCTGGGTAGGGGTTTGAAGTTTGCTGCATGTATTGTCCTTGGTGGGTCTGGCTGTCCTCTCTTAGGGGATGGGGACACATTGCGGATGGTCCAAAGCTGGCTGCGGTGGCTCACACCTGTAATCCCAGCACTTGCAAGGATTACTGTAAATTGCAAGCTAGTCTGGGCTACAGAATCAGATCCTGTCTTAAACACACATACACATTTACAAACGCATATACACATAGATATATAGCATGCACACAATCTATACATACACGCATACATATGCAAATATGCATGCACATATACATACCTACATGTACATAACGTATTTCAGCTATATAAACACACATGCATGCACATGCATGCACACACACACACATACACACAGACACACACACTAGGCAGGCTGTATCTCATGTCCCACTAGGGGGTTTAAGTCTGACACAGGCTCTGGATTCTGTTTCCTTTTCCTGCCTTCCAGCGGCCTGCGGCTTGATCCGGGAGCCGTGCGTGTCTCTCATGTCCCGGCCTTTGCGTAAATCTGTCTCCCTCCCCCGCCCCTCCAGCAGGGTCTCATTGCTAACCCTCCCCTAAGATTGAAGTCGGGAGTGGTCCACCACAGACAGCCCTGAGTTGTAATCTGCCGTGGCAGGCTATATACATTTGCGTATTTCCCTTGTCACAGGGCGTGTCCGTGGCTTTAAAAGGGAGACTTCAACCCAGGGTGACTCAGATTTCTCCTCTATGAAAAATGGTCACAGCTACCAGTAAACAAGCCATGAGGAATTAGAGAAATGGCTGTCTGGAGAACCTTACCACCAAGGGTGTGGTATCGCGTGCTTGTCGTAACTGCACTCCAGAAGCTGAGGCAGGAGGATGGTATGTACCATATCAATGCAAGGTGTGTGATCACACCTGTAATCCCAGCACTAAGGAAGAGCAGGAGTCAGTCCAGCCCGATTTATATACTCTAGGCTGGCCGCAAACTCTCCATGACCTTCACTTAGCTCTCGGTCCTTTCTTGGGGCCTCTGCCACAGAGAGCTGGAATGATGAGCAACCACCAGGACCTCTGGCTTATAGGTACTGCTAGAGATCAAACCCAGGGCCTTGCGTGCATACTAGGCAAGCAGTCCACTAACAGAATTTTATTCCCTGATATAATTCTTTTTATTTTATTTTATTTATATTTACATTTTATTTTTATTTTTTGGTTTCTCGAGACAGGGTTTCTCTGTGATAGCTTTGCCTGTCCTGGACTCACTTCGAACTCACAGAGATGCACCTGCCTCTGTCTCCTAAGTGCTGAGATTAAAAGTAGGTACCGGGCTGGAGAGAGAGCTCAGAGGTTAGGGGCACAGACCTCCTCCAGAGGTCCTGAGGTCAATTCCCAGTAACCACTTGGTGGCTCCCAACCATCTATAACGGGATCTGATGCCCTCTTCTGGCCTGCATGTGTACAAGCAGGCAGAGCACTGTATTCATAATAAATAAATAAATCTTTTTTTTTTAAAGTGTGTATCATCACACCCAGCTATTTTATTTTATTTTATTTTATTTTTTATTTTATTTTTTTGACACAGGGTCTCACTTTGTAGCTCTGTCTGTCCAGGAACTCACTATATAGACAAGGCTGGCCTTGAACTCACAGAGATCTATCTACACTTGCCTCTGCTTCAGTGTTTTCCTCCCATTGAGAATGAAGGCATGCCAAAACACACCTAGTTATTTTGTGTCTCGGGTAGCCCAGCATGGCCTTGAACTCACTATGCAGCAGAAAACCATGAGAGCCCGATTGACGCCCTTCAAGTGCCATTGTGACATGAAGGTAACACTGTCTTTTCTAACCCTGTCTCAGCAGGCTCACACCTCTCTGGCTCTGGAAGGCACAGCTTCTAAGTGTGAGAAGCAGGAAGTGAAGGTCACAGGGCCATCTTGGATGGTGTCATCTACTGTGCCATATTGGTACGAAACGGTTGCCCTTTTCATCTTTTGTCATAACCTCCCATTTATCATGCAGAGTTGCAAAGGGGAAGGGTGGGGAGGGAACTAGCACGCATTGCCCGGTGCTGGGAACAACATCTCAGCCATATTGACATTGCTCCTGAGTCAGAGGAGGAAGTGAGACTCAAAGGGGCGGGAGTTGGGGCGGGGCATAATCCAAGTGTTGCACTTTGGCCTCCAGGGCAGGCTTGACTTCCCAAGCCCCACCTCCACCTTAACCCCACCCCAACTCCTCCTCCTGAGATAGGAGGATACAGTTATCTGCGTATCTAACTCTTCAGGACATCCCGGAATGTTCCGCCATTATAGGACTTTTTAGTTTTGTTACTTTAGGGGTCGGGCTATGGTGGTACATACCTGTAATCCCAACCCTTGTGAGGCAGAAGCAGGAGTTTGAGGCCAGCCTCATCTACATAGAGAGACTGTATCTCGGGGTGGGGGAGGGGTGGGGAGAAGAACCGGATGTGGTGGTACATGCCTTCAATCCCAGCACTCCAGAGGCCGAGGCGTGTGAGGCCAGCCTGGTGTAAGTAGCCAGTTCCAATCCAGCCTATGCTACATGGTGAGGACCTGTCTCAAAAAAAATAAAAAAAGGGGGTCTGGAGAGATGGCTCAGAGGTTAAGAGCACTGTCTGTTCTTCCAAAGGTCCTGAGTTCAATTCCCAGCCACCACATGATGGCTTATAACCATCTATAATGAGATCTGGAGATCTGGTGCCCTCTCCCAGCCTGCAGACACACATGGGGGCAGAATAAATAAATAAAATATTTAAAATAAATAAATAAGGAATATTAATTAGTGCATTACATCACAGCCTGCAGCTGTAATCTCATCTCTGAAGCCAGGGGACTTAATTTTAAGGGCAGCCTGAGCCTTGCCTCAAAAAACTTTTTTCCCACTACATATATGTGTGTGTGTGTGTGTGTGTGTGTGTGTGTGTGTGTGTGTGTGTGTGTGTGATCTGTATGATGATGAATGTGCCTATGAACAAATGTGGAGAGGGCTGAGGTCATTGCTATGTATCTTCCTCTATTGCTCTCCATTATATATACTTTTTGTTTGTTTGTTTTCAAGACAAAGTTTCTCTGTGTAGCCTGGCTATACTGGAACTCTCTCTCTCTCTGTAGACCAGGCAGCATCAAACTCACAGAGATCCTCCTGCCTCTGCCCTTCAAGTACTGGGATTAAAGGCAGACACCACCACCACCAGCTGCACCATCTTTAGATAATTTTTATACAGTGCTCTGCCTGCAAGTACACCTGCAGACCAGAAGAGGGCATCAGATCATGTTATAGATGGTTGTGAGCCACCATGTGGTTGCTGGGAATTGAACTCGAGACCTCCAGTAGAGCAGCCAGTGCTCTTAACCTCTGAGCCATCTCTCCAGCCCTCCACCTTATATTTTGAGACAGGGTTTCCTCATTGAACCTGGCTGGAGTTGGTAAACAGGCTGGTCAGTGAGCTCCCAAGATCCTCCTGTCTCTTCTCCCGCACCTCAGGTATGTATGTGTGTGTGTGTGTGTGTGTGTGTGTGTGTGTGTGTGTATGTGTATATATATGTATGTATGTATATATGTGTGTGTGTATATATATATATGAGTGTGTGTATATGTATGTATGTATATATATATATATACATATATATATATATATATATATAAATTATGTGCCTGCCAGAGAGCTAACACTTTACCTATCGAGCTATGTGTAGCCCTATCAAGGTACTTAGATAATAAACACTTTCTGCGGTGCTGGGAATCACACCCAGGGGGTTGTAGTTTGAATATGCTAGGCTGCACACACACACACACAAACACACACACACACACACACATACACACACACACACACACACACACACACACACACACACACACACCTTCTCTAGTGCTGTCTGCATCCCCCTGGCTTCTGAATGACTAAAAGGTCATGTCATGGGCCCATGCAGGGGCAAAGCGCATCTTAAATAAGACGTGTGGGATCTTCCTTTTCTCACTTGACCCTGCAGAACAGAACATACCCCTCAACCCTGATCCCCACCCGTGACACCCTGACATTGAAGAGGATGCAAAGTTGCTTTTCTATGGCTGTGAAGAGACACTATGGCCACAGTAACTTATAGAGAAGTCCATTTGGGGCTTACTGTGTCGGAGGGTGAGAGTCCGTGACCGTCATGGCAGCGAGTGTGGAAGCAGGCAACCTGGCAATGGTGATTCGAGTCGGTCACCCCAGAATCTGGGAGGCTAGAGCAGAGGGGCAGCCTGGCCTATAGTGTGAGGCCATCTCAAAAAGCACATGTGAACATACAAACACAAACGACTGTCTCTTAGTGGCAATTTTCTGTTATTGTTTTTTAAATTTTCTTAGTGACAAGTATCCCTTGTTTTAAAATTATCTGTATTATCACTATTATCAGTATGCCTGGCTAGCAATCAATTAAGACACAGACACCTGTTATATTTTTAAATGGCCTTAGTTAACCTGGGACAGGGCAGACATTAATCCTCTAAACTACTTCCCATAGTGGGGCAGGCATGGGATCCCTGCTTCAATCCCATGCCCTCTGCTTCTAATAACTTCTATCAAGCTACCTCCCATCCATAATCCCGAATACTTGCTAATGTTCTTCATCCAGATACTCCATCCATGCCGGCCATGTGCTTCTCCTCCAGCTAACCCATGGCGGCCTTCCTTTTCTCTCCTTGGGTCTCTCTCCTTCCTCCTCATGGTGGTCTTTCTTCTTTCCTCTCAGGACCCTCTTCTCTGGTCTCCTTCTTCTTCCTCCTCCTCCTCCTCCTCCTCCTCCTCTTCTTCTTCTTCTTCTTCTTCTTCTTCTCTCCTTTTGGGACCCTTAGCCACACCTATTTCATCTGCCCTGCCCAGGTGGGATGGCTTTTTATTAATTAGCATCAAAATACATCAGACCATCCCCCAACAATCTGTGAACAATCAAATGCTCCCAGGAGCTGGGGTTCCTGGAGAAAAGATCAATGTGAGGTACCAAACACAACCATCCAAACAGGCCCCGGTTTCCAGTTCCCAGCAAGCTTCGGACGCAAAAGCACTTCTATCTGGAACCTTTTCCTTTCCATGGGGACTTGAAGCTAACCAAAGCCGAGGCAGGAAATCTTCCACCTAGCCTCCTAGAGGTCAATTGTTAATGCCCTGGAAGATTCCAGAAAGAGGAATTGAAGTTACTGTATCCTGGCTCTGATTCAATATTAATATTAACCATAAGTGACACTAAAGTTCACTGTGAGGGCTGGAAAGATGGCTCAGTGGTTAAGAACACTTGCTCTTGCAGAGGACCCCCAACCACCTGAAACTCCAGTTTCAGGGGATCTGATTCCCTCTCCTGAACTCTGTGGCTACTGCGTGCAGGGAGTGCACAGATATACATGAAGGAAAACATTCATACACATAAAATAAAAAATAATTTAAAAGATGGGCAATGGTGGCTCATATTTTTAATCCCAGCACTCAGAAGGCAGAGGCAGGCAAATCTCTGAGTTCAAGGCCATCCTGGTCTACAAAGTGAGTTTCAGGACAGCTAGTGCTACACAGAGAAACCTGTCTTTTAAAAAAAAAATTGATGATGATGATTATAACATTATTATTATTGTTGTTGTTGTTATTATTATTATTAGTAGTAGTAGTAATAGTAGATGATATTATTATTATTATTATTATTATTATTATTATTATTATTATTATTATTATACTCCGGGTCTGGCTAAGGGTGAGTGAGGGGATAGGGAATCAATGGGGGAGGGTGTTTGTTTTTTGGTTTGGTTTGGTTTGGTTTTCTGAGACAGAGTTTCTCAGTGTAACAGCCCTGACTGTCCTGGACTCCTTTTGTAGACCAGGCTGGCCTCAAACTCACAGAGATCCACCTGCCTCTGCCTCCCGAGTGTTGGGATTAAAGGCGTGCGCCACCACGCCCGGCAGGACCAACGTTTTATTAGTTAATTTTCTCTACACTGTTATCAAAACCCCTGGCAGAAGTAATTTAAGGGGGGTACTTTGGACTCGTGGTTGGAGAAGGTACAGTCTATCACCAGGGAGGAACGACAGGTGGGAGGCTGCGGTGTCACCTAGCTGAGATCAGGAAGTCGGACCCAGCTTTGCTCAAGGCTGGCCTTCCGGCAACCTACTTTGGCCAACTAGGTACTGCCTCTTAAAAGCTCCCAAATGGCGCTAATTGCTGGGATCAAGAGTTTAAACACAGCCTGGGTGAGGTAAACCCAGACTCAGAAAGATACACATGGTATGTACTCTCATAAGTAAATATTCGCCATCAAGTGCAGGATAACCATGCTACGACTCACAGACCCAAAGAAGCCAAGGAGGGGTCCAAGGGAGGATGCTTGAATCTCACTCAGAAGAGGAAATAAGACAGACGTCTGAAGCAGGTGGAGGGAGGGAATTAGGTGGTGGAGGGGGTGGGGAGGGTAACTGGGGTGAGGTTTGGGTGATAGTGAGGGGGAGATGAGAACCAGGGGGGGCATCTCTGGGACAGGGGAGGCTCCTAGGAGTCTATGGGGGTGCGGGGTGACCGTAGCTGTGACTCCTAGCAGCAGGGGTTAAGGAGCCTGAAGCCACCACCTCTTGTAGCCAGGTGAGACTTCCAGTGGAGGGAGGGGGCCGTCAACCCCATAAAAGCTTTGATCCAAAATTCCTCTTACCTACAAGAAGTTTAAGGATAAAGATGGAACAGAAATTGGAAGAACGGGGCTGGAGAGATGGCTCAGTGATTAAGAGCGCTGCCTGCTCTTCCAAAGGTCCTGAGTTCAAGTCCCAGCAACCACACATGGTGGCTCACAACCATCTGTAATGTGATCTGATGCCCTCTTCTGCAGATAAAGTACTCATATACAATAAATAAATAAAATTTAAAAAAAAAGAAAAAAGAAATTGGAAGAATGCTGAATCAATGACTGGCCCAACTTGAGACCCACCCCATGGCGAAGCCCCAACCCCTGACACTCTGTTATGCTTTGCAGATGGGAGCCTAGCATAACTGTCTTCCGAGAGGCTTCATGCAGCCTCTGATGGAAAGAGATGCAGAGACCCACAGCCAAACAACAGGCCAAGCTCGGGGCGTTCTGTGGAAGAGTGGGAGGAAGGCTAGAAGGAGCTGGAGAGGTTAAGGACACCACAAGTTGACCTACGGGAGTCAATTATCCTGGGCCCATGGGAGCATGCAGCGACTGAACCACCAACCAAAGAACATGTGTGGGTGGGCCTAGACCCCTACACACATGTTGCAGATGTCAACCTATGGCTCCCCTGAAGGAGAGATAAGCCTGTTTTTGTTATGATCCCAAGTGTGGGATGGGGAACGGTCTTGTGAGAGAACAGGTGATGTTAATCCACTAGAAGGCAAACCACCTCGTGCGGGTGCTTGATTGTTGCCAGCTGAAAAGATCCCGTGAACAGACTCTGGGAGGAGATATATAAATGAGCCCAAAACTGGAGGTGGGGCTTTTGGAGACTTGGGATAGTTTTGGCTGTTCATCGCTGCACTTCAAGATGCTCCTAGAGAGAACCACTCGAGGAAAGGCTTCGGGGCTCTGGGCTCCTGCTGAGATTCTGGGTTCTGGTTACTCCAGGTTCCAGCAGAAGAAATTCTGCTGATTACATCAGGAGAATTGTTCCTTGGAAATGATATCCTTACAGTTTTGTTACTGTATTCTTCAATCCTCTTTCCCTATTGTTTCTGTTAGTCAGGTTATAAGTGACATATGCTTGGTTAGTAAGTTCCTAGTAAAATATATTTGTTAAGAAAATTGAGCCTACATTCCCCTAACAATTGGAATAAGGGCGGTCTCAGACTCTGTTGCCTATCTCTGGACGCCTTTTCCCTAGCTGGGCTGCCTCAGTGGGAGAGGATACACTCAGTCCTACTATAACTTGAGGTGCCAGGGTGGGTTGGGACTCAGGGGCCTCCCCTTCTCTGAGAAGGAGATGGGGGAGTGTGAGGAGGGGAGCATGAGGTGGGACTGGGAGGAGAGGAGGGAGGAGGCTGGGATCAGGCTGTAAAGTGATTAAATAAATAAAATTTAAAAGAAAAGAGTTCCAACACAGGATCCCGTGAAGACATTTTACATTCTAACCACAGCGTGTAAACAAAGGAGACTGTAGCTAAGGCTAGCCCCTTGACTGGGATAAAAGCCCTGTGTGTTTCTTGCCTTAGTTCCTGTGCGTGACAGTAAAAGGGGTATGCTCATAAGACGGCAGGCATGGCATTTTGGCTTTCCCAATCTATTGAGTGAGGACTTGGGTGATGAGAAGAAGAAATGGAAGGGCTTGCCATCCATCCCAGATAGTAAACATACGGAACAGATCGGTGCCAGGAGACTCTGGGACTGACTGCAGCTTGCCGATGGAGGGTTCATATGGCTTTCTCCTTTTGTTCTGCTGGTCCAGGGGTTGACCCCAGGGTCTCTCGCACGTTAGCCAAACATGCTACCACAGAGAGACAACTCACTCTGAGGCTGAAGATGACCTTGAACTCCTGCTCCTTCTGCCCGGTTTTAGTCACTCTCTTATCGCTGTGATAAGACACCATGACCAACTCATAGAAGAGTTTATTGGAGCTTACACTCCAGAGGGTGAGACCGCCCGCCCCATCATGGTGGGGAGCCTGGCAGCAGGCAGGTGTGGCACTGGAGCAGTAGCTGAGAGCTGACTTCCTGACCTACAGCTATGAGGCGGAGGAAAAAGAGGGTGAACTGAGAAAGCCATGGGCTTTCAAAGTCTCAAAGTCTACTGCCTTGGTTAGGGTTTCTATTCCTGCGATGAAACATCATGACCAAAAAGCAAGTTGGAGAGGAAAGGGTTCGAAATTCTGTTTACACTTCCAGGTCATCATCCGTCATCAGAGGAACAGAGGAAGTCAGAACAGGAACCCAAATAGGGCAGGATCCTGGAGGCAGGTGCTGGTGCAGAGGCCGTGGAG
Organism: Acomys minous; assembly: GCF_964271855.1. NCBI lineage: Eukaryota > Metazoa > Chordata > Mammalia > Rodentia > Muridae > Acomys > Acomys minous. The sequence goes on from NC_140502.1 coordinate 10,237,782, forward strand.
GGTTGATGCTTACTAGCTTGTTCCACACAGCTCACTCAGCCTGTTTTTTTTTGTTTTTTTGTTTTTGTTTTTCAAGACAAGAGTTTTTCTTTGTAGCTTTGGCTATCCTGGACTCGCTTTGTAGACCAGGCTGGCCTTGAACTCATAGTGATCTGCCTGCCTCTGCCTCCCAAGTGTTGAGATTAAAGGCATGTGCTACTACGCCTGGCCCGTTTTTGTTTTTCTTTCCTTTGGTTTTTCGAGACAGGGTCTCTCTGTGTAGCCTTGGCTGTCCTGGACTCACTTTGTGCACCTGGCTGGCCTTGAACTCACAGCGATCCGCCTGCCCCTGGCTCCCGAGTGCTGGGATTAAAGGCGTGCGCCACCACGCCTGGCAAATGTTTTCCTTTATAAGAGTTGCTGTCGTCGTGGTGTCTCTTCACAGCAATAAAATCCTAACTTAAGACACCTACTCGGGCTGGAGAGGTGGCTCAGTGGTTAAGAGCACTGACTATTCTTCCAGAGGTTATGAATTCAATTCCCAGCAAACCACATCTATGATGTGATTTGATGCCCTCTTCCGGCATGCAGGTGCACATGCAGGCAGAACATTGTATACATAATAAATAAATAAATCTTTTAAAAGACATCTACTCATCTCCCTGTGCCCTTCCTCATAACTGTCCCTGGCAACCACCTCACATAAGAAACTAAAAAACACACAAACAAAACAAGCAAAATAAAAACCACAGAAACCATCTCCTTGGGAGCTGGGGTGCGTCACAGGGTGTCCCACAGGATACCCCCTCCCTCCACACATCCTTGCTGCACACATCCAAGACTTACTGGTCTCTGGCTTCTGTCACACCATCGATATTGGATCCTCACCGGGACTCCTGTGTCCCGTTGTCGGCCTGTGTCGTGGAGATCCTTCGTCTTTGGGTCAAGAGAACCAGCCCTTTCACACGCCCCAACAGTTCACAGATGGTGTAGTTTTGGGGGGGGTAGGCCTACTCAAAGCCCTGCACCTGGGCATGGATGTAGCTGAGCAGATCGGCTTGCCTGCACTGCCACATCTTCACCACCAGGGGAGCTCTTCAGCACTGCTCCAGCTAGGCAGCCCGACGTTGCCATAGACAGGCAGGAGGCACCGTCAGCCCTTTCAGCTCTCACGCCCTCGGACCGGGTCGGGGGGGGGGGGGGTGTCACCTCCATGCCCATGCCACCTCACAGAAGACAAGTGGCAGGGGTCAGCTCTCCCACACACATGCCCTCGGGGGATCAGCTCCCCCATGCACCATCAGGACCGGTTCTACTGTGCTGCTTAGATGACGTGATGACGGGCAGTGCCCCTTTTCTGGAACGCAGCGGATGGTGAGAGGGTGCCAGCTCTCCAGAGTGCTGCAGCCAGTGACAGGCACGGCTAGTTCTGTACAGTCCTCGATATCTACGCGATCCCAGGCAGCTGCCCAGAACAAGGACATCCTAGTGGTCTCTAGTGGTGGTATGAGCCACGGATGTTGACACCAACTCCTGCTACTGGAATGCCTCAGACCCAGACAAGACCCCCTCAGTGGCAGAAAGGCCTGGGACTTCACCGTTGGCCTTAGTGGCCGGCCCGGCTACTCAGAACAGACTAATCCTCGTCACCGTCCAGTCTCCAGTTCCACCTCCCTGGGTCTCAGGGAGTTCTTTTTAAAACTCAACCGAGGCTCCTTCTCTCTCCTCGACTCTAACAGGTGTCAAGGTGACACACAAAACCAGCCAGTTACACTCACCCCCTAGTGACACATTTTCTCCAACAAGGTCATATTTTTAACCCTTCCCAAACAAGGTCCACCCACTGGGGACCAAGTATTCAGATACATGAGCCATGACAGTTTAAACTACCCCATGCCCCCACCTCCTAGGTCCTGGATTCCAGGCGTATGCCACTGTGTTCAGTTTATATCAGCGTTGAAGACAGGACCCAGGACTTGGTGCCTTCTACGAGGACATCTACTAATCGACCTATCGTCCCAGGCCGAACTATCTCCTTTGATGTGCAGGGAGGGTGGTGGATCTTGGAAAACGGAAGTGAAGACACAAATAACTTTATAGGGTGACATGTTCAGAGGCAGCCAGTGTTCTCAGCACGGAGTCTGCTTTCCCAAATGACGCAGGCCCTGGATCACCACAGTTGGCTAACAAACCGGAAGGTGCATTTTTGCCCTCTACTGCAGTGGGTCCAAACAGTTGTCTTCCATCCAACAGAGGCAGAGTATGCAATGATTCCCTGGAAGGCCCGTCCAGGGCCTCGGTCATCCTGTCACAAGACAGCACAGTGCTTCCCCCCAAAACTTAGGTAATGACGTCTGCTTAGGGGAATAGACAGGATAGCCTTCCAGCTGTTTGTTTATGCAATATTAGAAACTGAACCTAGGGCCTCCTGGATGTAAGGCAAGTCCTGGACCGCGAAGCCAGGAATTCCTGGTGGACTCTGGGCAAAGGTGCTTAACCACGGGTTTACATCCCCATCTCTCTTTTACATGGTATTTTTGGGGTTTTTTGTTTTGTTTTGTTTCTTTGTTGCTGTTTGGTTGGTTGGGTTTTTTGGTTTTTTTTTTTTTTTCCCAGACAGGGTTTCTCTGTGTAGCCTTGGCTGTCCTAGACTCACTTTGTAGACCAGGCTGGCCTCGAACTCAAGAGTGATCTGCCTGCCTCTGCCTCTCGAGTGCTGATTAAAGAGGTGCGCCACCATGCCCGGCCCCCATGCACCCAGTTTTTTTAACATTTTTTGAGACAATTTCTCACTGATCCCAGTATTTACTGACTGGCTAGTCTGCCTGGGTAGAGAGGTCTGCGGTTCTGGCTAGCTCCAAACCCATCTTCCCATTACTGGGGAGAAGGAACACAATACCACATCCCACTTTTTTATGTGTTTACCTGCATGTATGTGTGTGTGCACCACATGCAAGCCTGGCACGTGAAGAGGTCAGAAGAGGTGCAGGCTCCCTGAAAAAAGCAGTTAAGTGCTCTTAACCACCTGGGCCATCTTGCCAGCCTCTAGGCTCTTTGTTGGGTTTCTTTTGATACAAGGTTTCACTAAGTTGCCAGGTGGGCCTCCAACTCTTATCTGTAGCATCCAGGTCTTGAGGTTGTAAGCAACCCTCCTGCCACAGTTCTCCAAGTAGCTAGGAGGACTGGCCTATCCCACCAAGTCCAACTAGTATCTATCCCTCTAATGTCACTTTCATGTCTTCTCACCTTCAGTGGAAGCAAAAAGCAACATGGGAGGCCCAATGTTGTTAAGCATTCCAGACAGCATTAAGACTTGTTTGTTTGTTCATTCATTTATTTGTTTTTTGAGAGAGGGTTTCTCTGTGTAACAGCTCTGGCTGTCCTGGAACTTGCTCTGTAGTCCAGGCTGGCCTCCAACTCACGGATATCTACCTGCCTCTGCCTCTCAAGAGCTGGGATTAAAGGCGTGCACCACCACCACCACCAGGCCATTGTCAAGACTTTTTTGTTTGTTTGTTTTATGAGACATGGTTTCTCTGTGTATCTTTGGCTGTCCTAGACTCACTCTGTAGACCAGGCTGGCCTCGAACTCACAGCGATCCACCTGCCTCTGCCTCCCGAGTGCCCGAGTGCTGGGATTACAGGCGTGCGCCACCACACCCAGCCTAAAGCAAACACCCCTAATTGCTGAGCCATCTCTCCAGCTCTTTTTTTGTTTTTGTTTTTTGTTTGTTTTTTTAGACAAGGTCTCTCTGTGTAGCCTTGGCTGTCCTGGAGTCACTTTGTAGACCAGGCTGGCCTCAAACTCACAGCGATCCACCTGCCTCTGCCTCCAGAGTGCTGGGATTACAGGCGTACACCACCACGTCTGGCTCGTCAAGACTTTTAAAGCCAGGCATGACTGGAAAAAACATGTGCCAGGACTGAGACAAAGTAATGAGCTTTCACCCTATTCCTCTCTCCTAGACCTGTGACAGAAGGGGACCTCCTCCCCCACCATATGATCACAGCCTATCAGGTCTCATCCAGATAGCCCGCTTCCCCTTCCTCTGAGTGCCACCAGGCCTCCCCACCAAGAGGAAGTGGTCAAACAGGGGGCACCAGAGTTCATGTCAGAGTCAGTCCCCGCTCTACACACAACTGGACTGAGCCTAAACATGCATGGACTACACAGTGAATTTGAGGCCAGCCTGGACTAGGGAGTGAGATCTGGTCTTCAAACAGCTGGAGAGATGGCTCAACACCTAAAGCGCTTGCAATATAGGTATGAGGGCCAGAGCTCAGATCCCCAGAATCCACAGAGAAGATGGGTGGTTACAGCAGCTGGGCTGTAATGCCAACAGTCAAAAAGCAAAGACGGGAACATCTGGGAATATCTGGAGAGAGCTGGCCAGCCAAAGGAATCAGAAACCGCCAACACGAGTTCAGAAAGCGACTCTGCCTCCATAAACAAGGTGGACAGTGACTAAGGAAGACACTCAATGCCAACCATGGGCCTCTCTTGGGAGCACAAAGGTCTTTATACTCATAGGCAGCACTAGGGAAAGCAGGAACCTTAATAATGCAGGTTGTCTTTTCAAGTTAAAAAAAAATGTATTAACCTATTTTTTGCCAAGAAGGCTGAGAATGGAGCTGGTTAATAACCTAAGTGATTGATCCCTGCAGTCTGTAGTCGGGCCACAAGCAGGACAGGAGGCAGTTAGCATCCAGGTAACCTTTGCCTTATCTGTATGACCAAGGGTTCCTCTGAGCAGGACTAGAGAGAAACTTAATAGTCTTGGTGACCTTTGTGTCATCTGGTCTGGCAGGGGCTCCCCCAAGACCTCACGAGGACCAGAGGTGACTAGTAGCCCACATGAGCTCTACACTATCTGTGTGGCCAAGACCACACCAGATCCTCCCCTAGGCCTTTATCTCTAGAACCCATCTTCATAGAGGAAGTGACATGTGCCTTGATAAGTGTTTCAGTGTAATTATGCCTCCTTGGGCACAGGGGATTGTGTTAAACCAGGAAACTTCCCTGCCCCCCCCCCCCCGCCCCCGATTGTACTGTAGTTAAATATACCGAAAATAGACGGCTGGGGTCAGACTTTCTAGAAGTTTGAACTGGCTGTGGCTGCTGAGTTGTGTTGAACCGGATTTCCTTCTTGTTTCCTATGGATGGTTACTCTGATGGCCCTGGTATTTGCGGAGACCCTCACAGGGTTCAACATGCAGGATACACATGCACTCACATCTATACATGTGAACACACATACACAAATGCGTACATAACACACACACATACTCATAAAGGTTTAAAAAAACACAGCAAAACAAAACCCCTTGCTACCAAGCCTGATAACCTGGGTTCCAATAGTGCAATGGAAGGACGCCCCCCTGTGGCACGGGCCCTAAATATGCTTTGTGGTCAAGAAGGAGCTGAACTTCTGATCTTCCTGTCTCCACCTCCCAAGTGTTGAGGTTACGTCTGCACTACCACACCAACTTTATACGCAGTACTGAAGACAGCTCTCTCCCGAGCTGCACCCTAGCCCAACTTCAGTTTTTTGAACCGTTCTAACAAAGTCCAGGCTGGCCTCTAAGCTCTGATTGTCCTGCTTCAGCCTCTCAAGTGCTGGACTTGAGGACACAGATGAAGAAAAAAACAAAAACAAAAAAAACAAAAACAAAAACAGCCAGGGTGAGACTAAGATGGCTGGTAGCGAGCTACATGGCTGGAAGCAGAGCAGGCCAGCACAGTCAGGCTAGAATAGCTCAATGTCTGCCCAGCTATAGTGCCTGAAGCTTTATAATGAAATTAATGTCTCTTCGTGTCAACATTAGGGGGATTGAGCAGGCATAGAGGCCCCTAATTTTACAACACTATCCCTGAGATCCTGACTGCTAAGGTCACACTGCTGAGGAGAGCCACCCCTCAGTTCTTCCTTCCTACTCTACACCCCTTTTCCCCCTCCAAGGTCCCTCTATCTTTACTTCTTCCTCCGACACTGTGACTATAGTGGGTCGTGTTCCTCAAAAAGCTGTCTTACTGAGGATGTAGCTCAACAGTGAAGTGCTTGCCTAGCACGCACAAAGCCCTAAATTCCATCCCTGACACTACACAATGCACACACGCGTAATTCTAGCATGTGAGAGGCGGAAGTGGGGGCACTCTAAGTTCAAGGTCATCTTCAGCTGCATAGTGAGTTCCAAGACTGCCTGGGCTACTGTTTGGTATCAAAAGGGGTGGGGCAGGTAAATAGCTAGGTTGGTAACTGCCCAGGACCCACATAAAAAAACAGGCATGGGCCGGGCGTGGTAGGCTGTGTGTATGATCTCACTGATGAAAATGGCAGGATCCCTGGAGTTCACTGACCAGCCAACCTAGCTAGATGGATAAGGCCCAGACCAGTGACAGTAAAGGAAAAGAATGTGACCAGTGCCTAAGAAATGTCACTGGAGGTTGACCTCTGAAACGCACGCACGCACGCACGCACGCACGCACGCACGCACGCACGCACACATTAATCAAGACATTGCTTGAGGGACTGAGGCAGGAGAGTGAATTTGAAACTACCATGGGTTATGGGTTACATGATAAAATCCTGTCTGAAAAGACATGTTTAAAGGCTGGAGCATCAAGTGACTCAACAATCAAGAGTTCAAGGCCAGCCTAGATTATAAAGTACCTAAAAATAAATAAAGTTTGGAAGATGGAGAGATGACTAAGAATGCATACTTGCCTGGTGGTGGTGCTGCACGTCTTTAATCCCAGTACTCAAGAGGCAGAGGCTGGTGGATTTCTTGAGTTTGAGACCAGTCCTATCTAAAAGGCTAGTTCCAGGCCAGCCAGGGCTACATTAAGCAGCTCACAACTGCCTGTAATCCAGATTCAGGGGTACCTGACACCTCTGGCCTCCACAGGTACTCTCATGTGTACATACTAGATAAACAGAAGTACACATAACCCAGTGTGTGCGTGTGTGTGTGTGTGTGCATGCGTGCACTTTAAAATGAGTACTCGCTGTGCAACGGTGGGGACCAGAGTTTGAATCCCAGCACACAAGCCTATAACTCCAGCTCCAAGGAGGGCAGACGCAGCACTACTGAGCCTTGTTGGCCTCTAGCCTAGTTGAGAAACTCTAAGCCCCCAGATTCAGGAAGATTCCCTGCCTCAAATAGGTGGAGTGAGAAAGGACACCAGATGTCCCCTTCTGACCTCAGTGGAAGCACACCCGTGCACACTCAGGCATACCCAAATACTCTTCTTTTTAAAAGCTAGGCTTGGTGCTATGAACTGTCACCACCTCTACCCATTCCTTTCAAATAATGGTGACACTGATGTTCCAACACTCGTTTTACTTCAGCGGCTTGAACCAGACTTGGAGCGGTGTGAAGGGGCAGGTGGATAGGAAAGGCTGACTGGGAAAAGGAAGTGGGTGTAGGGATGGGAAGACAGGATGAGGGGACTGGAAGCTGCAATCAGAAGCCAGGGAAGGTAGCTTGATCTCAGCGGTAGATGTGACATTCTGCCAACAGTATACAGCTGTTTCAAGATGGCCATGTGTCTGCAGCCACATGCCAGGCTGGGTCAGTGTGGGAAAGCCAAGGTCTTGTGGGAGGGGACATCTGGCTGGCTGGGACATCTGCTGGCTGGCTGGGTCTTGCATTAGTGGGTTTTGAGCCCTGGGTCCCTGAGGGCTGACAGGGTGAGGAGGAGCTGGGCTACATAGTAGGTGGTCATGGTCAATAGGCGGGCAAAAGGAAAGGAGTAGACGAAAGTGTTCCAGGCCAGCACACCATCGGAGACAGTGAAGACCACACCACCCCAGCTTGCACTCCCACCCCAGACAAGGCTGCGCCACAGCATGGAGGTCAGGATCAGCCCATAGGCCAACACGGGCAGGACCATGTCCGGCTCAAGGTGAGGTACAAGGAAGCTGTAGTATATAAGAGAGGTCAGGGTGGTGACCAGCAGCAATCCAGGCTTCAGGGGGGACAGGCCAAAAGCCCAGAGGTAGAATAAATGGGCAGCAGAGAAGGCAGCCATGCCTGAGGGAGAGAGAGGTGGGAACCCAGTGAGGGAGGGGTGGGTGCCCAGCAAGGCAGGAGTAGGCCTCCTGCTTCTCACCGTTGTCTTGGCTACCACCAGACCTGAAGAACAATGCCTTCAAAGCGGCAGCTCCCCTCCCCCACCCCCCATGGCCATGGTACCACCATGTCGAGCTGAGATGATACCACCTTTCCTTGTTCAATCAGTTTTCAGAGCAACAGGAATGACCTTAATGTGCTTGCTCTGCTCAAGCATCCATCAACTCCAAACCGTGTTCTGGGAAGGCCCCTACCCTTGTTTTACCAACCATTCTACTCCAGCCAGACTGGGCCGTTTAGGCAAAATTACCCAAGACCCTTTCCACGCAGTATTCCCATGCCCAGAATGGCCACTCTCCCCACCTGCACACACATCCTTGAAAAAAAGAAAAGTCTCGATAGTAGGTGTAGTAAGGACATTTCTGTATACTCATATAATGCTAGCACTTGAGAAAGCTAAAGCAGAAAGATCCCAAGTTTGAGACCATTCAGACCTGCCTGGACTATACAGATGTCTCAAAAATGCCACCCTGCTACCCTCGCCCTCTTCAGCTATGCCACATTTTCATTTCCTCCATCACTTCTTCTGACCCAACAGCCTGACCCCAAGCCCCTACCTCAACTGTGAGCTACCTATCATTCACCACTGCCACCTGGTGTCTCAGGATCACAGCCTGGGTCAGCCCAGGGGGCTCTAGGGAAAGTTCCCTACAACCCAAAGTCTTAGCCCAGCACTGACTCAACTCCACAAGAGCCCTAGTCTTGTGGTCATGGGGTTCCCTGCTCACCATAAATGAAAGCTTCAGGCCAGATGAGGCAGGCATCTCCCACAGCAGAACACACTAGCGCTCCCTGCAGGAGCCAGGAGTAGCTCCCACCAGGGGCCACAGCCCACAGGAACACAATCAGGCAGAGAATGGGCAGGCACTTGACCAGGGCACTGACCCAGGACGGCTGGTCGTCAGGAATCCAGAGGAGGAAGTAGAGGGAGCAGGCAAGGATGAAGGGGACCAGCCACCTGCGGACCTGGGGGTGCTTCAGGAGAAGGAAGCTGCTCAGCCTCTCACGCTCAGCGCAGTCCAGGACACACAGAGCCTATGTTAACACCTGTCCCCCACACCACCCTCAACGGTCCCCAAGGTGTGTCCAGGTTGGACTTGAGGGAGTAGGATCTTAGCCACCTTGGGAACCTCGTTATTCATGTCTCCTCCAAGGACAAAACCACCGCACCTTAGAGCCCAGCCTCCTGGAAGGGCAGGGGAATCCCACCAACTCACCAAGCATCGGGCATCACAGGCCCCAGGGCTGCCCACATTCCCAAGCCTGACCCCACCCCCACCTCATGGGCTCTCACTTGGTCTGAGAAGATTATCTTCAGGGGCAGCCCCTCTTTTCTAGCATCCATGTTCAACAGCTTCAGAGGGCACTGGGGAAGCCTTGTGGTTACACGTTAACCCAAGTGTCCTATGGACTCTGGGGCTGATAACAGGGTAAGGCCTGTTCTTGTCCTGGCACTGATAAGGTGACCATCCTTCCACCCTTCTCAGCCCCTCCTCAGCCCATAGAAACCAGGCCACCAAAAGTGAACCCCGCCCAGTGGACCTCCCATTGTCTTGTGCCCAGCCAATCAGAAGGGACAATGCAGAGTTCCACAGAGGGGTACCCACCCCGACAACCAACCCTGGAGAACAGTAGGCAGTCACAAGCACTGGTTGAATAAATCCTGCCTTCCTGGAAGGATGATCACTCCACTGTATACTCACAGTTCTGCAGCCTTCCCATTTGGTAGATCGGGACCTACCAGGTGCCAAGTGCCGGCTTACTACTAGGTTCCTTAATAGGGGATGCTCGGTGTATAGCTATTCTCAAGGCAGCTCCCTGCCTCCTAATCCCTCCCCACTTACACCAGGCCAGCCCTGAACTCATAGACTCACCTGCCTCTGCCTCCTGAGTGCACTACCACACCTGGTGCCTATCCCCTTAATGGCAGGAAGCCCAGCTCCAAGAACCAGGGACCTCTTGCTCTTCCTAGCACGTCTCAGGTAAAGGGCATAGTAAAGAGGGCTGTGAGCTAACTCAGCACAGCCCCCTGACCTGCATTTCACAGCAGGGCCAAGGAGATGCATATCACGATGAGAGGGCCTCAAACTGTCCTTTTCCTGATGTTCTGCCTGGCGTATAAGTACTTCCCCCACCCCTACCCCACACACACTAGTCAGTGTGGTCTCAAGAGAAAGTATCTCTCTCCTAGGCCACATAGAGCCGGTTCACCTAACTCTGAGTCCCAGAACACAAGGTCTGACACCAGGAATCTTCATCTGTCTTCCTTTATTTATATTTGCAGTATGAAACACAAGCTCTGCACGCATACTTGCACACCCACGCCAGCCTGGGGGAGGGAGCTGGGACAAGGCCACTTGGCAGCAGTGCTGGGAGCCTCACAGAATGGGGTACCCAGCAACCCCTGTTCTGGGCCTCAACAGACAGTGCCAGGGAAGCCCTGGTGACTGGTCAAAGTGCAAGGACTGGACACACACATGGCCATATGGGCCTGATGCCCTCTGTTAAACCCCAAGGTGGTCCTGAGTGAAAGGCTGGGTGTGAGCATCTGCACCAGAGCACAGGTAAGTGGCCTCAAGCCCCAGCGCCAAGTCCCCACTGGGACAGACGGAGGTTGTGCTTCAGAGCTGCTGGCCCAGTTAATAGTCCTGGCTTCCTTTCTTACTCTTCCCTCAATATAATATATATATATAATATATAATATACTTCTCTCTCTCTCTCCTTTCTCTATGTGACTCTCTATCTTTATTCTTGGAGACAAAGCTCCATAGTTTCTCTTCTCAGTGCAAATGGGGGTGGGTGAGGGCATCTCCCTGGCACCAGCCTCCTTGGGAGTCCAGAGGAGAGAATGTAGGGCATGGGGCAATGGGGTGTAGGGCCACCAAGGACCCATCTGCCCCACTGGGGGATTCCATAGGGAGGACAGAGGATTTGGCCACCACTGCCACCAGGCAGCTACCTGGAAACAGAGGGAAACATGTGTGAGGGTCCAGTGACCCCCATCTCGCTCACCCACCCCCGGCTGTAGCCACACTCACTGGGAACCTGATGAAACAGGCCCTCCTGGGGTAGAGCCATTGGGCATATCAAGGGCCGGGGTACTGTTAGGAAAGAAAGGAGACGTAGAGGTTACCTCTTGCCCCACTAGCCTTGCCCCATCCACCCAACACTCCCCGAGAAGCTAACTCACCTCTGGCTTTGGGGAAGCCCCAAAAGTTCTGGGCTCTTTTCCCCCTCTATGGTCTGGGGGGAATGGTGGGCCTCAAAGGCTGGGACAGAGGTAGAGGGGTCTCTAGTTGCACTGTAGAAGAGACCAATTTGACTACTGTTAGAGGCTCCCATAGCCCTGCCTGCCTGAGGCCACCCATCTCTCCGGAAGGGGCCTCAGGTGAGGGCAGGGCTAGGGAGCAAAGAGATCTCAGAATAGGGAAACCTATGATGGCAGAGCATGGTGGGGCTACAAAGCCACAGGGGGAGAGCCAGGCTTCCTCAGCCTTATATCTTTTACTGCACTCAACGATCAAACCCCTGCAGGATGTGCTCGTTTGTGGTGCCATGCACACCACTGCTTCTGTGGTCCCTGATCCTCCTGGAAGTTGTTCTCACCTCTGGGGTCACAAGAGCCCTCTATGTGCCATTGTCTGAAACATTTCATTACTAAGAGGAACGGCTACAGGAGCTCTAGGTAGAGCTTGGCGCTAAGGACAATTAGCGACAAGAGCCCAGCACCCACCTCAGCAGAGAGGCTGGGCTTCCCCTACCCCACCTCCAGCAAGCAGCTCAGATGGGACACCAATGGTCACCTGTCCAAGGAGCTGGGGGCGGAGCGCATCCCATGCAGAGTGGCCTGGACATCCGCAACACTAACCAAGGCCTGGCAGGGGGCTGTGGAGGGAGAAATGGGCCACACCTCAGCTGCCACCTTCCAGCAAGCTGAGTCATGGCTGTGCTGCTGTCTTGACACATGTGGACCTGAGAAAGGTAGGTTTGGCTCACCCAAGGCCTCCGCTACTTTGCTGCTATCTGTGACTTCCTGAGGTGCTGAGGGGGGTGTGGGGTCCTGAGACCTACAAGGTAAGAGAGAAGCTCAAGAGGTGATTGTGGTCAACATCCACCCCTAAGAGACATGGAAGTGCCTCCCAGGCCAGATGCCAGAGCCATACCCGCCTGCCATGCCCTGCCCATCCACACCTGAGCTGTGGGGCATCATGGGCTGGAGGGCTGGTCAGGATCTGGGTAGAGGACATGTCTGCCTTCCTGGGAACTGGAGAACCTGTTGGGGCATCCGTAGGCACTGGGTCAAAGGTAGCTGTCCAACTTGGGCCTGTGGCAGAGGTAAGAGAACATGGACAGAAGGTGAGCTTAAAGCAGGCAGACACTCTATGTACACCTGAGCACAAACCCCCAACACTCACCAGAAGCCTGAGGGCTGGGGCTAGGGAAGGAGGAAGGGCTGGTTCTTCCACAGGCTGCCTGGCCAGCCCCTTCATCCTCATCCTCCTCTTCCTCATCCTCCTCATCCTCCTCGCTATCTGTGCTTCCTCCACTCCTGCGTCAGACACCAACTCATTAGGAGACCATGCAGGGACAGCCTATGACCCACTTCCCCAACCAACGACAGCCCAGGACCACAGAGCAGATGACAACAGAAGCCTCCAGAGAGGTCCAGGGAGCCCGGGGATATGAAGGCGCTGGAGAAGCCAGCAGACAAGGGGAGCCTGAGTCACTTGAGAACGAGACTCAGCCACAACCACAAGAAGTGAGGCACCAACTCTCAAGTCACCTCTGTCACCAAACACAAGACTTTCCACCTGTAATAAAATTTACTTTGTTTTTTCCCCCAGCTAGAAATGCCAGAAAACACAGTTACCATATACTGAGAACACACCTAGGGAGCTTGACTGCTCTCAAACAGTTGGAATGCTTGCAACACACATGTATAACCTTGAAGACAATCCCAACCACCTACATGCACAAATAAGGAAGGAAGGGTAACTTAAACTCAAAGAGAAAAACTGCATGTTATATTTCCTATGCAGACCCTACCTCCTTAAGCGCATATGTACAGATATAAACAGGTACAAATGTGAATACTGTACAACATTTAGAAAAGAGACCTAAAGAGGGAATGATTAGGTAATGAGGAAAGATGGAGTGCAGGCAAAAGGACCTGAGTCAGAAAGGTGCTGCCAAGCTTTCCATTCTTCCCTACCCTCAACTCGACCACAGCTTGTCTTCTACCCCCATGGTTGGTAAGAGTTCTGGATACTCAAGTAGCAAGAACTACAAAGTAAGTAAGTGACAGTAATAAGTTTAAAAACCTAAGTGACGTGCCAATGCCTCAGAACAGCCCCTTGTGTACAAAAGATGTCTAGAATTAGGGACCAGGCAAGTGTCTAGGTGCTTCCTTAAATCAGCCGGGTGAGGTTTCTGTGAACTCATTAGAATAAAGTGAAGAAAGGAAGACTGAAAGAACACAAAAAGGCATCAACATAGTGTGGTGCTGTATGCCTGTCACCCTAGCACTCAGGAGGATCACAAGTTCAAGGTCATCCTCAGCTACAGAACAGCTTCAAGCCAGCCTGGCTACAAGCTAGTTATGTCTCAACATAACAAAAAATCTTGAGAAAAAAAAGAGAGAGAGAGACAGAGTGATTTGTTTAAAAACTAATACCAGGTCAGCTCTACTCTGTAAGGAGGCTCTATCACACTCAGATACACACATAAGAAAGCTAAATTAGAATTGAACAAAGCTGTGTTTATTACGGCATAATTTCCAATGCCAAGTTATAACACCAGCCTCGGTGTCCATCAACAGAGGACTACACAAAATGTGATCTACATACAAAAACAGCTTTGAGTTCTACTTAGTCATGAAGAATGAAATTACACTATTTATAGGATAACAGAGACCCCATGTTAAGGGAAAGAAGCTATAGTTTAAAAAGACATGAAAAAGGGCAGTTAGTTGACTAAGCCAGCAGTTGTGGTACACACCTGTACATCCTGCCTCATAACATTCTAATGACAAGAATTTCAGTTACAGGACCCTTTCCCTATACTGTATGATTAAAAAGAGTGGGGAAAGAGGCAAAACTGCCTCATGGGCAAGATGCCAGGACATTGTTGCCCGTAGCATGGTGGAGAGCAGCCATGTGTGGGCACACAAAGGGAGTGGGTCCTGCTCCTGGCTCTATGTGCTGACTGCATGTTTCCATTTTACTGCAAGCCTAGGGTCTATACATTTATCTGTATACATGCTATACATCAATTATCAAATTAACACAAATAACTGGTCTTCAAGTTAGGTTATGAGGTAAAATCTTGGAGCTGCAGGCCATACATGAGGTGGTGTTTACCTCAGCAAAAGTTCTGACATGGCCAGGCAGTGGTGGCGCACGCCTTTAATCCCAGCACTTGGGAGGCAGAGGCAGATGGATCTCCGTGAGGCCAGCCTAGTCTACAAAGCGAGTCTAGGACAGCCAGGACTACACAGAGAAAGCCTGTCTTGAAAAGACAAAAAAACAAAACAACAAAAAACCAGCCGGGCGTGGTGGCACACACCTTTAATCCCAGAACTTGGGACGCAGAGGCAGGAGGATTGCTGTGAGTTCGAGGCCAGCCTGGTCTACAAAGCGAGTCCAGGACAGCTAAGGCTACACAGAGACCCTGTCTCGAAAAAAAAGAAAAGAAAAGAAAAGATGATGAAAAATCTAATTTTGAGAAAAGTTCATCTTCTCTCATTTCAGAAAGAGGAGGAAGGAACTTACGTGGCCCCCTCTGAACACGGGAGCACAGAAGAATGATGGAACCCTCTTCACTCTGCACCTGCCATAATTCAAATCAACTGGATTTCTACCACTAATGATTGAAACCACCCAACTAACATACAACACACTGATTTTCCTCATCCACTTCAGCCTCAATCCAACACATTTGGACACCTCTGCGTTTAGTGCCTGTGAGCACACACTTGCACACATGCATCTGTTTAAACACATAAACATCCACACACAGTGGGAACTTACAAGATAGGAGGGTAGAAGGAGACTCACCGGACACCAGGGGGCTGGCCTGCATGGGATGCCCTCGCTGGCTGGCTGCCCTGCCAGGCACCATACTCTCCATCTGACTCTGCTGAACCTTGGCCCTCCTCCTCCTCTTCTTCCTCATCATCGAACTGCTGGATCCGGTCCTTGTAGCATATCTCAAGCAGGTTGGCATTGGGCTGCAGAGCAGAGTAAGGAAGATGGGCTGTGCTGCTTGTGGCCCCTCCACCCACTACAACCAGGGCAGGTAAGCACTCACATTCTCATCATCAGCATTTAGGGAGAAGGTGATGCTGGCAGTCTTGTCAAATGGTGCACTGGAAGGAAAAGATACAGTGAGAGCTAATTCTCACCTCGGCTGCTTGATCACATGACGCTCATCACTATACACATTTATCTCCTCCCTGAGGTTTTATAACCTCAAACCCACAGTTCTCTAAGGTCAGCTAGGAAGGAAGAGACTAGGTCACCTAACACATGCACTCCCAATATATTCCACTTGGTTCTCACAATCACACCAAAGGGAAGTGTCCTCAGCTCCTCCGTAAGCATAAAACCACGGCTTCTCAGGCTGGAGAGGTGGCTCAGTGGTCAAAAGCACTTGCTGTTCTTGCAGAGGACCTGGACTCAGTTCCCAGCACCACACGGTGGCTAATGACTAAAGCTAACTCCAGTTCCTGAAAACTCTATACTCTCTTCTGGCTTCCACAGGCACTGCATGCATACAGTACACACACACACACACACGCACACGCACACGCACACGCACACACAAAACTCATGCACATAAAATTAAAGAAAATCTTAATACAAAAATAACAGCCTCCTTCAGCAGCTCAGAGGACAGAGACTGAGGTAACCTGCCATGCAGGAAATCCTGCAGGATGGTCTGAATCTTAATCTGTCTGTGGAGTAGCCTCAGGCGACTCACTCTGCACTTCTAAATCTCATTTGTCACCTGTAAAATCGAGGAAACAATCTACCTTGAAGGGTGTTGCTAAGGATTTAGAACTACAACCTACATAAGTTTACACATCCATCCATGTTGCCTGGTACAGGAGTTTGGGCTGTGCCTGCTGTTTATACCCACCATGCAACAAAGCAAGCCACCAAAAAGCATGAGCAAGACTTGCCCTATTCTGTGAGGTGCTCTAATTAGGGGTGGGGGGTGCTGGGAGCTAGAGAGGTTGCTCAGAGGTTAAGAGTACTGCCTGCTCTTCCAGAGGTCCCGAGTTCAATTCCCAGCAACCACATGGTGGTTCACACCCATCTATAATGTGATCTGACGCCCTCTTCTGGCCTGCAGGCAGAGCAGGCAGAGCACTGTATACATAATAATAAATTAATAAACCTCAAAAAAAAAAAAAAGAAGAAAAGAAAAAGGAAATGCAGGGGGAACAAATCGCTTCCTATCAGGGTTTGCGGCCTTGAGTTTGTGGTCACCCTCTTTCTTGTCTTTAATGAGAATGCAAATGCTAGAGGTACTACCCTCCTGGAAAATATATAACACTGAGTGCCAATGAGTCAAATTACTTCAAAGAGACCCACCCCAGCCAGACCCCACCAAAGTGTAGGTACAAGCTGCAGTAGCTGACACACCACTCCTGACCTTGAGAAGCCTATATTATGGCATTCAAATGCTAAACTAGGGAACATAACCATTTTTGGAGATTAGGTAACACATTGCTATCAGGGCCCCACCACTCCCAACCATGAGAGGGGGGGAACCCACCCCCCATAAGACTTAACTGTCAGGGCTCAGTGGTTAAGAGCACTGGCTGCTCTTCCGGAGGTCCTGAGTTCAATTCCCAGAATCCACATGGTGGCTCAAAACTATCTGTAATGGGATATGATTCCCTTTTCTGGTGTGCATGAAGATAGAGCACTCAAATACATAAAATACATAAATAAATTAATCTTTAAAAAAAAAAAAAAGACAAGTTGGGTGGTGGTGGCTGCCGGCGCACGCCTTTAATCCCAACACTTGGGAGGCAGAGGCAGGCAGATCTCTGTGAGTTCAAGGCCAGCCGGGTCTACAGTGAGCTCCAGGACAGCCAGAGCTCCACAGAGAAACCCTGTCTCAAAAAATCAAAGACTTAACTGCCTCAACTACCCAAAAGATGCTGCCTGTAGGGAGCACCTCACAGTAGGCACATGAGAAGCAGCCAACTGTCACTTAGCATAGTGCAGGAGCATCTTTTCTCCATTGCCTTCTGGACGGCACCACAGAAATGCAATTCAATTAAACCTGCACATCTGGTTGGGCGTGGTGGCACACGCTTTTAATCCCAGCACTCTGGAGACAGAGGCAGATGGATTGCTGTGAGTTCAAGGCCAGCCTGGTCTACAAAGTCCAGGACAGCCAAGGCTACACAGGGAAACTGTGTCTTGCAAAACAAAAACAAAAAACAAAAACGTGCACATTTGAAATATCCACATGTTCTCCAAAACGACCAATCAGTTTATTGTCCATTTAGCAGAGGTGGTAACTTTCCAAGAGTCTCCTACTTACTTAGTGTCTTTTACCCACATCTTCAAGCTTTTGTTTTGACATAGTGTCTCATGTAGCCCATCCTGACTGGCCTTGAACTATGTAGATGAAGATGACCTTGAACTCCTAACCCTCCTGCCTCTGCCTCCCAAGTACAGAGATTACAAGGATGTGCTACCACATCTGCCTTTTTGTCTTTCTCTTTTTACACACAGATCCACACTGTGTACCGAGGTTAGGGTTATTTCCTAAGGACCTGTCTCAAGTTTATGAAATATTTAGCAGGAAGATGGCTAAACGGTACATTCCCACACACACTCCATTATTACAAGTACTCTACATGGGAAGTGTCCTTAACTTCCTAAAACAAGGAACTGAGAGGAGCCGAGGCCCTCAAAAGTCGAGAGTGGAGCAATCCAGCATTGTCCCTCTCAGCTAACTTGGTGTCTCACAGCAGCACTGCAAGATGCCTTCCCTGACCCCCATCCCTCCCTCACTGTTTAACAGGCACCCTCCCTATCTGACTCTGAGTGGTTTCATTTTCCTTGTAGCTTATCTTGGTAGAAAAGCAGTGACAGAGCTTTGTCTCAAAAAGGTAGCTAGTTACCCCAACTCCATCCACCAAGAAACTAGCACCACTCCCATCAGGATGGAATCAAGTTTCCACTTGAGTATACTCCCCAAGGGACCAAATAAAGATCTCTTGACTAATAGAAGGCCAGGCACCGAGCAGAGAAGCAGTAAACACGACTGTATCTAACAAGACACTCAAACAGCAGCAGAGTGCAGTCTGCCACCATGTGCCCACAGACCCTGACAAGACTCTCACTCTGGCTGGCTAGGTCCCAGGATGTTGTCTCTTTGTGTGTATATGGCTGATAAACCTGTTCAAAGAGTGGCAGTGGGTATTACAAAATAGGATAAAGCTCAGTAGGTACGCAGAGCACCCTAGGTGATGACATGAGTCCACGCTGCCCAAGGCAAGCTCCTCCACCCCACTGCAGAGAAGCTCAGCATCCAGCCATCTGACAACCCTGTTCTTCTTTCCCCAGAGACGTCAGACTAAGTCACCTCTCACTCAGACTCCTTCCTACACTCTACACTGTGCTCATCATCCTCACCATGAGAAGTGTTGGTGTCCCACCCTCACGAGTGTCCCTCTGGGAAGGGAAGAGGACTACAGAGCTGGGTCTTAGTCTAGAAGAGGCGAACACACAAGGTCACAGCTGGGGTATGTCCAGAAACAGAGGCTGCCAGCTAGGTCATGGTGCACAAACAGATGAACATTCGAGGACAGTTGAAACATATACCATCATGAGGTAAAACAGCAGTGACAGACCTCACATAGGGACACATACGGGCAGGTACAGCACATGCTGTCACAAGGCAGAGCTCCAACTTCAACGAGGAACACTTACTTCACACTTTCCTCCTGCTCCCCAAATTCCTCATCATTAAAGCCAAAGTGGTCAATGAAGGCTGAGGTCATGCGTTGCATCTGGAAGTCCATGAAGGCCTACAAGAGGAACAGAGGTCAGGGCTACAAGGGAGCTGCCCTTCCCCACTTCTCCACCTCCACAGGTGCAGGTCACCTGCTGCAATACAGCCTCCTCAGGGAAGTTGAACTCCTTGAGGCGGTCATCTTCATCATCGCTGGAGGAGTGAAGGTGGTGAGTGTTCACCTTGGGACAAGAGGATGGAGAGTCGTCAGGGCCTGCTGAAGCCCCCAGAGGAGGGCAAGGCAAACAGCCATAGAAGTAGGGGCATGAGCACATCAAGAGGGAGAGGACCCTGAGAGAGCAGATCAGGCCTCACCAGATCCACTGTGTTCTTCTTATTGGTCTCGGCCAGGGGTCCTGACACAAACGCTTCCCACCGCTGCTGCTGCTCTTCTGGCAGCTCTGAGCACATGGATAGGGGAGAGTGTAAGGTGGGAGAACCTCGGTGCCAACACCCACCTCTCCAGGATGCAGCTCCAGCCTCATGCCTCACCCTTTAGAAGCTGCCCCAGTTGTTCAGCATTGGGCCCCTGTTCTGCATTCTGCACCACAGCATTGGCCAACCGAGTCAGGTGGCCCATGTAGCCTTTCCTTGGGCCCCCTCCAGACCTGGTTGAGAATGGAGGGCACAGCTGGATGACATACTGGATGCCTGGGCTATCCAGGTCCCCAACCCACCTCCCACTGCCCTATCTGTCCCCACAGGAAGTCTGCTAAGTACTGACTGCACACGGTCGTTCTCCTCCCAGGATGTCAGAATACGCTCCACCAAGCGGCAGTGCTGAAGGAGCTGCAGGAGAGCAAAGAGGAGTTAGCCCGGGGACAGCTACACTCTCAGAGCCCAGCAGCTGGGGAAGGGGCCTTTACTTAGCAAATGTACCTCAGCAGGCCCTGGCCTGGCAGCAGAGGAAGGGAGGGTGGGAGCCAGTGTCTCTGGCTTACTTTAATTCTGGATTTCTCGTCTTTTCCTTTTCTGACACTAGGTTTCATGTAGACTAGCCTCAAGCTCTTTGTGTAATCAAAGATGACCCTGACCTTTTGCTCCTCCTGAGTGCAACACCACATCTACTTTTCTATGCTGTTCTGGAGCCCATCCAGAACTTCATGCATCCAAGGCATACACTAACCAAGTGAGCTACATCCCATGCCCTAATTGTGTTTTCTGAGACTGCGTAGCCTAAACTAGACTCAACAGTTGAGCTCCAACTCTAGAGCTGGGACTTCTCACATGGAACGTAAACAGACACCCACAAGGCTCACCCCCTCACTTGCTCAGAGACCTACCCTCACTCTCTACTGCCAAGTCACAGCATCACTGGCCCTCAGTATTTACCCATTTCTCCCCAACTCTGTATACCACACCCATCCCAAGTACTGACAATGCTCAATAGACAAGGGTAGAAGCCAGTCGGAGGCGTCTGAGAGGCTATGTCCTTAGGCACCATGTCCCCGGAGGGAGGGGAACAGCGCACCCAGCTTACATGTTTCACAATAGGGTTTGGGACAGGTGTCTCGGAGCTGCTGTCTGAAGGGGGCCCGGAACTCAGCATGGCGCTCACACACACCTCCACTTGAGCATGCAGGAAGTTGTTGAATACATAGTGGAAGAAGAGGTCCTGAGGGAGTGGGGACATACGCTGATATTAAAAGTGTTTTGGCCACATCTCTATCTCCCTGGTCCCTGATCCCACCCAACCCTTGTACCAGTAAGGTGTTGGGTACATCCAGCACCAGGAGCTCCTGCGTCAAGGCAGCGGCGTTGGTACTCAGGGCACTGGCCAGGAGCTTGACCACATGTAACCTCGTGTTACCCAGGGGTGGGGACAGACTGCCCCATGTCATCTGCAGAGGCTCCAACTACAGGACAAGAAAAGCTTAGTGCACACAGGGTCCTTTCCTTTTTACCCCCACTTCCCTCTAGAATCACAACAATCCCTGTGTCTCCCACCTTGGGAGGCTCAAGCAGGAGCTGATGGAAGCGGTCAAGCCGGGGACGCAGGGCATGCAAGGCACCCATACTGGACATTGCATTATCCAGGGCCCCCTGGGCCAGGAGTTCCAGCTGCCCATCCACGCTGCTAAAGAAGTTGTTCATGGTCACAGAGTCAGACCTGTGGAGGAGAGCAGGATAAAGGCAGAGTGAGCCACACAGGCCACAAGAATGGGCCAGAGAAATACCACAGCCTTATGCCCAAACATCTGGGCACCCTTTAAGTGGTCAGAAAATCAGGGCAGAGGACAGTCCTGGCAGAGAAAGAACCATCTCTCTTACTAAAGCCATAGCTTTGCACAATGGTCATCCAAACCTTGCGGCTCTGAGGGCCTGCGAGTACAGGAAGGGGCAGTGTGCCGCTTCAGGCTGGCACTCCTCACCTTGGCCTCCTAGGCTCCAGGAGGGTCAGCAGCACCTGGATCCCATTGACAATGACAGACTGGCACTGCTCTCCCTCAAACATGTTACTCAGAAGCTGCTCGATGGTCTCCTGCCTGGGGGAAGGCATCAGAGTGAAGGACCAAGGGCCAGGACTCCCCCAGAACAGCTCCCCTCCCTAGGCCTCAGCACTGGTCCTGCAAACCCACTTCTCCAAGGTGGCCAACAGCTGGTCTGGCTCCGGGCTGTCCTGGCCTTGGATCATCTGCTCCCGGCTCAGGCGGATGATGTCACACAGGGACTGGGATGCATTGGAATGTTGCTGGGGAAGTGGAAACAAGTGAGGACGCACCACAAGCTAACCACCTGCTCCCAGCCCTTTAGGCAGAAAAGGGTAGTCACGCGGACATGGGAATGCATGCTATAATGAGGAAGCCAGTACCCAGAACCTCCGAAAGGAGACATTCATGCATGCACATGCAGCACTGCTCAACCACATGCTCACTACTGCTGAATGGAAAGCAAAAGCAAAGCTTGGCCCCCCTACATTGGAGTATTTACTATTTGAAAAGGAATGAGGCATTGACCCATGCCACAATAGTTAACATCCCCACCCTCTGCCAAGACAAGTCTCATGTAGGCCAGGCTATCCCCAAACTTTCCAGGAAGTGAAGGATGATCTTGAACGTCTCATTCTCCTCTCTCCAGTTCCAGAGAACTGAGATTGTAAGCGTGAGCCACTAAGCCTGGCTTATGTGACTCCCAAGGCTTCAGGAATCTTAAGCAAGCATTCTACCAATTGAGCCATATCCTCAGCCCTCTACTCAACTTTTAAGGCACAAAGGGGATATAGAGCATAATCTGAAGAAGATGTTTGAACATGTCACTGGCACTCACATTGTCATCTTTTGATGGGTGGATGTGCTCAATTAGTCGCTGGACAATCTTCTCTTCATTGAGCCACTTAAGTAAGAGAGTAAGTTCTTAAACTGTATGCCAGCCCATCGCACACACCCCCGCCCCTCCTCAGGAGGATCCTCACATTGAAGACATCCTGCCGCAGCTGGGGCCGCTCCACACAAGTAAGCAGGCGCAACAGGAGGTCCATGATGGCTGAGGTGCCAATGTGGCGCAGCAACAGGTCCACAAAGTCATCTTTCTTGCGCAGGAAGGACACAAGCTGGGGGCACAGGCTGTGTCATAGCGTAGGGTCCTGACAACCACCCTCCCTACTCCTCACCCACATGTTGAGAGTCAGCAGGCACCTGGTCTGTCTTGCGATTGATGAGGATGCCCATGACCTTGCTGAAAAAGCTAGCAAGGAGTGGGTTGAGGTTGTCACCACTCTGCAGGAAGCCATAGAGCCGGTTTAGGAGGGACTCATCTGCACCCAGGGCATCGTTGATCTGGGGCACATCAGAGGTCAGGATCTCACAGGCTACACTAGGGTACCTGAGAAGTGAGTGCAGGGTAGGTATGGGTACAAAGAGAAGGCAGAGGCCTGCCCTCATCCCCACATCCAGCACTAGGTTCAGGGAGTCCTGTGTCCATGAAAGGAAACCAAAAGAGAAATGAAAGCTCCTTCAATCTCTGTGCCCTCCTCAGGCTTCCTTAAGAACCCTCTGAGAGGGCAGAAGTTATAGCTCGCTCGGTGGCTAAAAACACTTGTTGTTCTTCCAAGATGGCCTGGGTCTGATGGCTAGCACCTACAAGACAGCTCACAACCATCCTAACTCCAGTCCCAGGGGATCCAACATGCTTTTCTGGCTTCCACCAGGACCAAGCACGAATCATATATATCTGGTAACACGCAGCCAAAACATCCATACACATAAAATAACATTTTAAAATTAAAGCCAGCCAACCATGGTGTCTCCTTTTATCCCAGCATTCAGGAGGCAGAGGTAGGAGAATCTTTGTAAGTTCAAGGACAGCCTGGTCTACATAGTGAGTTCTAGGACAGACAGGGCTACATAGAGAGACCCTACCTCAGAAAAATAAAATTAATTAAAATTAACAACAACAACAAAAAAAAATCAACTGGGAACTCATTCTGGTGGTACATGCCTTTAATCCCAGAACTCAAGAGACAGTGGGTTTGTGGACCTCTGTGAGTGTGAGGCCAGCTTGGTCTACATAGCAAGTCCAGGACTGCCAGGGAGGGGTACACAGAAAAACCCTGTCTCGAATAGCCAATTAAAAAAAAAAAAAAGACTTGCAGAGGACCCAGGTTTAGTTCCCAGCCAGGGCTACATAGGGAGACCCTGTCTCAAAACAAACAAGAAACCCACTGGGGCTCCACCACCATAGAATGACATCTGACTTGAACTCAATCCTAAAACTGCTACATTTCCTGATTTCCTCCCATCTCTTCTAATATTATGCTCAGTTCCACATGCTGCTCAGGCCAACTCTCTCCTTACCACCCTAGTCCTGTGTGATCTTTCTTTCTTTTTCTTTTCTTTTTTTTCTTTTTAATTTTTTTTGGTTTTTCGAGACAGGGTTTCTCTGTGTAGCCTTAGTTATTCTGGACTCACTTTGAAGACCAGGCTGGCCTCGAACTCACAGTGATCCGCCTGCCTCTGCCTCCCGAGTGCTGGGATTAAAGGTGACACCACGGCTGGCTTTAATTTTAAAATATACTGGGGTTAAAGGCATGGGCCACCACATCCGGCCTGTGTGATCTTTCGGAACCTCTAACCTTTGCTCCTCTTCTCAGACATCCTTGGGCACTTGACCTAAGGCCCTATCTAACTATAGCTGCTCCAAGTTTAGCCCAAAAAACCACGGGACCTGTGCCACCAACTTCTAGAAAGCAGATTCTCTATGCTGAGTCTAGATCAGGTAGTGAAGTGGATGGGCAGACACCCTGTAGGATGAGCTGGCAAACAACAGATACCCGGGAACAAGGACTCCATACTGTTATAGAAGTGCTATCAGGGGCAGCAAGACCAAATAGGCTATGGCTCTACAGCGGTCACTGTCTTGCTCCCCACTACAACAGGGTAACTGAGGACCAGTTCTCCCTGTTACCTACCTCATTCAACAGGCAAAGGCCAAGCCTGAAAACCTGAACTCAATGTCCAGAACTCACATGGTGAAAGAGGAGACTGGAGAGACTGATTCTTCCAAGTTGTCTCTGAAAACATACACGCACACACACACACCCCCAGGGAAGAGTCAGGTATAGTGAATGAATGCTATAATCTCAGAACTTGGAAGAAACAGGAAGATCGGGAATTCAAAGTGATACTCAAAACAAAAAAAAAAACAAAAACAAAATAGCTGGGCGTGGTGGCGCACGCCTTTAATTCCGGCACTCGGGAGGCAGAGGCAGGCGGATCACTGTGAGTTCGAGGCCAGCCTGGTCTACAAAGTGAGTCTAGGATGGCCAAGGCTACACAGAGAAACTCTGTCTCAAAAAACAAAACAAAAACAAACAAACAAACAAACAAAAACAAAATCAAAGGAATACTCAACACAGCCAGTTCAAGGTCAGCCTGAGCTAAGTGAGACACTATCTCAAAAACGACAAAGTGTGTCGGGCGGTGGCGAGGCAGAGGCAGGCAGATCTTTGAGTTCAAAGCCAGCCTGGTCTACAGAGCAAGTTCTAGGACAGCCAGCTACAGAGAACCCTTGTTTCAAAAAACCAAAAACCAAAACAAGAACAACAAACAAACAAGAAAAAAGGTTAACAATAAATGAGAGTGGGAGACTGTGGCTCCCTGCTGTTGTCTGAGGGGTGAGTGGAACTTACCCCAAGGCCTTGTATTTGTACGTCTAGAGATCTTATACAAAACTTTAAAAAGAACTGGACCATAAAGGGTCTTCACTAGGTGAGCTACGACCCTATAAAGGGCATGACACTCCCTGCCTCACTTCCCCGTCCCCAAAGCTCAGTTACTGAATACAGAGGAGAGTGAAGGACTCACTTGTAGCGCAGCCGCTCCTCACCACTGGATGGGGGCTCTTGGGTGACCCAGGCCACCATGGCCTGCAAGTGGGATGGCTGTAGCAGGAAGTCTAGGAGCTTCCGGTTGACAACCTTGCACTCCTGCAGCACGTCCTCCTCATCCAGCAGCTCCGGCAGGCTGAGGTCCTCCTTCTCCAGCAGTGTGTCCAGGTGAGAGCTCGTGTGCAGGTCAAACTTCCAAAACATGGCGCCCTGCAAGCATGGACATAATCATTGTCGTGCACACCTAGCAACCCCTGATGAATGAGGCCCAGCCAGTGAGCAAGCACAACACTAATTCCAGGCCACAGAGTCCCCCCGCAAGCCTGCCCTGCACAGGGGCTCCACAGGTATAGCACATACGCTAAGCACTGTGACCAGTACTCAGTCCTGCTAGGGAAGCCAGAGCCCACCATCTCAGCCTCCAAGCTGCCTCCCCTGCAGTACAAGAAGTCACTTTATCACTCTCAGCTTGAGGGCCAGTGAAGCTCTCCATGTGGACCATCCAGGGAAAAACTAAACAGCATGCAGTGACCTTGGCTCATCCCCATGAGCCTGTGTCCACTGTCCTGTATCTGGGCAAGGATATCATTTGAACTGCTGGCTTCAGATTCACTTTATTTGCTGAACAAATGCAAATACTCCTATGACCTCTAGTGCACAGCTGCTGCCCATCCCAGCAAATCACCCAACGCCGCCTGGTGAGGTATAGGGTGGTGGCAGCCCGGAGAGAGGAAGTACGCTCATCTCGAGGCTGTGGCTGTTGCCTGGACACAACACACACAAACACAGCCCAACCATACTCTCATTACCCCACGCCCAGGCCTGAGACAGGGAAGAGGAAAACTTGGGATGGGGGCTCCTAGAACAGGACAGCCACTAAGCAGGGCCCAAAGAAACACATCATGAGAATAAAATGAGGTATGAGCCCCGACTCCAGGAACTAGCTACAACCAGAAATCCCTGGGTACTAACCATGTGGCAGCACTGTCCTGAGTCTCTGACCTGCACTAATACCTTGCTCCTCTCAAGCAACAACAAAGCTCCAGATGGTCAACAGACCCAACCTGTGTTACCAGCTACTGATTCAACAACGTGCACTGGGTACACAGATCCACAACTAAAAGCTGCCATCACCTTATCACACAGAATGGGAAGAACTGCACCTCAGTTAAGTTATGAGGCTTCTCAGGACCCCAAAGACAGCCCTGTGGAAGGAACTCTTGCTACAATTAAGACCTGACCACAATTTCTGCTCTTCAGTTGTCTCCTGATAGCCTGCCAACCACCTGAGTCAGAGGCTGCTGCTGCCCTAAGCCATGCTGGATAAAGCTAAGGCAGAGTAGAGCCAGCCAGGCATGCTTATAGCCTGGCACACATTAGACCGTCTCTGCCTAAATTAGGTCCCCTCTTGCACTGACTTCTATTATTTCCCTGAGACCCTGTGATTTGCAACCCGAGTCTGATCCTAGGGATAGCTCCTCACTCACGGCCAGCCAGCTAGAGCTTGCTGCAGAGATAGCCAGCCCCAGTTGTCTCCAGCACTGCCCGGAAACGTATGCCACTCTTCCAGCTTTCTTCATGCTGTATTCTTCACCCACCCTGGACATACTGCTCTTTGTTCTGTTTCCAAAACATGTCCACTTGCTCTGACCTACACAGAGCTCACTTAGTGCTATCCAGAAGAATTACCACACAGTAACAATGCACTTATTGCTACATGTTCTGACTACAGACACTCGAGAGGCTGGAGATGTCTCAGTAGTTCAGAGCACTTGCTCGTCCTGAGGAGTTGAGTTCACTTCTCACCATCCATGTGGCCACTCACAACTGTCTGTAACTCCAGTTGCTGGGACGCAACGCCCTCTTCTGGCCTCTAGGCACTAGGCACACATGTGTTGCACAGATGTACATAAAGACTAAACACCCATACACATAAAAATTAAAAAAATTTTTTTTTTGTTATTTTGGGTTGTTTTGTTTTGTTCTTGAGACACGGTTTCTCTGTGTAGCCTTGGCTGTCCTGGACTTTGTAGACCAGGCTGGCCTTGAAATCAGAGATCCACCTACCGCTGCTTCCCAAGTGCTGGGATTAAAGGCCGTGCACCACCACCACCTGGCTAAAAAATATTTTTTAAAAAAACTATTCTTCCAAAATCTTCTATACTACAAAGACTCATAGGATAGCACCTAACATGCAACCTCACACTGTAGTTGTAAATGCTCACAAATATTACTGAAAGACATACATATTGCCAAAACATGTTGTCACAAGGCTCCAGCCCCCAAGGCAGGAGACTGCCAGTCTGCTACTGATATATTAAAAATCCCTCTCACCCCTTGGCTCCATTCCATCAAGGCCAAAGGGAGGAAGTGCAGTGAGAAGAAAGCATAAGGTCACTTAGGGCAGGTGGGGAGGGGACAGGCTAGTCCTAGGGTCAATGCAGGGGCTGGAGGTGTGATCGTAGATGTCGAGTGACGGTGAAGGAACCGCCACTTCACAAGAAACACATACTGTGTGGATCTCAGGGGACCCTACCTCACTTAATGGCAATCTTACAGGCCAACCAAGATCTGTCCTAGAAAACTTGCACTGTAAGGGGATTCACCAGGCCAGAAGAACACTGACCGAGGGAGTGGTGAGGCAGACAGGTTTCCTGATCTGGGTAGACCTGGGACTAGAATAATCTCAAGGGGCAACCGCCACATTAATCGTGACTCTGCTGATTTCCGGCTGAAGGCCATGTGGTGTGAAGTAACAAGAAGTTGGACTTGGTGAAAGCGGAGGCTGTTTCACATGTAGTAAGGAGACAAGACAGGCCAGAAAGCTGCCAAGCCAAGTAAAGAAAAGCAGGACTGAAAATTCTGATAATATGAAGTGCCCAGAACAGACAAATATCTGTAGTGACAGAAAGGAGATTACAAGTTTTAAGGAACTAGAGATCAACTAGAGGTGACAGTTTCCTTTTGAGGGGACTTTTAATTTTTTTTAAAATGTTTTAAAACTGACCCTGCACAGTGGTACCTGCCTGTAATCTGGGCACTTGACAGGCTGAGGCAGGAGGGTCTAGATGTTCAAAGTCAATTTTGACCTCACAGTGAATTCAATACCAGCCTCAGTTACCTAAGACCCTGTATCAAATGAAACAAAGTCAAAAACTATGAGAAAAGAAAATAGTATGAAACAAAATGATTGTGGTGATGCTATGCAATGTTGTAGATGTACTCAGACCCACTAACTTGTGCTCTTGAAATGGATAAACTAGATGGCAAAGAAATATCAGCAAAACCATTAATGAAGAAACAAAACCTGACTAGGGCAAGTGCACTAAGGCAGGCTAGAGCTGACAAAGTGCCTGCTGGGAAGCTTACCCAAATTCTGCTCTGGAAAGCTCACACAGATTCCCCTTTCCCTATCCCTCACTACCAACATTCTTTTGTTTGTTTGTGTTTGTTTGTTTTTGTTTTTTGAGATAGGGTTTCTCTGTGTAACAGCCTGGCTGTCCTGGGCTTGCTTTGTAGACCAGGCTGGCCTCAAACTCGGAGCGATCTACCAGCCTCTGCCTCCCAGGTGCTAGGATTACAGGTGTGCACCACCAGAGCCTGGCTAACTGCCAACATTCTTGAGAAAGAAAGATCATCTTGTTAAGTCTCCATAGTAAGAAGATGGCTAGGGCAGGGAATATGAGTTGCGGAGCCTTAACGGTGGGTATTCACACTGAAAAGTGCCACTGCAGCCCTCCACATCCTGGCTACACTCGGCATGAGGCAGAGGCCTTCCACAAGAGCCCTCTCTGCCCACCCTAAACCTGCAGCACAACCCACCGGGGCTGCCTATCTTAAAGCTGAGGATCAACTACTGAGGTCACCAAGCAGACCAGTCAGCAGGCTCACAGACAGAGAAAGCACTGCAGTGGCCATATGCAGTTTGAGAGTTGATGGGGAAGGCCAGAGGCTAGAAGATCAGATGGACTCTTGAAGACACCCAACCAAGAAGCACGGAATGAGAAGTTTCACTGAGTGCAGTGATGAAGACTTTTTTAGAGTTGCCAGCAGAATACCACACAGAGGGGGGTGTGTAGCTTGACTAGTATGTGCGAGTAACACACTTCCCATTTTACTACAGTGGGGCTTAGGGCTGGTGAGATGGCTAAACAGGAAAGGCACTTGGCTGCCAAGACTGACAACTAGAGTTCAATCCCTGGGACCCACATGTGGGAGGAGAAAACTGACTCTTGCAAGTGTCCTCTGGCCTACACACGCGCGCACGCGCGCGCACACACACACACACACACACACACACACACACACACAAACACACTGATAAAGTGGGGCTATTTGGAGGAAACAACATCAAAAGCCTCCTCCAGGCTGGGCGTGGTGGTGCACGCCTTTAATCCCAGCAGAGGCAGAGGCAGGTGGATGGCTGTGAGTTCAAGGCCAGCCTGGTCTACAAAGTGAGTCCAGGACAGCCAAGGCTACACAGAGAGACCCTGTCTCAAAAAACAAAAAGCAGAAGGGAAAGAATCACTGCCAGTTCCGTTTGACAACAGAACCTTATTTAGAAAGGGGTCCAAAGGAAGAGAACCACACAACTATCAAGAGATGAACTGGAATCTATGTGACATGCGCTAGTCTTCTAACAGAAACTCTCACTGCGAAGGCCCATCCGCCACGCCTAAGACCTGGCTAGAGGGCATACTCCACAGTGGCTCAGAACCCCCTATACCAACTCCAACCTTACCGCGTGTCTCAGTGATTAAGCTGGACTTCTCTCCCCAACAAGTCTAGAGGTATTGTTAGTATGGGGTTCATGTGCTGTCCCGCTGCTTCTACTTGAGTCTGGGAAACCCAGGTATCAGCAAGGGACGCTGACTGAAGGCAGGTACTGATGTAATAGAGCCAACTCCTTCTACAGAGTGTCCTGAGACCATGCTTAGACGTTTTCAAGCAGGAGCCATAGAAGACAGTCACTACACCAAGGGTGGCACACTACGAACAAAAAAGCAGGAACTCTGAGCATTTGTCCCAGTGACTTAAGCATTTTCCTCAGATCACTCAGATACTTAGCACTACACACACCGCCACCCCCACCCTGTGTAACTTTCAGCAACTTAAAGAAAACGGAAGTGACAACCACTAGACGGTTTGAAAACCAAGACTGGCTGCTAACGGAAGGAAGGGAAATTATAAATGAGAAAGGAAGCCATTAGAAACGAAAGTCGCTCTGCCTCTCCTGCCAGCTCTAACATCAGTAGCTGGCTTCTTGCTTGCTGTGTTGTTCTGAGGTCCTTTCAGGAGCCTGCCAGTCCCTATACCTTCTCCTTCCCTGACCCAGATAGGACCTCATTATGTTCCCCATCCTGTCCCTACTGTGGCTGCAGCTCCTGCTGTAGCTCCAAACACTGTTTACCAGGAAGGACAGGCTCTTTATCTGCCAATCCTTCCATACTCGCATTATCCACCCCCAGACCCCAACCACCTAGAAATGGGAGACGAGAGCAAAGAAATGTTTGGCAGGGCCTT
This sequence comes from Acomys minous, assembly GCF_964271855.1. Lineage (NCBI taxonomy): Eukaryota > Metazoa > Chordata > Mammalia > Rodentia > Muridae > Acomys > Acomys minous. The sequence continues at coordinate 10,268,782 of NC_140502.1, forward strand.
CAGGACAGCCCCCTGCGTTGCCCAAAGGTTCTAGCATCAGGAGAGACCCTCAGGCTGGCTGGCTGTTCCAGGAAGAAAGGAAACCCTGCTACCAGCAGCAGGCCTGCTAGCTCCTTAAAAGGCTGGGTGGATCATGCCTCTATTTTTTTAATGCCACAGCCAGGTCCTGGCCAAATCTGGAAAAGGGGTTTAGGACACTTAATACCAGGGATGAGGAGACAATAACAGCAACGTAACTACCTCTGAGCAGGACCAACAGTGTGGCCTTCAGCACACACCTCCACCCTGGCAAAACAGGCATGGGGGACAACCATTTAGAGACAGAACCACTGCTAGAAGGCCCTGGCTGCATGCAACAATGAGCTGGGACTTTCCCCTGCGGCTTAGGAAAGGCCTGAGTGAGGTGACAGACCAGGGGCCTACCCCTCAGAGTCTAGAACCACTCTCCTAGAAGAAATAGAAACTCTGGCCCAACTCCAAAGGAGGCATTAGAAAACACGGTCTAAGGATACTTGGCCAAGGACTGGGGAGAAGGCGTGAAAGTTTATACTCAGTACTCATCTCCTGGAATGGCTACGGGTTTAAAGGGAAAAAGATACAGTCTACTTAACAGATGTGAAACAGGCCGTAGAGAACCAGGACTTGGAAAGCTGATCTAGCTTGGGCTATTTCAAAACTAAACTAAACTAAACTAAACTTTGGAAGACCTAAGTTCAGATCTCTATGTGTGTGTCCAGACTGGGCCCAAACTCCCGAGCTCATGTGATCCTCCTGTCTGAGACTCATAAGTAGCTAGGATTATAGGTACACACCACTGCACCTGACCAGGGCTGGGATTTAGCTCTGCAAAGAAACCAAGGACCTAATTCCACTGAGGCTCATCTGAGAAATATCTTTCAGATGAGGTTACTGCAAGGTAGCCCTTCTTAGAGAAGAATTCATAAAGCTGATGTGCTAAGGGAAAACCTTGGCCTGGCACAGCTGAGTCCCCACCAAGCCAGTACTGGGCAATAACTCATCACAACACCCAGACCTCTTACCTGTCGCAGCAAGTCTAATGGCAGAAGCATTCAACAATTGTGCTTCAATTGACTGCACTCAGGATGGAAGCTGTGCTCTCTACCTGCCCTACAAGCTGAGTCTACCTCCTCCTACGCCTGTCAGGCCTCTACACAGATACCACCTCCTCCAAGAAGCCTCTCCTGGCAAGCCTCTTTCCAAAGCATTCCTTTAAAAGACACTCTATGAGGCATATATACCTCAGCTGTGAGAAAAAACATAGGCCTGTCCAGGTACCTGCCACTCTCTAGCCATGCTAACACTTGGGAAGGAGAGGCAGGAGAAGCAAGAAGTTCAAATCATCCTTGACTACATAGTGAGTTTGAGGCTCGATGGTCTACATAAAACTCTGGTTCAAAATAAAAGTAAAAATAAAACTGAAGCCAGAGAAGGGAAAGTGATCTCTGAAGGTCACTTGGCCAGAGATCCCAAAGTAGGAAAAACAAAACAAAAAACCAGGCGTGGAGGTGAGGGGGTGATGAGGGTGTTTTCCTTCAATGGAAGAAAAGATGACATATGACCCAACAAAAACAAACAAAGAGGATGAATGTAAAGAAAAACACACAACAGCTCCTATACCACACAGAAGCTGAAAGTATACAAGATATTCAAGCAAAAAGGCAGAGTAGCAGTGTTTGCCGCCTATCTCCCCCATGGGCACCAAGGCACGTGGGACTGGAGAACTATTTGTGGGGAGGGGCTGCCCTGCATACTGGAAGACAATCAACAGCATCCCTGGGTGGGATATACATACAGTAGAGGTGGGAAGCCTACTTCTTCCTACTTCCTGTAAACAGAGGACACATCATAGCTAATAAGAACTACTATATTATCAACAACCAGATGATAATCCTAAGAGCTACTGATGTGGTGTATTGCTGTGCCTTGCAGTCTGTGACAGGCACCTACAAACACTGCACTCGATATCCAGAACCACCCTACAGAGAGCCCTCCTATTAGCCCACTTACAGATTAGAAACAAGTACAGAACACTTGCATAACTTTTCCAAGGAGCCACCACTTGGAAAGGTAAGTCTAACTCACACTCACACTCAAAAAAAATCTTGCTTTAAATAACATATTACCCTAGTCACAAAACTAGAACAGTAGAGTCACTGAACAAAATGATTCATGTGTTTCCAGAAAAATAAACATCAAAAAAAACTCACAGGAATATGAATAAATTAATAAAAAATATTTTTAAAAAACTCACAGGAGAAATATTTTAAGCAGAACAAAACAACTCCAACTACAAGTGTATGTGGCAGAACATGGCAAGTGCTCCCATTTAAACTGTCCGTATTAGGTACATACAGAATGCATACAGAATCAACTCGTACTGTGCTGTTCAACCAATCCAGTCCCTGCTACATTGGCCTTGGTGCTGACAGAACTTCTCCTTTAGGATGAAAGCAACCCTGCTGCAGTTTCTACAACCCTCCACCCAGTACCTCATCTGATATACAATGCAGCTTCCTTTCCAGAAGGGTGCCCTCCTTCCAGGTGTTAATGGTAATAAGTCCTCAGTACAGCTGCTTCTGTATATAAAGAGTGATCAAAGCTGGGTGGGCATGGTGGCACATGAATTTAATCCCAGCACTGGGGAGGCAGAGGCAGGCAGATCTCCGTGAGTTCGAGGCCAGCCTCGTCTACAAAGTGAGTCCAGGACAGCCAAGGCTACACTGAGAAACCCTGTCTCGAAAATAAATAAATAAATTAAAAAAAAAAAAAAAAAGGAGTGATCAAGAAAGACCCTAACTACCTTGTCCTGGTAACATAAACATGTAATCCCAGCTACTTAGAAGACTGTGAAAGGAGGATTGTGAGTCAGTATCCCACCAGCTCTGCAGAGTGAGTTCAAAGCCAGCCTAAACAGCTTAGTGAGAAACGGTGTCACAACTGAAAACAGGAGAGGCTCAGGCTGCCTCTAGCTCAGTGGTAAAGTGCTTGTTCAGCAGTAGGAAACTTTGGGTTTGAGGCCCAGTGCCACCAGGAGGGAGGAAAAAGAAGGGGCCATTCACCAGGTCACTTAAGGCCCTGGGACAAGCGTCCCAGCTGAGCCATTCTCTCAACACCCGCCCTCTCCACACTTCGGACCACTCCACCCCTCCGGGCCCCGAGCTCCTTCCATGCTCCCCACCTTCACATATTTGCACGTGCTGTTTCTTCCACCTGGAAAGGCCTTCTTCCCACTCTCCATCTGTTAAACTCCTCCTCAGCCTTCCTCGACAGAAAAGCCACCCATCCGGCCAGTCTCGCCAGTCTCTTCCCCCACTCTGCAGCCTGCTGCCACAGCACCCTGGGTTACCACCACCATCACAACACACACTGATTGTGACTGTCCAGCGCTGCCTTTGGCTTCCTGGGTAGACAAAGTGCCAGGGTCTTCCACGGACCACTCCCTCTTTTGGACGGAGCACCAAGCAACCAGGGCTCACCTCAGTACCCAGCAATGCACCTAACAGTGGCTCCCAAGTGCCTCCTCACCACGGGAAGACGCTAGGGACAGCCTGGGACGGGACAGCCACAGACAAGGTGAGGAGGGAAACACACACACACACACACACACACACACACACACACACACACACACACACACACACACACACACCAAGAGCATAGGGTGAGACCAAGAGTCCACGAAGGCTGATGAGAGTGAGACCAGAAGAGTAGCCAGGAGGAGGAAAAGAGGAAGGTGCCCAGGACGAGGAGGGCTACCACAGGGGAGTGGGCCCAAGGAGTCCCCAAGGGAGCTGAGTCAGAGTGACAGGTGGAGGTGATGTAGATCCCACTGGGACGAGATGGGGGTGGCGGGCTGCACGGGGACGAGAGGAAGAAGGAAGAAGAGCTTCAGAGACTTAGAAGGGACCCGCTCAGGAGACGAGGAAGACGGGCTGGGAGTGATGACAGCGAGGTAGGCACAGGCGCGGCGGCAGGAAATAACACTTGACGACACTGACAAGTGGCTAAGAGACTTGACTTGGGGGCGCTCAGGGGGGACCGGGGTTAAGAACTCGGGGTTTGAAGGCAAACGCCCCCGGGAAGGCGGCTGCGGAGCTCACCTGCGCGGGGGGGCGGCGGCTCCTCGCACTCGGGGCTCATCGGGGCGCCCCCGCCGCCCCGCCGCCGGCGGCTCCGGCCCTGCGGAGGGGCCGGCTATGAGGGGCGGAGGCGGCGCCGGTGTGGTGGGGTTGAGGAGGAGGAGGGGGTGGTGGTGGATTGTCGCGCAGACGCCTGGACCGGAGCTCGCGGACCCGCGCAAGCGCCCTCCGGTCACAGGGAATTCCCCCTGCCTCACCGCCGAGCGTCGACGAGTTCGGGCGTCGCGACAAAAGTAGGCGCGCTCGTTCCACAAGCAAGGCTCCGCGGCCGACGCGAGACCTGCGCAGGCGCCTCCGAAGCCTGGGGGGGGGGGGGGAGAGCCGGGGCGACGGGGGAAGTCGTCGCGGGTCACACACGCGCACGCGCGCGCGCACACGCACACGCCGGCACCCGCGGTATAGGGCAAAAAAAAAAAAAAAAGGCTTCCGCAGCCCCGGCGGGTGCAGAGCTGCACCGTGAGCCGACGCCCCGTCTCCTCAGCCTCTGGGTCGCCCGAAGCCGCTAGGTCTCGCCGGCCCAGCCGTCCACCTCAGGCCCACCCGACGCACAGGAGCTCCGCCACTGTCCCACAATGCCCCGGGCGCGGGAGGACGTAAGGAGACAGGCTCCGCCCTCTCGCGGTCGATCACCCTGCGTAGGTGCGCGGGCGCGCGCGCGGGGTGGGGGTGGGGGGGCGCTGGTTCGACCCGGCGGGGCGCGTGCGCGCGCGCTGGACGTTGGCGCCCAGGCCCCGCCCACCCCGGAACCGGGCCACCGCCGGTGTCTGCCGTTGCCAACCTTTCTCTCCCAGGATTAACCCTTAGGGCCCACTGCGCAGGCGCGGCTGCGTCCCGAGCGCCCCCCCCCCGCCCCCCCCCGCCCCCCCGTTTTCTGTGACTAGGTTCCAAAGCCGGGTGAATGATTCCGTTCTAGGACCTTTTCGCCTTGATAGCTACCTTCGGAAATCCGTTTGTTACCCCGTCGCCTTCTTTGACTCTAGAGACAGCGCCTAAGAGATCCATTCCGACTTTTCGTCCCCGCCCGAAGCTTGAGCGCTGTTTTTTTTTTTTTGAGCCGGGGTTCGCCGGGGACGCCTTCCGCCGCCGCCGAGGAGCTTTTCTGGCTGGCTGACCTCAGTCCCCACTCAGGCGTTTGCCCAAGCGGCGCCGGCTGTTGCCAGTTGCTGCACAAAGCCTTCTCTTGTAACTACCGGGAGGAACCCCTTTAACGCCGGGATTCAGTCCACGTAAGGGCCTTTTCGATCGCGGGGCCTCAGTTTACACCAACTTTCGTTCCCCACTTCGTGCTCATTTTAAAGGTCAGCTGTAAAGGCTAAATAAGTGCATGTAAGAAACTATTCTTTCCTTCTTTAAAGCAGCAAATTGGCACTTTGCGCTACCGGGACGTTTTATTTGAGTCTGTTTGTGTGTATTCTCTGTCTTTCAAGGGAGCTAGTTATTTTTTTTTTCCCACCCCTTAATTCTCAAATAGCTTTAATGGACCTGCTTTCACGGATTAAAACCTGCCAGTAATTTTTTTCTGTCTTGTTTCTTCTGGGCTGTACTATTTCTAATTTTTGTTTGATCTTTGTGTGTGTGTGTGTGTGTGTGTGTGTGTGTGTGTGTGTGTGTGTGTGTGTGTGTGGTTTGTTTGTTCCGGAGACAGGGTTTCTCTGTGTAGCCTTGGCTGTTCCGGACTCGCTTTGTAGACCAGGCTGGCCTCGAACTCACAGCGACACACCTACCTCTGCCTCCTGAGTGCTGGGATTAAAGGCGTGCGCCACCATGCCTACCTGGCTTGTTTGATCTATGTAACAGATCACTTTCACATAATAAAGTTAACACTAGTTCTGCTCCCTATGTCTTTTTCTTTCCGTCTGGGACCCACATGCCAGATGGGTCTTCTCTTTCCAACTAAACTGTTCGGCAAACAGTCTCATAGACACGCTGGAGATGTATTTCCAGGGTGATTTTAAATGCAGCCAACTTGACAATGAAGATTAATTAACCTTCACATAAAACTTCCTAATGCCCCCCCCACACTGAAATAAAATATATATTTGAAAGGACAGATGGTCCCGACACAAGTAAGGCTGGATAGGAGAAGGGGACAACAGCTCTGAAGATGGTAACAGGAACACGCTTATTTTCCCTTTAATGACCCTTCTCCTCAAGTCCCCTAAGCTCAGTCCCTCCCGCCTTCCAGAAGAACCTTCCAAAAAAACCAAGCAAGACAGTATAGGGCAGCAGGAGAAATGCTTTTATTGGAAGAGCAGCGTGGACATGAGAAGAAAGGATGACAGAAAGCAAGGGAGGGGGATCCAAGGGGCCAGCACCTTTCTTAGCAACCCCTCCAGGGGGCTGCCCAGAGATGGGCTGGCAGGCCCAGGCCCAGGCCTGGAGAAGGCCTGGCAATCCCTTGGGAGAGGGCGCCTGGGAAGGAAGGAGGCAGGAGGCCTGGGGTTCCCACGGAGAGAATGCAAGAAGCCACCTGGTCTCACCGGTCCATGCTGTCGTCCGTAGGGCTGGAGAAACAGGTCTGTAACAGCTTTTCACAGAACTCCAGCTCCTCCTGGATCGGGGTAAGAGAGGAGTCCTGAGCCCAGGGGCAGATCTGCTTCCCCTACGCTCAGCAGCTACAACATCCCTTTCAACTTCCTGGCTACCACCTGCCCACCCCAGCAGCCACTGGGCTTTCCCAGTGACCACTGCTCAGATCACCATCACTTACTTGCCCTGCTCATGGGTTTCTGAGCTCCCGGAACTAAAGCCTGGGGCCTCCCAAACTGGTCTGTCCTCCCGTCAGCCCTGTGGCTCATATATCCACTCAAGGTAGAGATGCTGACCACCAAGCCCAAGGATCTGGGCACAATCCCCATAACCCATGTTTTGGAAGGAAAGAACTGAATGACTCCCACAAACTGTCCTGTGACCTCCACCCGTGCACCCGTGCCCACACACAGTAATTATACTTTTAAACTGTATTTTATGGAGGTGGGGTAGAGAGTGTTTATGTCCGTGTATATGTACCCATGTGCGTGCATGTGTGGGAAGACTAGGGGTTCCCAGAAGCCACATCAGGCAGCTCACAACCACCTGTAACTTCCGCTCCAGGGGTTCCAATGCTTTCTATTAGCTTCTAAAGCAACCCCCTATACATACACGTACAAAAACAGACATATAAATAAGTCTTTTTAATTAAAAAAAAAATCACCATTTTAAATAATTATCCAAGTTAGTGAATAAGTAGGAATACTAAGTTAAATGTGATCACTCATTACTTATCTAAAGAGTTATCCATTCTCATCTATTTAATTTATTCACCTATTTAAGTATTTAAGGCTGTTTATCGATTTTGTGATACATAATACCTAATCAGTTTAATTATCATTTTTAACCAGATTATAGACTATTTCTCCCTTCCCCACTGACACAGCCTGTGGCCCACAGTGTGAGGTAACAGCAGGAAGCACAATAGTGAGAGAAGGAAGGCAGGGACAGATGGAGCCCGTAGGCCGCAGGCCACAGCCCCGCCCCTCACACCTGGTACTCCTCATGCTGCTGCAGCAGCTGGCAGCGATGGCGGAGCAGCTCCTCCAGGCCCAGCTCAGGCTCCCGGCATTCACGGACACCCTGAGGGAAGTCCGTCACAAGGCTGCGGGAGGACACAAGAGCAGACCTTAGGACCCCAGCTGCAACAGAAACCACAGCCCAGCACCTACCCCTCAGCACTGCCCCTGTGGGAGCTAAGGGACACCACGGCCCTACAGTGGGTCAGCTCCCCATCTGTAACACTGCCGCCCGGCTGCTACACATCACTGCAGTGAATATAAGATTTGGATGCTGTCTTCCATGAAGTCTATGCTGGCTCCACCATGGTCCAGGTGTGCCCAACCTTTTGACACTGTGACACAATGTTGTCATCAACAAAGTTCATGCTAAAGAATGGTATGATTGAATTAGTTTAAGAAATCTTGACCCGGGTAATGGTGGCGCACGTCTATAACCCCAGCACTTGGGAGGCAGAGGCAGGCGGATCGCCGTGAGTTCAAGGCCAGCCTGATCTACAAAGCAAGTCCAGGACAGCCAAGGCTACACAGAGAGATCCTGTCTTAAAAAAAAAAAAGAAAGAAAAGAAAGAAAGAAAGAAAAATCTTGGTCAGGTGGTGCTGGCACTTCTGAGTTTGAGGCAGGCTGGTTATAGAATGAGTTCCAGGCCAGCGGCAGAGGGGTGTGGGGGTGAGGGAGATAAGAGAGACAGAGAGAGAAATCTTACAATGCTGGGGGCTGGAGAGATGGCTCAGTGGTTAAAGAGCACTGACTGCTCTTCCAGAGGACCCAGGTTCAATTCCCAGCACCCACATGGCAACTCACAACTGTGTGTAACTTCATTTACAGGGTTTCTGACACCCTCAAACATACATGCAAGCAAAACTCCAGTGAACATAAAATATATATATATTTGTTTAAATCTTTATATAAGTGTGTATATGCATATTTTTATGTATGTATGTATAAAGTAAACTTAAAATGCTTTTTAAAAAAAGATTTATATTTACATATACAGTGTTCTGCCTGCACGTACACCTGCAGGCCAGAAGAGGGCATCAGATCACATTACAGATGGTTGTGAGCCACCATGTGGTTGCTGGAATTGAACTCAGGACCTCTGGAAGAGCAGTCTGTGCTCTTAACCGCTGAGTCATCTCTGCAGCCCCTTAAAATGTTTTTTTAAGTAAGTTTACAGTTCTGTATTGGGCAGCATTCTGGGGTACATGAGACCTAAGGCCTACAGATTGAAAAAGCCAAGAACACTAATGAACTGTGAGGAAATGCTCTGTGTGATCTCTGCTCCTCTCTGGCCTACACTCTTGATCTCCCACAGGGATAGTCACAGCACAGGCTCCAGTGTAGGAGCAGCCTAGTGCCTGAGCTGCTGTTTAAACATCACAGACGCGCAAGCACGCGTGCACACACACACACACATACACATACACACCCCTACCTGCACAGGGCTCCCAGCACATGCTCGTGGAAAGGGCTATGTTCTGTCCTCACAAGGGCCACCAGCTGCTGGACCATCCCCATGGAGCAAAGGGTTCCTGGGGAGAGAGCTTTGGGAGTCAGGAAGGCCGTTGACATGCCACGCCCACGTTCCTCATATGGCCGCCTCAGCGCCTTCACTTCCCCATCAGCCACCTCACCTTTGTGCTCAGGGTGGCCCACCAGCAGGTTCTGCAGCAGGAAGGCTGACTTGACCTTGAGCTTCTGCACCTGCTGCTGCATGGCTCGCATCAGCACAGAGAAGCCATCGAGGCGGAGGAACTGCAGCAGCCCCGCTTCCTGCTCCCGGACAAGACCTGGAGGGAGAGGCAGAGCTTTGAGGTCCCAGTCACCACTGCCTCCATCATTACCGACACAGCCGCCAACACCACCAGCACTATGCCCATTGCCACCATTTCCATTACCACAACCCTCATCAACCCTATCACCATTACTACAGCCAGGAACGCCATGTCTCTACCACCATCACAGCCAGCATTACCATTACTAACATAAGCACCACTACAACGCCACTGTTACCATCACTTCAGCCATCAGTACTGTTGCCACCAGGATCATCCCATCATCACCACCATCAGGACGATGGCATGACCACCATCCCCCACACAGTTCACCCTCTTACTGCCTGTAGCTCAGTGGTGTTTTGTATGTTCACAGACCTATGAAACCATCGCTATCACTGAACTCCAGAACATTTAAATCCATCACGCTGGTACCCACTACAGGCCGTTCCCATGCCCCGTTTGCCTCCAGCCCCTGCCACCATGGCTCTAGTTTCTTTCCCGGTGGATTTGTCTATCCTGGATACCTCGTAGGAATGGACTCACACAATACAGAATCTTTTATATCTAACTTTGTTCATTCAGCTAAATGTTTTCAAGGTGCATCAACGTTAAAAATTCTGTGCTTCATTTCTTCTTACAATAGAGCAATATTCTATTGCAGGGCCACACCACATTTTTATGCATTATACCTTTTACCCTCCACAAGTACCCTACAGGTAGGTGCTCTTGGGTTCCCATTTTATCTATTTGTTCATTCACTCAGTCATTTATTTTGGTCTTTTTGTTTGTGTACATGATACATATGTATTCTTGTGTTCACATGTGCACATGCAGGTGGAGGTCAGAGGTCATGTCTAGTATTGTCCAGAATCTCTGTCCACCTTGTTTTTTAGACAGAGCTTCTCACCAAACCTGTACCTTCCCCAGTGAGAGTAGGCCAAATGGCTAGGGAGTTCCAAGGACCAACCAATGTCTGCCTCCCTAGCTCTGGGATTACAGCTACAGCACCGTGCCTGGCTTGTTACATGGCTACTGGGGATCTGAACTGAGGCTCTCATGCTTGCAAGCACTCTACCAACTAAATCATTTCCCCAGACCGTATTTAGGTCTTTTAAGATGAGGCTTCATGTGTCTCAGTCTGGCCACCAACTCCCTCAGGAAGCCAAAGACACCGGAACTCTTCTCAGTCTTACTACTTCCACCTCCAAAATGCAGGGATTATAGGCATGTACCACCACACACGGCTGAAATTCACAAAGATAAAGATAACCAAGCTACCAAGCACGCATCTTTATTCTGAAGGCACTGAGGATTATGAGCAGCCTCCAAGCAGGGCAAGAGCCAACCAGGGATGCATCTTCAGGAAGGCCAGTTCCTGGATCAGCTCCAAGTCTTCCCTGCTCAGACACATAGGAGCCACTGCAAGTTCAAGGCCACTAGGTACCACACATGTGACAAGTGTGACTAAGGAGCTGTGCGGTTCCTTTCAGGTTCACTGAAATATAAAGTCAACAACCAGAAAGGGTGTAAAATTTTCCATTAAACACAACTCTGAGCCGGGGTAGTGACGCACACCTGTAATCCCAGCACTTGGGGAGACAGAGGCAGGTAGATCTTGGAGGCCAGCCTGGTCTACAAAGCAAGTCCAGGACAGCCAAGGCAACACAAAGAAACCCTGTCTCCAAAATAAAAAAAAACAAAAACAAGGGGCTGGAGAGATGGCTCAGAGGTTAAGAGCACTGGCTGCTCTTCCAGAGGTCCTGAGTTCAATTCCCAGCTCCCACATGCTGGCTCACTAACATCTATAATAAGATCTGGTGCCCTCTTCTGGTGGGCAGGTGTACATGAAGACACAACATTGTATACATAATAAATAAATAAATCTATCTTAAAAACAAAACCAAAGAAAACACCTCGTGTTTTCTACACCTGAACTGAGATGTGCTGAGTGTAAAATGATATCAAGTAGTTCTGATGATTAAATAAAAAGCCATAACGCATGCCTTTAATAGTCCATATGCAGGAGCTGGAAGTGGTTAAGAGCACTGGCTGCCACTGCTTACCCCACCCTCACCCAGAGATCCAGGTTCACTTCCCAGCATCCATGGTGGCTCACAACCACCTGTAACTCCAATCCCAAAGGATCCAATGCCATTCTCCTTCTGAGGAGTCAGGTACCAGGCACACAGGTTTGTTGCACAGGCATACATGCATGTAAAACACCCATACACATAATATTACATATAAATAAAAAATAAAAATGTTTAAATTGGCCTGTATCCACTATGTGTACCAATTACTATAGACAATAGTTAACCTTTTTTAAAAAATATTTTTGTAGTTGTATGCATGTGTGCATGTGCATGAAAGTACATGTGCCCACAGAAGATGTCCTGGACCTAGGTAGTTATTGCCTGATAAGGATGCTAGGAACCAAACTCAGGTCCTCTGCAAAAGCAGTATGCTGCTTAAAAACAAACAAACTGCTGAGCCAAAGCTAGAGAGATGACTCAGTGGTTAAGGGCACTGACTGTTCCTACAGAGGACCAGGGTTCAAATTCACAGTACCCACATGGTAGCTCACAACTGTCTGTAACTCCAAGATCTGACACTCTCCCATAGACACACATTCAGGCAAAACCAATGCAGATAATATAAAGGTAAACAAATTAAAAGGAAAAAAAAAAGATTTTAAATTGCTGAGCCATCTCTCCAGCTTGTTTGTTTCTTTAAGACAGTAACTTACTGTGTGTTGTTTAGGGTGGCCTCGAACTCCTGACTCTTCTTCCTCAGTCTCCTAAATGCTGGGATTACAAGCATGTGTCCCCACGCCTGAACTTCATAAACTTGGGGCCGGTTCAGCAGTTAAGCACACTGGCTGCTCTTACAGAGGACCACGCTTTGGTTCCCAGCACCCACATGGCAGCTAATGACCTGAATGCCCTATTCCTGGACTCTCTGGGTACCAAAACAAATAAACAGGTTTTTTGGGGGGGTGGGGGAGGGGGAGATGTTTTGGTTTGGTTCAGTTTTTCTCTGTGTAGCCTTGGCTGTCCTTGCCTTGAATGCATAGAGATCCACTTGTCTCTGGCTCCCGAGTGCTGGGATTAAAGGCGTGGGCCACCACCACTCAGCTGTTTTCTTTAATAGAAGATTGGTTAGAGAGGTGAGTACCTGCAATCTCAGTGTTTGGAAGCAAGAGGAGTGCTGTCAGTTCAAGTCCACCCTGGTCTACACAGCACGTACCAAGCCAGCCATGACTGTGCAGTGAGACTCAGTCTCCAAAGCTGAAAAGAGGCCTGGTGGCAGCGGCTGCGGTGGCTGTGGCTGTGCATGTCTTTAATTGCAGCACTCCAGAGGCAGAGGCAGGCCGATCTCTGAGTTTGAGGTAGCTTGATATACAGAGCAAGTTCCAAGACGGCCAGGGCTGTTACACAGAGAAACCTTGCCTCGAAAAAAGAAAAATAAATAAATAAATAAATAAATAAAAATTTAAAAAGGGGCCGGAGACATGGCTCAGAGGTTAAGAGCACTGACTGCTCTTCCAAGAGGCCCTGAGTTCAGTTCTGAGCAACCACATGGTGGCTCACAACCAGCTACAATCCAGTCTGATGCCTTCTTCTGTCCTGTAGGTGTACATGTAGGCAGAGCACTGTATACACAATAAATAAATACATCTTTAAAATAAATAAATAAATAAATAAATGAGGAGGAGGAGGGGAAGAAGAAGAAAATAATAGCTGGTCATGGTAGCACATGTCTGTAATCCCAGAATTCAGAATACAAGATCATCTTCAATGATATAGTGAGTTTGAAGCCAGCCATGGCTACATCTTTTTTCAAAAATTACTTCAAAATAAAACTAGGTAAAATAAATAAATAACAAAATAACCAACGGATAGGAGAAATGAGGAACCACAAATTCAATTGGCAAACAGCCTGGAGGCTCCAACTCTATAGCATGACCAGGAGCAAGCACGGCCCTTGAGCCTAGGGTGTGGGGCTGGACCAACCTGTGCTGGGGAAGGTACCATGAGCCCTGACCCAGACTCTGACAACTGAAAATATTCTGGTCATTACCAGTGTCCCTGGAGGGCAGGCACAGACACCTTTCTACAAGGACCTCTGCTTACTCACCTCAACCTTCATCCTCACCTAGGTCACTACCACAACCTTCACTTACCTCGCACCTTCCATGAACTCTGGCTGGCCATCTCCTCTCTGCAGCACGGGAGGGCAGAACGGCTGCTACTGCTCTCACCTGACAGGCAAGGCCATCAACAACGGTCACACTGCTCCCTTTAAAAAGCTACAACTGGGGCTGGAGAGATGGCTCAGCAGTTGAGAGCACTGACAGCTCTTCCAAAGGACCCGAGTTCAATTCCCAGCACCCACATGGCAGCTCACAACTGTCTGTAACTCCAAGATCTGACACCCTCACACCAACACACATATATGCAGGCAAAAACACCAATGCACACACAATAAAATTAAATAAATTATTTAAAATAAAAATAAAATAAAAAGCTACACTTAGCCAGGTAGTGGTGCTGCACGCTTTTACTCCCAGAACTCTGAAGACAGAGGCAGGTGGATCTCTGTGAGTTGGCAGCCAGCCTGGTCTACAGAAGGAGTTCCAGGACAGTCAGGGCTACACAGAGAAATCCTGTCTGGGAAAACAAACAAACAAAACAAAAAGGCTACACTTACTCTGAGCTGAAAAAAAAAAATGAGCTGTCAAGACAGAGGAAGGTTAAGTGCATATTCCTACGTAAAAGATGAACCAGAAAAGGCTGCGTGCTGGGTTCCAGCTACTGTGGCTGTGGCTGTGTGAGGGAAAATGGCCTCCACTGTCTCGGGGAGTGGCACTGCTAGGACGTGTGCCTTGCTGGACTATGTGTGGCCTTGTTGGACGGAGCGTGTCACTGAGGGGTGGGCTCTGAGGTCTCTCTTCCTGCTGCCTGCTGATCTAGATGCAGAACTAAGCTCCTCCAGCACCCCATGCCTGTCCGTGGGCCACCAGACTTGCCGTCACGATAATGAATGAACCTCCTAACTGTAAGGGAGCCCCGCTATATCCATCCCCCCATTAAATGCTTTCCTTTAGGAGAGCTGCTGTGCTCAGTTTCTTCACAGCCATAAAACCTCTCACTGGGACATTCAGTCCGGCATCCTGGAAAAGCCAAACTGCGGGCCAGGGATGTCAGAGAGGTTCCAGGCAGTGAAGTGACTCTGTATGGCTCCATCATGACGGATACGTGCCATTGGATGCCTGTCCAAACCAGAGGGCACAATATGAACTACAGACTGTAGATGAGACAGCAATGGGGTTTACTGCTGGAGCAAATGTGCGTCTCTCGGGGAGATGCTAAGGAGGGAGGCTGTGTGGGTACGGACAGAGGGTCATAGGAGAGCTCTCCAGACCTCGCACTCTGTGCTGTGCTGTGACCTGAAACTGCTCAAAGGCTGGGGATACAGCGCAGTAGTAGAGTCAGTGCCTGCATAGCACATACGTGGCCCTGGGCATTGTGGCTAATGCCTACAGTTCTACCTCTAGAGAGGCTCAGGCAGGCGGACAAGGAGGTCAAGGTCATCCTTGGCTACGTAGCCAGTTCAAGGCTAGGCCAGGCCATGTGAAACCGTGTCTTAGAAACAAAACAAACGGGCTGGAGAGATGGCTTAGTGGTTAAGAGCATTTGCTGTTCTTCCAGAGGACTGAGTGCAATTCTCAGAGTCTACAGCAGGTACACACCACAACCACCCGTGATTACAGCTCCAGGGGATCCGATACCTTCTCTTCTGGGCACTACAAGTTCCTGTTCTCCTAAGTACACATACACACATATACACAGAATTAAAAATAAAACAGACTGCTGCAAGTTTAAAGCTTGCCTGGGCTATATCGGGAGTGTCACACCAGGTTACACTGGCTTACAGTGAGACCATCTCAAACATCAATGGGCCCCATGATGGCTCAGCAGGTAAAGGCGCCTGCCATGAGGCCTGATAACCTGAGTTCAACACCAGAGACCCACGGTTGGAAGATGAAAAGCAACTCCCACAAGTTGCATTTATACCACCACACTTATACTATGGTATACATGCCCACACACATCTTAAAAAAAAAAAAAATTAAAAAACCAAAAGCAAGAACCAGATGTGGAGCCGGGCGGTGGTGGCGCACGCCTTTAATCCCAGCACTTGGGAGGCAGAGGCAAGTGGATCTCCATGAGTTTGAGGCCAGCCTGGACTACAGAGCGGAGTTCCAGGACAGCCAGAGCTGATACACAGAGAAACCCTGTCTCAAAAAACCAAAAGAAGAAAAAAAAAAGAAAGAAAAACCGAAAAAAGAACCAGATGTGGTAGCACACACTTATAATCTCAGTATGTGGAGGCAGGGGGACCACAAGGCCTTGGCTACACAGCAAGTGTGAGGTCAGCCTGGAATACACAAGACCCTGTCTGAAAAAGAAGAGAGAAGACTAGTGAGATGGTTCAGAGGGTAGAAGCAGTTGCTGCACTCACAGGCTGACCTGAATTCAATCCTCAGGTCCCTCAGAAAGGTGAAAGAAGAGCCGACTCCACAGCTGTTCCCTGGCCACCACACGAGCTCTATAAAGGTGCTTACTGTCCACTCTCCCAGTAATACTAAGTTGTTTTCCTGTTTGACTCTGTCTTTAAAAAGCAACAGAGATTAGCTGGGTTTGGTGGCCCACACCTTTGCCGTAAGCACTCTGGAGACAGAGGCAAGAGGATCTCTAAGTTCAAAGCCAGCCTGGTCTACAGAGCAAGTCATACAGAGAACCCAAAAGGAGGAGGAGGAGGAGGAAGAGGAGGAAGATGAAGAAGAGGGAGAGGAGGAGGAGGACAAGGAGGAGGAAGAGGAGGAGGAAGTAGCAGCAGCAGGGATCAAGCCAACAGAGGTGCATGTGTATCTCCGCGTCCTTCCCTGTCCCTTCCCCCTCCCAGGCCCGCACACACGCGACTCCAAGTGACCCATCTCTGAGTCTTTCTGAAACCCTTTCTCTGTGGAAACAAAGAACCACTTACAGAAGTGAAGTGACAGGGCATCCAAGTCTGTGTCCTCACAAGAGAGGGATAGGAATGCAGTAATGTCCCTGCCTCAGGCAGCAGGAACCCATGTGACCAAGCCCTACCGGTTCCTAGCACAGAACCCTGGAAAGCTGCCACACAACACCATTACTATAAAGCCACACAAGGAAGGGCAGACACCACTCCACTGTGCACTTTAAAGTGGTTATGTGAACTCTCCTTCAGAGTAAAATGGCAGGGTTGTTTTGACAGCTCCCCCATAGCATCTGGAGAACCCACAATGCTGTGGGGCCACTCAAGCCACCTGAGGCTTCTTGCCTCAGTCCTCAAATGCTTCCTTCAGCAGCCGGCCACCTTGGGGACAGAGAGCCAACACAGAGGATGTTTGTGTGCTCAAAGACAGTATCACTGCCATGGTCCACTGCCCTGATGACCGGGGCCATATAAAGGACGAAAGCTACTTTAGTGATGGGCTCTTGAGCCCTGACCCACAGACATGGTGAAAGATGAGGGTCACTGCTGTATAAAGAAGAAATAGGGTCAAGGCAGCCCAAGATGAGCTGAGCTGAACATCCAGATGGTCTGTTACCAGACAGATGCAAATGAGCAGAGGAATAGAGGCTTCTGTGTGCATGTGTGCATATTAAATGCACAGACACACAAACACCTTATACCATATACACAACGGACACCATACACCAAACACAACCCACACCAGATACCCATACCAAATACCTCCCCCTATACGCACGCATGCATGCATGCATGTGCATGCACTTTAAAAAAAAATATTTAATTTATGTGCATTGGTGTGGGGGTGTCAGATCTTGGAGTTAAAGACAGTTATGAGCTGCCATGTGGGTGCTGGGAATTGAACCCAGGTCGTTTGGAAGAGCAGGCAGCGCTCTTAACCACTGGGCCATCTCTCCAGCCCCGCGTATGTACTCTTAAACTTACAGAAATATGTACCAAGTACAAGAAGGGGACGAGGTAGTCTGGGACAAGAGCTTTTTATTGCATAATCTTTTGTACCTGCTGTATACTGTGAACAATGTAACCTTTTACAGACTTCTCTGTTGTTTTGTTTTCATTTTCTTTTCTCCTCAGCCCTCCCCCACTCCCACCCCCCACCCCCCCACCCCACCCCCTGCAGGATCTTATCTAGCCCCGGCTAGCTGTGAATTCACTATATACCCAAGCGTGACACACGTAAGGATGGCCTTGAACTTCTGATCCTCCTAACTCCACCTCTCCACTTCCCAAATGCTGAAGTTACAGGCATGTGAAACCACGCCTGGCTTGTGTGGTACCAGGATCAAATCCAGGGCTTTTTGTATGCTAAGTAGGCACTCATAGCCCAAGCTGACCTCAAAAAAGGTGTTTTCTGTTTCTTTTTTCTTTTTTTTCTTTTGAGGCAGGGTTTCTCTGTGTAGCCTCCTGAGTGCTGGGATTAAAGGTGTGAGTCAGCGGACCTCAAATTTGCAGGCATCCTCCTGAGCAGCTGCCAAAGGCTGAATCACAGATGTATACCAACATTCTTGATCCCCTGTATTTTTAATATTACAAAGCATCTTCACTGGAGCCAGGGGGTATTTAAGACACATTCCACTGTAGACCCCAGGCTGTCCTAGAACTCACAGAATCCTCCCTCCACCTACCACTTACCAGAATTATAGGTGTGAGTCACCATGTCCACCTAATTTAATGTCTTCCTAAAAAGGGGTTGGGGCTGGATAGGCTGGAGAGATGGCTCACTGGCTAAGAGCACTTATTACTCTACTCTTCCAAAGGACCAAAGTTCGGTTCCCAGCACCTACTTATAACTCCACACGGACTCCAATGCTTTTAGCATCTGTGGGCACTCATGTGGGTACCTCTACACAAAAAAAGACACACACCCCTACACACAGAAAGACATACACCCCTACACACAGAAACACACACAGCCCAACGCACAGAAACACACACACACCTACACACAGAAACACACACACAGCCCTAAGAAACATATACCCCTACACACAGAAATACACACAGCCCTACACAGAAACACACACAGCCCTACACTGTTGAGGTTGGTCTGGTGTATTTTGATGCTAATTACTGCTTGCTGTCTCTGTGCCCCACCTTGTACCTTGCCTAAGAGCCTAACCTGTTTGACGAATAAAATGCCACCACACCTGGGCAGGGTGAATGGGATAGAGGTGGCTCAGGTTCCAGGCTGGGGGAGACAGAGAGATGGAGGCAAGGAAGGCTATGCCATGGATGAGGTGGAGAAGAAGCACATGGTTGGCATGGATGGAGACTTGGTCCAGATGACAATAATTAGCAAGTACTTGTGATTATGGATGGGATGTGGCTTGATAGAAATTATTAGAAGATGGCATGGGATTGAGGCAGGGATCCTATGCCTGTCCCACTATGGGAGGTAGTTTAGGGGCTTAATATCTGCCCTGCCCCAGGTTAACTAAGGCTATCTTAAAATATAACAGGTGTCTGTGTCTTGACTGACTGCTAGCGGGTTAGAAAATACCACCATAATAATAATTATAGGCCTAATAATAAATATTATTAGGCCATACTGGTAAAATAACTGCAATACTACACACAGAAACACACACAGCCCTACACACAGAAACACACATATACAGAACTAAAAATAATCTTAAGGTAGATCCTTTAAAAAAGTAGGGGCAACTCACACACTTACACACACACACACACACACACACACACACACACACAATAAAAAAAGACAAGCTGGGCATGGTGGTGCACGCCTTTAATCTCAGCACTTGGGAGGCAGAGGCAGGAGGATTGATGTGAGTTCGAAGCCAGCTTGATCTACAAAATGAGTCTAGAACAGCCAAGACTACAAGAGAAACCCTGTTTCAAAAACAAAAAACAAAACAAGGAAACAAACAAACAATAAAAAAAAAGTAGGGGCTGAAAAGTTGTCTCAGCTGTTAGGAGCACTTAATGCTCTTGCAGAAAGGAACCAGGCTCAGTGCCAAGCACCCACAAGGCGGCTCCCAACCTCCTATAACTCAAAGTCAAGGAGCTACCCTGCTCTTTTCTGGCCTCCTCAGGCACCGTATATATGTGGTGCACAGATATGCATGCAGGAAAAAAAAAAGCAGTAAATCTTAAAATACTAGAAGGAAGCTCTGCAGGTCCCTCCCTATGGAGCTCCCGATCAGGCTGTAGCAGATCTGGGCCCTTTTTCCTCACCCTAGGGCTAGGGCTATTCTCTGTCTATCTCTTCGTGCCCCTAATTTGGGCATTACTTTCCAAAGACTGTGCTGCCTCAGACCTCCTCCCTGCTGCAAGGCCTCTCCGACCCAAGCCTTCCGTGTTCCTCCCAGCAGCCTCGAGGCCCCTGCCTATCTGCTGTGAACAAGCACATGGAGACAAGAGGAGATGCAGGAGGGCGGACGAAAAAGGATGTGGGCTAGAGGCCCCTCCCACAAACTTCATTTCTCTCTCTCTCTGTCTTTCTCCCCAGCTCCCTCTCCTCCTCTCCACAGCTAGCTTTGTAACCCTCTTTGGCCTCAAACTCATGGCAATCCTCCTGAGTCCTGGAACCACAAGTGCAGGTCTCCAGGCCTGACTTTCCACATCCCGCTCCAGTGACGTAAGGACACTCTCTGCGGATGCATGGCAGCTGGTGGTCAAATGCTTCCCTGCCCCTCACAAAACCCTGAGTTCGACTTTCAGCAGCTCACTAGCCAAAGCATGCTGGTGCATGCCCATGCTCCCAGAGCTCTGGAAAGATACAGGCAGGAGGACAAGAAATTCAAGGTCATCTTGTGGTACAGAGAGAGAGAGTTCAAAGCCAACCTGGTATATATGAGATCCTGCCTCCGAAATGTAAAGGAGCCATGTGTGGTGGTGCACACCTTTAATCCCAACCTCTGGAAGCAGAGGCAAAAATCTCGGTGTTCAATGCTAGGGACACACAGGGACCGAGAAACCGCTGACTTTCAAAGATAAACAAGGAGTCCCCATATGTCCTTGCAAGCCCACTCCCAGGTACATACTCGGAGACTTGAACCCTGCTCACAGCAGCAGAGCAGCCAAGGGGCTGAGACAACCCAGATTCCCATTGGCAGATGGGACAGATAAACAAAGTGTGCTGCGCCCGATGCGACGGAATGCCATTCAGCCATAAAAAGGAGTGCAGTCCTGACGCATGCCACAACAAGGGTGAACACTACGCTCAGTGAAAGAATCCAGAAGCGAAAAGGCCACATGGGGCACACGGTTGTGTTTACAGGAAATGTCACGTACAGGCAAACCCTCAGACACACTGCATAAAGTGGCGGCAGGAGCTGGGATTGGGGGGGCGGTATGGGGAGGGACCGCTGCATGCCTACAGAGGCCAGCTGGAGGTGATAAACGTTATGAAGGTCAAAGGGGTGTACAACCTTGCGAATAAGCTAAAAAACACCACACTGTGTGCTCTTCTCAAAGGATGGATTTAGCTGTGCTGGAGACACAGGCTACAATCCGTCCCACTTGCAATATGCAGACAGAAGGTTGATAAATTCAAGATTTGCTTGGACTATAGAGTGCGCTCAAGGCCAACTTAGGAAAACTGAACAAGATCCTGCTTCAAAACAAAAAGGCCTTTTTGGTTTGTTGTTGTTGTTGTTGTTTTGTTTTTTCAAGACAGGGTTTCTCTGCTGCATAGCCTTGGCACTGTAGACCAGGCGGCTAGCCTCAAACTCACAAAGATCCGCCTGCCTCTGCCTCCTGGAGAGCTAGGATTACAGGCCTGTGCCACCATGTCTGGCTCAAAACAAAAGGGTGAAAAGAGTTCGTTTGGGGCATTCTGCAGAGGGCTTGTCTACCATATACAAAGCCCTGGGTTTGATCTGTAGACACGTGTAAACAAAGCATGGCGTGCATGTTTGCAATCCTAGCCCTGCAGGGATGGAGGCAGGGGAATCTGAGGCAGGACTGTGGGAGGCACTCTGAAGACCCTGCCCGCCCCGCTGGCTAGTCAGGGACATTCCAGTCCAACTGTCACTGAGGTAGGGGAGGGAGAGAGGGAGAGAGAGACAGAGACAGAAAAGAGAGAGAGGTGCATGCACGCCTTTAATCCCAGCACTCGGAAGGCAGAGGCAGGCGGATTGATGTGAGTTTGAGGTCAGCCTGGTCTACAAAGCGAGTCCAGGACAGCCAACGCTACACAGAGAAACCCTGTCTCAAAAAACCAAAAGGGGGGAGGGGGCGCGCGGGGAAGGAGAGAACTTTATGGTCGTTCTCAGCTAAAAAGATCTTCAGCCTGGCCTATATGATACATAGATAGCCTCTTTTAAAAAAATAACCATAGCTGGGCATGGTGATGCACACCTTTAATCCCAGCACTCGGGAGGCAGAGGCAGGCGGATAACTGTGAATTCCAGGCCAGCCTGGTCTACAAAGTGAATCCAGGACAGCCAAGGCTACACAGAGAAACCCTGTCTCAAAAAACCAAAAAAAAAAAAGAAAGAAAGAAAGAAAGAAAGAAAAAGCCATTACACACACACACACACACACACACACACACACACACACACATTTATGTATGAAGCTATGACTGTAGGAAAAGCACTCATAAAACCCCACCCCTCCCTTAGATATTCTAATCCAACTGTCACTGAGGTAGGGAGTAGGAGGAACTCATCCTCCTTATCCATATATATATCCATGTGTGTGTATATATATATATATGTATATATATATACACACATACACACATATATATATATACATGGATATATATAAGCAGGGCCTGTGACATAGCTTATGAGATAAAGGTTTTTGCCACCAGCCTGAGGATCTGAATTCTACCCCTGGGGCCTGCATGATAGAAGCAGACACAGACACAAAGCACATTATCAAAACCGACATTCAGCCAGTGCCCCATGATGCTAGTTTTCCTTCTGTCCCCAAGCTGGCACCTAAATGTGGACGTTCTCTGTCCCTGCCTCGGTCTCCTTGCCTCACAGGCCGTGAGGACATACAGCAGCATTCACATAGAGTCATCACGGTTCTCACTGAGGAACTCTGCCCTGTCTGGAGACGTGAGGGCTCTTATAACTGGGAATGCTCCTCTGTCTCCAGTTGGCGGAGTATCCCACATCACACAGGATGCGCCCCAAAGCAGAAAATGAACTGACCCCAAACATGGACAAAGTCTCTGATGTGTGTGAGGTCCTCGAGCTGGGACACAAGGATGCCGACCTCCACTGCCTGGAGACTGTTAGTATCTGCCTCTGACTTCACGCCTCTGCCTCTGGCACCTCTCACACGAACTCCCAACAGGAATATGAATCGAAACATGAAGAGCCCAACCTGTTAACCCCTCTGGCTCCAGCAAGCCCCACCCCTGTGGTCCACACAGGCCCCAGGCCCTACCCGAGCAATCTTGGGACACTCACAGGAGATGGCGAAGAGGGCCTTGACGCGTACCGTGTCGCAGGAGTCCCGGTCGAGCAGCCGAAGTAGCTTGCGCAGGGCACCTAAGCCCAACACCTGCTCCTGGATGGCTGCGACATTCTGACTGCATGTCCCGATGAGCTGTGCTGCCCTCCAGCGCAGCCCTGCAGGCCCGGCCTCGAGGTATCGGCCCACCAGCAGGTGCATGCCTGACAGCTGGCAGAAATCTACAGACAGGAGAGGAGAGAAAACTGTCAACCCTCCAGTACACAGACCGACCTCTTACTCCTTAGACTGTGACTGTACTTAGAGACAAAGTATGCAGGAAACGGTTGACTAATATTGGGGGGGAGCTCACTTGGGAATGACAAAACGTCTTGGAAGTGGAACAGGCTACAGCTCAGTTGGTAGAGTACTTGCCTAGCGCTCATGAAGCCCTGGGTTGGAGTCTCAGCACCATATAAACTAGGCAGAGTGATACACTCAGCACTAAGGAGCAGGCAATAAGATCACAAGTTCAAGGTCATCCTTAGCTACGTAGGAAGTTTAAGGCCTGCCTGGTTTACGTAAGACAGAGATGGGAAGCAAATGGGGGTACATGCCTATAATACCAGTGACTCAGAAAGCCGAGACAGAGTAGGGCGGAATAGTGCGCTCCACTGATCCTGGCACTTGGGAGGCAGAGGCAGGTGGAGCTCTGTAAGTTTGAGGCCAGCCTGGTCTATGTAGTAAGTTCCAGGACAGTCAAAGCTCCATAGTGAAACTCTGTCTTGAAATCAAAAGTTTTGCGTGGGCTACAGAGGAATTTCAAGGCCAGCCTGATACATATAGAAAGTGAGTTCTAGGCTAGCAAGGGCAACGTAATGAGACCTTATCTCAAAAAAAAGAAAAAAAAAATACAGGGTGTGGTAGCACATGCCTTTAATGCCAGAAAATGAGAGGCAGAGGCAGGTAAATATCTGTGAGTTTGAGACCATCCTGGCCTGCAAAGTTCCAAGCCAGCTAGGGCTATATAGTGAGATCTTGTCTTATTCAGTTAATGAATAATGAAATAAAAAACAAATATATACGTATATAAAAAAGAATGTGACCTGTGAATGCCCCTTGACCTTAGATGCTCCAGCATCATTTCCTACCCTAGACTGGCCCATGCCCCACTCTTCCGTGGTAGGATTCCTGTCTGTTCTGACCACAATCCTACCTCAAGACCTCTGCACTAGCTAGTCCTCCTGCCTTGAATGCTTTTTCCAAATCTGGAATAACCCCAAGACATATGTTCACTCAGCTCTCTGATCAAATGCTGTACCTCAAGGTGGCCTCACTTTACCAACCCCCAACCCCCTCCCTTCTCATCCTCTGGAGAGTGGCAGTCGATGGCCAGCAGGTCAGAGGTCGGTCTCAGGACTTATCACGGAGGTGGCAGAACAAACCTGTCACCACAGTGACTTAGGTGGGATGCAAGAAAGGATGCAAGAGAGGCTGGAAGGAGCCGTTGGTGCGATCCAGCAGAGAAGGGACCAAGACTGGGCCACACAGGAGGACGTGGGGCACTCTGCTGGGAGCTGGGGTGAGAGGGGGTACCTGCCGCATTGTCCATGTTCTCGCACAGGTCGGCTAGCAGCTCTAGTGCCCCTTCACGCTCCTGCTGGTCAGTGGCCAGCTCAGCTTCACCAGCAGTTGGGGGTGTGGGCTGGGACAGCACCCGGAGGCAGCTCTTCATCTGCTCCACCTCCTCCCGCTGGCCTCGGAAGGCAGCAGACATGGCTTCCTGCAGCCACTGGCGCCTCTAGGGAAGAAGGGAGCAGGGTGGTCGTTCAGCAATTACCTAGGGAGTGACATTAATATGATGGCCAAGCGCAAGGGCTGCCGGCTCTTTCCATCAGCAAGTATCGAGGAAACACAGGGGACTCGTTCTGTAGCTCCATCTGGCTTCCAACTCACAGCAGGCTTCCTGCCTTGGCCTCCCAAGTGCTGGGATGACAGGCATGAGCCGCCATGCCCAGCTGGGTACACAGTTTTCATTCATAAATTCTTCTCTAGGTGCTAGAGACTCAATCTGGAAACAGACTAGCCAAAGAAAGAGAAATAAGCAGAGTGGAGCACCATGGGAGTGTGGGTAGGCCTGCAAAACTAAGCGGGGGCCATCTTAAAGGATCCCATGTGTCAGCAACGAAATAGACCATGGAGTAGCCAGGCAGATACTAGGAAGGATACTCGAGGCAGAGGACACCAGGCCAAGGTGGCTGAAGCAGAGCTAAGTAAGGGAAGAAAAAAAGCTGAGGAAAGAGAAACAAACCCCCAGGAAAGGAGCAGGTTGGATCTTCCGGTTGTAAAGACCTAGGTTTTGCTCTGACTGAGGTAAGTGGAGCTGCAAAGGGGGTTCTCTGCAGAGAGGCAGAGATGTGGACTGCAAAGTGTAAGAACAGAGACAAGGAAGCTGAGTGGTCCATGCAAGGGAAAAGGTCAGGGAGCTTATCACAGACACGTGCCTGCAGTCCCAGCACTGGGCAGGTGGAGGCAGAAAGTTCTAGAACGGCCTCAACTATGTATCAACATGAAAAATGGCTACCTCCTGGATTCTGAAAAAGAGAACCAATTATACAACTAAGGTCAAAGATAAGAAGGGAATCAGGGTGACGTAGGGGCTCCGTCCCCCCG
This sequence comes from Acomys minous, assembly GCF_964271855.1. Classification (NCBI taxonomy): domain Eukaryota; kingdom Metazoa; phylum Chordata; class Mammalia; order Rodentia; family Muridae; genus Acomys; species Acomys minous. The sequence continues at coordinate 10,294,406 of NC_140502.1, forward strand.
AGCAGCTGGCCGCTTCAGAGGGGGAACGCCAGACACGCTCCTTTCCCATAGGATGCCCGGCTTCAAGATCTGCTATACAAGCGCAGGTCTTCGCATCCATGCTCTACTGACGCTCTGAGCTAGATGGTTCTGCACCGTATCACGTGCCCTGAGAGCTGCGTGGGGTTGACCAGCATCCCCTGCCTGCACGCTATACCAAGCTGTGCCAAGAATGGCTCTACCCATGCCAACAACTAAAAAAACAAAACAAAACAAAACAAACAAAGAAGAGAAAGGACGGAGAACGAGGAGAAATCAACAAATGAGGACAGGCTACAGAGGAAAACCAGAGGAAATGACTAGCGCACACCTGTAATCCCAGCATTCTGGAGGTGGAGGCGGAAGATGAGGAGGGCAAGGTCATGTTGGCTAGCCTGGTCTATATGAGACCTCAATCTCAAAACAGGAGAGAAAAGGGGAAGAGGCTGTAAGCCTTTGTGAGCATTCTCCCCAGCAAATCTGGGCAAACTATCTCATTGTTCTGTGCCTGATTCCTCCTTGTGCTATAAAGGTTTAATGATACAATATATAAAAATTATGCCATAACTTAGCTGAATTGCTAAAAATATGTATACATGCATACAATATGTATAATAACTGTCAGCTAATATATATATACTCCCATCAACCTTCCAAACACTTCTGTCAGGTTTTATTACAGCTATTCTAAATGCATTGATAAAATAAAATAATTCTGAGGCCTGAGAAAGGATGTGACTTGCCCAGCCAAGGTCATGGTTGGCAACTGGCTCAGCCCAACTACACAATGTGTTGCGTACAGGTCAGTGTAAACTGGAGCATCTCAACTGCCTGATGAAACACTGTCCTGACTATTATTATCACCGTCAGCTCAAAAATGAATGAAAATTTGAAGATTGGAAAGATTAAATAATATAGCCAAGGTCATATGTGTAGGGACAAGGCTGAATCCAGTTCTGTCTGATTCTAGAAAACTCTGGCTTTTCTTTCTCTCTCTCTCTTCTCTCTTCTCTCTCTCTCTCTCTCTCTCTCTCTCTCTCTCTCTCTCTCTCTCTCTCTCTCCTTTCCCTCATTACGAGACTATTCTGCCCCCCAGAACAAGGCTGTGATCACACACTTCGCAGGTGACCTTCAGCCTACCATGATGCCACATTGAGACTCTTGTTCACGACCCAGGAAGACAACAGCTTCCAGCTCACTAAGCCACTCTCCCCAAGACACTTATATGCCCAGGCCCCCTCACCCTAGTTTCTCGGGTCCTCATACTTTACCTCCTCGCTCATGGGTTCTGGAGGGGGGTCTGGCTCCTCAGAGCCCGCAGTAATAGCCATCTGCAGCAGGCCTTGGAGGTTCCGTGGAGGCCGGGGATTACCTGAGCCCCCTGCCGAGGAGCCGCTGCCCCCTGAGGAGCAACCCTGGGTGGCCGGAGGCAGCGCGAGGGGGAGGCGATTGCCCCCTGAGCCTTTGTCTGCCATGGACTTTCTGTGAAGGGAGACTGTGTTGAAGGAAGATGATGGTCAACGCTGAGGCAGTTCAGGCGTCCGGGTGGGTCGACTCTTGAAGGTCTGCTGAGAAGGTGGCGTTTTGGAGTTGTTAGGCGCCTCTTCATGATCCCAAACCATTCTGCCTGCACCCACCTTAACCACAGCCCCCTTTCCTTGCTTCATACCAACAAGACCCTTCCCCAAATCCAGACGCCCCTCCTTCCTCCCTAACAACAGGCCCCACCCACTCTCCCTGGCAACGAGCCCCCCCCAAGATCCACAGCTTGCGTCCTCGTCTCTTAGCAACACCAATGCATCGCCTCCATGGCAACAAGCCTTCCCTCGGTCTCCTTAGCAACAAGTCTCCTCCCTTGTCTTTTAAGAGGGGCCCCCCCAATAGGGCTGCTCTCACCTTCCCGGGTCTAGAGCCGCCACCACGCCTAAAGATAGACTAGCCTGCACCTGACTCTGTTGGGCGCCGCCATCTTTGCCGGAAATACGCAAGATCTCACTCGGAAGTGCCTCACCCTAGTTGTTTGCCCAGGTCTAAGCAACACCTCAAGGCGCGTACGGCGCTCTGACGACTAGGCCCCACCTCTCTCCCTCTCTTTGCCACGCCCCCACACCACGCCGTTTGTTATAAGCCCCGCCCCCTGGCGCCTTTGCGCACCTTGGCGAAGATAGGACTCTTATTGAGAACTCCTCCCCTTCCAGGCATAGGCCCCGCCTACGCCCGTATTCCCCGCCTCTATTCTAGGCCTTTCGGCCTTTCCTAGTCAAGTCCCGCCTCTTTCTAAACTACCTGGTACGTCAGCTAGTCCCGTTCGACCACGCCCCTACACAGGCCACGCCCCTTGGCTGCCCCTTGTAAGGACCTGTTTGCGCCTCTCTCGCAACTGATTTTTTTTTTCCATGAAATCTGATTTTTTTTCATTAATTTATTCAGATTATATCTCAATTTTTATCCCCTTGCTTGTCTCCTCCCATTCCTCCCTCCCTTCGCAACTGATTTTAACTGTAGTTGTTACAGGAGCCTTGGGATATCGCCTCTAATGCCCCACCTCTGTAACCTGAGACTCGGTCTCACTTTTTTGGGCCCCCCCCACCCCGCCCCCGGCCTCAGTTTCCCCATTTATTACCAGCTTCAGTGTGGAACACTTTTTTTTTTTTTTTTTTTTTTTTTGGTTTTTGGAGACAGGGTTTCTCTGTGTAGCCTTGGCTGTCCTGGACTCGCTTTGTAGACCAGGCTGGCCTCGAACTCACAGGGATCCCTCTGCCTCTGCCTTCCAAGTGCTGGGATTAAAGGCGCGCACCACCACGCCCGGCAGGGGTGCACATTTTTAATCCCCGTACTCAGGATGCTAAAAGCATGTGAAGATTTGTGAGTTGGAAAGCACTCGGTCATGTTGAGCTCCAGGCCAATGCTGCATTGTGAAAGCCTTCTCAAAACACAACAAACCCAAACCAACCCCCAAACCAAAAAAAGGGGGGTGGGGTGGGCTAGAAAGAGATAGTTCAATGATTATGCGTTCTCTGTGTAGCCTTGGCTGTCCTGAACTCACTTTGTGGACTAGGCTGCCTCTGCCTCCCAAATGCTGGGATTAAAGGTATGTGCCACTGTGCCTGGCTTTTGTTAATTTATTTATTTATTTATTTATTTATTTTGGTTTTTCGAAACAGGGTTTCTCTGTGTAGCCTTGGCTGTCCTGGACTCACTTTGTAGTCCAGGCTGGCCTCGAACTCACAGCGATCCGCCTGCCTCTGCCTCCCGAGTGCTGGGATTAAAGGCGTGCGCCACCACGCCCGGCTTTTATTTTTTTATTTTATTTTATTTTTTATTTTAATTTATTTATGGGGGCGGCTGGAGAGATGGCTCAGAGGTTAAGGGCACTGACTGCTCCTCCAGAGGTCCTGAGTTCAATTCCCAGCAACTACATGGTGGCTTCCAGTCATCTATATGTATGCCTGGTGTGCAGGCATACATACAGGCAAAGCACTGTGTACATAATAATTAATAAATATTTTTAATGAATAAATATTTTAAAAATGTATTTATTTTTTGTTTTTGTTGTTGTTGGGGTTTTTTGTTTTTTTTGTTGTTGTTGTTGTTTTTTGTTGTTGTTGTTGTTTTGAGACAGGGTCTCTCTGGGTTAGCCGTGGTTGTCCTGGACTCACTTTGTAGACCAGGCTGGCCTCGAACTCACAGCGATTCACCTGCCTCTGCCTCCCTGAGTACTGGGATTACAGGCGTGCCCCACCATGCCCGGCGCAGGAGTCCTTCTTTAGGCCTCTGATACAAAGCTGTTTCCCATCCCTTCAGCAGCTTCTAGAAGCTTCCCTGATCCCTTAGCTTGTGGCTACGTTCCTTTGTCCTCTGCTTACACTGTCTCATCGCCTTGGCTGCCTCTCATTCCCTATCATCCTTCTTACAAGGATCCCAGGATTTCCCACACCCACCAAGACATACCAGGATGTTGTAGCTCCTTAGCTGAGAGCAGGGAGTGGTAGCGCATCCTTTGAACTCAGCACTCAGGATGCAGATGCAGTCAAACCTCTGTGAATTCGGGGACAGCCTCATCTGTTTAGCAAGTCCCAGCCCAACCAAGGCTTATATGTAAGGCCCTGTCACTCAACCCCCCCTCCCAAAAAAAAATCCCTAACTGAATCTCATCTTCAAAATTTCTTTGGGCATTAAGGTCACATATTCACAAGGTTTGAGTGTGGGAACTAGATTGTATGGGTCTACGTATAGTGTATGTGTGTATAATGATATTACATGATGTTACATAATATAAATTACATATAGCATATTTAAATATATATATTACATATACACACAATGTTGATAGCCTAGATGAAAGCTCCCATACATACTATGAAAGTCACAGTATGATACATAAATACATACATAAATATATAAACCTATGTATAACCTATAAGGAATGAGATCATATAATTTTTCCACCTCTACTGAGACTCTCCAGAGTAAAAGGGGCCCTATATATAAATAATAGCATATACCTGTAATCATAGTACTTGAGAGGAAGAGAAATTCAAGATTAGTCCAGCTATAGAGCAAGTTCAAGACCAGCCTGGGCTACAGAGATCCTGTTTCAAAAAAGAAAAAAAAACAAGCAAACAGGCCAGGCGTGGTGGCGCACGCCTTTAATCCCAGCGCTCGGGAGGCTGAGGCAGGTGGATCGCTGTGAGTTCGAGGTCAGCCTGGTCTACAAAGCAAGTCCATGATAGCCAAGGCTTCACAGAAAAACCCTGTCTCGGAAAAAAAAAAAAAAAGTCAGGGTGTGGGGCTGGAGAGATGGCTCAGTGGTTAAGAGCACTGACTGCTCTTCCAAAGGACCCAGGTTCAGTTCCCAGCACCCACATGGCAGCTCACAACTGTCTGTAACTTCAGTTCCGGGGAACCTGGCAACCTCACACAGACAAACATGCTGGCAAAACACCAATGTAAAATAAATAAATGTAAAAGTTAAAAAAAAAAAAGTCAGGGTGGCGGGGGTGGGGGGTGGGGCGGGGTGGTGTAGAGGGGTCAAGTGAAATAGCTCAGAAGTTAAGAGTACTGGCTGCTCTTCCAGAGGTTCTGAGTTCAATTCCCAGCAACCACATGGTGGCTCACAAACATCTATAATAGGATCTGATGCCCTCTTCTGGCGGGCAGGTGTACATGCAGGCAGAGCACTCAGAAAAAAAAAAAACATAAAAAACAATTTTTTTAAAATTAAAAATCAGCCAAGTAGTGGTGGCACATGGCTTTAATCCTAGTACTTGAGAGGCAGAGAAAAAAGGCAGATCGCTGAGTTTGATTCCAGCCTGGTCCACATAGTGAGCTTCAGGACATCCAAGGGAAACTGTCTCAAAAAACAGGTGGGTGTGGTGGCACATGCCTGTAATCCCAACACTCAGAGGCAGGGAGATCTCTGTGAGTTCTGAGGCCATCCTGCTCTACAAAGACAGGCAAGGCTACATAGACAAACCCTGTCTTTTTATTATTCTACTTATTTATTTATTTGTTTCTTTCTTTATTTGTTTATTTTTTGGTTTTTCGAGACAGAGTCTCTTTATGTTGCCTTGGCTGTCCTGGACTCACTTTGTAGACCAGGCTGGCCTCGAACTCACATCGATCCACCAGCCTCTGCCTCTCAAGCACTGGGATTAAAGGTGACCGCCACTATGCCCGGTGACAAACCCTGTCTTGAAAAACCAAAAAAAAAAAAAATTAAAATTAAAATTAAAAAAAACAAACCAAACAAAACAAAAAAACCCACAACCAACCAACCAAACCAAGACTAAGAAATAAAGCAATAAAAACCCAAGGAGGACAGCTCCTGAGAAATGACACTAGAGGTTGGCTTTTTGTTTTGTTTTGTTTTGTTTTATTTTTTTATTTTTGAAACAGGTTTTGATTGTGTAGCTATGGTTGTCTTGGAACTAGCTCTGTCCACTAGGCTGGCCTTGAACTCCTAGGGATCCACCTGCCTCTACCTCCAGAGTGCTGGGGTTAAAAAGGCATGCGCCAACACTGCCACTGCCTCTCAACAACATGTATGTGTAAAACAGATGAAAATTAAATTACAGAATATCAGACATAACCCAAAGGCCCTATCCAGGTGCTTTTCTTGTCTCCTTGCCTTTGCTCACTCTGGACACTGGGCCTCCTCAGTGTTGCTAAGATACGACCCAGCATACTCCTGCATCAGGACCTCAACGGTTCTCTTTCTCCACCTAGACCACTCCTTTGCCTTTTGTCTGCATGATTCCTTTTACTCCCCAGCCATCTTACCTAATTAATACCTGCGTCTAGAAACATTTTCCAGGAGAAATGGATCAACGAGCAAGAGCCCTTGTTCTTCAAAGACCTAGTTCAGTTCCTGGAGGCCACTCTGGGCAGCTTCCATCTTCCTGGAACTCCAACTCCAGGCCGTCCAACATCCTCCCCTGACTTCCAAGGGCACCCAAATGCACACGCTCATGAACACACACGCCTTTGTCTTCTTCAATCAGCTGCTGTCTCCACTGTCATGGAAGCCTTGCCGGGAAGGAATTTCATAAATTTTTTGTTTTTTTTTTTTTTTGAAACAGGGTTTCTCTGTTTAGCCTTGGCTATCCCGGACTCACTTTGTAGACCAGGCTGGCCTCGAACTCACAGTGATCCGCCTGCCTCTGCCTCCAGAGTGCTGGGATTAAAGGCCTGCGCCACCACACCCGGCCCGAATTTCATTAATTTAGCACCCTGCTATAGCCTTACCATTCAGAAAAGTATATATCTTAGCCTTGATAGAGATTGCTACAATGAAGATGGTTGAACAGGCTTACCTACTTTTCGAGGCAGGGTTTCTCTGTGCAGCCTTGGCTGTCCTAGACTCACTTTGGAGACCAGGCTGGCCTCAGAGCTCACAGCAATCCTCCTGCCTCTGCCTCCCATGTGCGCCACCATGCCCGGCTTATAGAGATGTCTAATAGGGACTAGATTCCATGTGGTTGAACTCAGATCGATGGTGCTCCCCTGGGGTGTGCCAGTATACCCAAGCCTACATGAGGTTTGGAGGACTTAACAAGCAAAGACTACAAACAACCTGCATTGGTATCTATCTGCTTTACCCATCTAGGTATATGAGGCATTAAAGCATAGTGGCACAGGACTGACTTAAGACAATTTTATTTTATTTATTTATTTATTTATTTATTTATTTATTTATTTTTGGTTTTTTGAGACAGGGTTTCTCTATGTACGCTTTGTAGACCAGGCTGGCCTCGAACTCACAGCAATCCGCCTGCCTCTGCCTCCCGAGTGCTGGGATTAAAGGCGTGCGCCACCACACCCCGGCTGACTTAAGACAATTTTAAATGAATTTTAAAAATTTTATTTTATGTGTATGAGCGCTTGGCTAGACATATACCTGTATAACTATGTGCAGTTGGTGCCCCTGGAGCCAGAGTCCCCTGAAAACTGGAGTTACATATGGCCACGAACTGCCACGTGGATGCTGAGAATCAGATCTGGGTCCTCCGGAAGCAGCCTGGTGCTCTTACTCAGCTGCTGAGTCATCTCTCCGGGACTGTAATCCTGCACTTGAGAGGCAGAGGCAGGAGGATCAGGAGTTCAAGGTCATCTTCAACCCCGGGAGGTTGAGGTCAAGCCCGGGCTAGACTCTGCCTTAAAAACAATAGCAGGATGTGGAGCCCTGATAATAGCGGAAAAAAATTACTTTGCCCAAGGAGAACGGAGTGCCGACCTTAGAGGACACAGAGAAATAAATCACACTAGAGAAATAACTCCCCAAAGCCCTTCCCTTTTCTATCTCAGTCTCCTTTATCCTGTGCCCGCCCCCTCGTCCCCCATGCAAACCCTACAGTCTGTTCCCATCGAAGTGGAGCGTCTTTCCCTCCTCCTGTTAGTACCTGGACCCCTGACAGTTCTTATTTCTCTTTGTGCCCCTCTCCCTACATCTTCCTTTGCGTTTCTGTCTCCTCATCCCATCTGGTCTGTTGTCTACTTATTATCCCTGTCTGCCCTTTTCAGCTCTTTGGGCGGGGGTTTGGCGGGGGACGTGGGGGGCGCGTTCTCACATAGTCCAGGCTGTCCTCAAATGCACTAGATAGCTGAATTGGCCTTGAACTCAGAATTCTCCTTCCATTCTTCCCTTCCTCCGGCCTGTCTCTCCTCCGCCCAGTCTCTGCTACTCTGCATCTTCCCATCTACCAATGCATGCCAGTCAGACTTCTCTTTGTGCCTCCATCTCTGCCTGTCTTCTGGTCCTGTCCCTCTCTCCATCCTTTCAGTCAACCCTCTCTCCTCCAGCATCCCTCCATCCATCCCAGCATCCTCCCACCTCCTCTCCATCAGTCCAGCTTTCAGGCCCGCCCCCTGCCACTCCCCCTCCCCTCTCCGAAAGGGTTAACTGTGGGGAAGGGCCGGGAGTCCCCGGATGGTGATGTCAGCGTGCCGGAGAGAAAGAACGAGGTGGCGGGGGGAGGAGGAGAGGAGGAGGAGGCGGAGGAGAGAGGGCGCGTGGGGGGGCGGGGGGGATCTCGGCCTGCAGCATCCGCTGGCCCCGCACTTCAGACCCCCCCTGCAGGGGGAGGCACAGGAAGGGGGGGGGCCGGCCAGGGACGGGCTGGGGAGGGGGGGCCGTGCAGCCCCCCCGGCCATGCTGACTCCAGGGGCCTGACCCCCCCGGCAGCCCCCCCTCCCCCAGCTCTGCGGCCCACCGACTGGGGGGGCCAGCCCAGCCCCCTGGGGACCCCCGGAGAAGTGGGGAGCAACCGGGGGGGCCGGGACGGAGGTGTCGCCGGCCCCCACCGGAGGAACGGGGCGACGGGCCGCAGGGGGGGCGGCCGGGGGACCGGTCGGGCCGGGACCAAGGGCACCATGTCGTCCGGGTCCAAGGAGGGTGGCGGGGGCTCCCCCGCCTACCACCTCCCACACCCACACCCACACCCACCCCAGCACGCCCAATATGTGGGCCCCTATCGGCTGGAGAAGACGCTGGGCAAAGGACAGACAGGTGAGCTTAGAGCCAAAGCGGGCACCTGGGGCGGGGGCGGGGTGCAGGAGGGGGCAGAGGGCGGGATCATGGGTATTTAAAGGGCAGACCCCTGGGTCCCGCATAGAAAAGGGGCTTGGGTCCCGAGTTCCAAGTGCCTACGGTGTACAGATGTTGGGAGTCTGATTCTGGGGCCTCGAGAGGGCAGGGGTCTGGGACTTCTGCGTCCGAGGGAGACATAGGGGTCTGAACTCTTGTGGCTCAAATAACCCTATGGGGGGGGGCGGATGTTGGAGGGGCTTCAGAAAGCAGTGGGGATGTAGACCCGTTGCGGGTGTGGGGCCCCCCGGCTGATTCTGCAATCAGAGGCAGGCGGGTGCTGCAGTACAGCCGCAGGCAGGGTGGAGGTGCGGGCAGGGTGGAGGTGCGTCCATCCTGAGAGAGGCTGCTTTCCTGTCTGTCCCTCTTCTTACGCTCAAAAGGAACCACTTGCGCTCCGGGCAGCTAGCTTGGAGCCCTAAGGTGCGAGGTCGACCACATTCTCCCTATTTCGCACAGTGTGGAAATTGGATGGAGAGAGGTAGCCTGTAGGAAGCTCAGCTCCCAGGAGTTGGTCCTGGAAAGCAGGGTTGTCTTTGGTTGATGCTGACTGTGGTCACAATCACCTCCTCCTGGCCAGTGAGTGTGGGTCGAGGTGAACTGGGAGCTGACCTCCAGTGTTCCAGGGGTCCTGAGTCCCTGTGAAGCTGAGCTCGAGGCCCGAGATAGGAAAGGGAGGTCAGACCTTTTACATCCTGGTAGTAAGAGTGTGAAGTGTTGTTGACCTCGATTCCTGAACTGTGGATGGAGGAGGGGGTCAGGAACTTGGACGGGAAAAGGCTGGACCCAAGACTTCTGGGTCTGAGGGAGGAGGGCTGAGATCCGGATTCCTGGGATTGAGAAGAGGGTACATAAGTTGCTGAAGATTCTCAGGAGTGACCAGAGATCCCTGAGTGGGAGACCTTTGGAATTTGCATGCTTTTGACCATGGCAGCTAATTTTTTTTTTTTTTGAAGAGTTAAAAGAAAGAAAGAAAAAAAAGATAATTGCAGGGTTGGGGATTTGGAAGGAGGCTTGGGAAAGAAGAAAATTTGAGGGAACTTTTTTTGTGAGAGGATGGGGTTTCTGAAACCTGAAAGGCAGAGAACCCAAGGGAGTGACGGGCTTGGTGGAGAGAGCAAGGACGCAGACCGAGAGAAAGAAAATATGGAAAGATGAAGTTGGGCGGACATACCAGAAGGCCAGAGGGTCAGAGTGAAAGGCCAGAGGAGGCTGGCGAAAGGGGGTATGGGCAGGAAGTTGTGTTTTGTAGGAATGGCGCTCTCAGCTACCAGTCCAAATGCAGCAGATTCGAGTAGCCATGCCGGGGGTGTGGGGGGTGGGGTGGGGGAGTGAGGTGGTGGGGGCGTTGGGGGATGCTGACAGCTTAAGAGCTGAGAAGGGCTCCAGGAGAACACCCCGTTTTCCAAACCCGATCTCCAGGGCTGGTTAAACTTGGAGTCCACTGCATCACGGGCCAGAAGGTCGCCGTCAAGATCGTGAACAGGGAGAAGTTGTCAGAATCGGTGCTGATGAAGGTGCGCTTTCGCGCGTTCATGCGTGCGTGCGTGCGTGCGTGCGTGCGTGCGTGCGTGCGTGCGTGTGTGTGTGTAGGGAGGTCACGCTGACCCCTTCTCTTGTGTCCCTGGCCCCTCAGGTGGAGCGGGAGATCGCCATCCTGAAGCTCATTGAACACCCGCACGTGCTCAAGCTCCACGACGTCTACGAGAACAAGAAATATTTGTAGGTATTTATAGACGCCCAGCCCCTCTGTCCTTCCCTCCCCGAGTCACAGAGACTTTTCCAGAAGTAGGACCTAGTTAGTATAGCCCTGCAAAGCTCAAGCTTCTGGGCCAGAGAAGGTTGGTAGAGCGCTTCTGTAGAATGCAGGCCCCCTCCCCCCCCCCAGTTCGACCCCCAGCACTGCACAAACTGGATGTGACTGCACATGTGTGTAATCTCAGTGACGTGAGGCAGAACTATCAACAGTTAAAGGTCATCCTCAGCTACGAGCTACTTGTGACTGGGACTTTTTATTTATTTTTTAAAGATTTATTTATCATGTATACAGTGCACATTAAATCACATTATAGATGGTTGTGAGCCACCATGTGGTTACTGGGAATTGAACTCAGGACCTCTGGAAGAGCAGTCAGTGCTCTTAACCTCTGAGCCATCTCTCCTGCCCCGACTGGGACCTTTTTTTTTTTTTTTTTTTTTTTTTTTTTTAAATTTTTAATTTTTTTTTTCCTTTAACTTATAGACTGGGTCACTGCTTAGTCTTTCCCTTGGGTATAGGAAGATCCTGCAGTCCACATCAGGCCTGGCACTATTAACAGGACAACAGAGTGGTCCTGTGTGGAGGACAGAGGCTGAGCCTCTTTTTTGGTTGTTTTGTTTTTGTTTCTCGAGACAGGGTTGTTTCTCTGTGTCACAGCTCTGGCTGTCCTAGAACTCACTCTGTAGACCAGGCTGGCCTCGAACTCACAGAGATCCGCCTGCCTCTGCCTCCCAAGTGCTGAGATTTTAAAGGCCTGCGCCACCACTGCCTGGCTGAGGCTGAGCCTCTTGTTGCCTCAGCATTCTGAGTAACCCGGTTTACCAGCCTCTACCAGCCAAGCTAGCTGCCTCTTTCTTCCTGAGGAAGTTAGGGTTAGCATTGACCTTGTAAAGCCTGAAGGATCCTTCCAAATTCTCACTCTTAGGACATCCGAGGTCTCTCCTATCCCAATATCACTTCTGATGGAGGAGTCCTGAGTCAGTATCATAAAAGTCCATTACCACCCAGTTAAGATGGGGGTGGGGTTAGCTCTTCGGCTTCAGAGAATGACTCTTTGTCCAGACGCTGATGGCCCAAAGACCAGCTGGACTGGACAACCGGAGAGGGCACTCCCAACCTCCCCAGTGTGTAGGACAAAGCCACTACTCCAACATCCATCAGACTGGTAGGACAGGCATCCTGCACCCCCCCCCCCTTTGAAGCAGTGCCCAGCCCCAGTTCCTCATGGGAGTTGTAGTCCTTAGGCTTCCCAGGTGTGGAGGCAAGAAGAAGCCATTGTCTCCACAATTGATAGTTACCACTCCCACTCCACCATAAGGGCTGAGAGAGGGCTCATGAGAGTTTGGGCTTCACATGGAAATCTAGCGGGCCAACGGCTTGGAAATCGAGTTTTTGTTTCCTGGGAGCTGATAGGAACTGGGGGTTAAATCTTTCAGAGCCTGATGGGATTTGGAGTCTCTAGAATCCAGGTGGCTGATGGGAATTGGGACTCTATGTCCCAGAGGCTTATGGGAGTTGGGAGGGTGTTTTTGTTTGGTTTGGTTTTTAACTTCTTTGAATTGTCAGGAGTCGTAGTTTCTCTTTGATGTGCACTGTAATTGTTACTGCCCAAAACTGAATGAGAGCTTGGATTTACTCACAAGCTAGTGAGAATTAAAAGCTAGGCCTGGGGGTTAGGGGTTGGGGGGGGGGGAAGGTTGTGCTAATGGGAGGAGGGTCTTTATTTCCCAGAGTTCTGTGGGAATTGTGGTTTCTGATCTCAGGTGTCAGTGGAGTTGCTTTATCTCCAAAAACAACCAAGGGTTTCCTTGGGAATCTAAGCTACCCAGGGCTGGTGGGAATTGAGTTTTGGTTTCCTAGAGACGTGTGGATATTGGAATCGCTTCTCCTGGAGGCTTGTGGCAATTGGAGTCTCTTTTCCCAGGGACTCAGTAGCAGTTGTAAATTCTTCCTTGCAGAGAGAGACTGGTGGGAATTGAGGCCTCTCTGTCTTCAGTGAAGGGAGACCAGGCCTTGGTCCTTCAACGTGCCCGTTCCAGCCCTCGGCCCCATCTTTGTCTTTCAGATACCTGGTTCTGGAGCATGTTTCTGGCGGTGAGCTGTTTGACTACCTAGTGAAAAAAGGGAGGCTGACACCCAAGGAGGCCCGGAAGTTCTTCCGCCAGATCGTGTCAGCACTGGACTTCTGCCATAGCTACTCCATCTGGTGAGGGGACAGCTGCGGTAGGGAGGTGGCTGAGGGTGGCCTAGGGGGCTGGTCCCCGCAGCCACATGAAGGGCTGTGCAGAAACCAGTGTGGTTAGCCCTCAACCCTAACTTTTTTTTTTTTTTTACAATTTTTGTTATTGTAACTCAGACCATACCATTTACCCTCGTGAAAAAGTATACAATTTAGTGGTTTTAAATACATTTGCAGTCTTCTGCATGGTTGCTATGTAATTTTAGAACATTTTTTAAGTGTGTGTGTGTGTGTGTGTGTGTGTGTGTGTGTGTGTGTGTGTGTTTGGCTTTGACATGTTAGGCGAACACAACCATTTGTGATACATCTCCAGCTTCCCCCCACCCCCACCTTTGTGTGTGTGTGAGAGAGAAACCGGGTTTCATAAAGCTTCTCTCTATGTGGACTAGACTGCCCTCAAACCCATTGCAGTCTCCTCCTGCCTCAGCAGATGTTCACCACCACATGCAGCTCTCCATTTGGAGGGTTTTTTTTTTATTTGTTTGTTTTGGTTTTTTTTACCTTTTGTTTTTTACTGATGTGGGTGTAAGAGAGAGGATGTGCATGCATGTGTGCAACCGCGTCAGGGGACAACTTTGAGGAGCCTGTTCTCTCTACTTGGTGGGTCCTGTGGGTCCAACCAAGGGCATCAGGCTTTGAGGCAACTGCCTTACACCTCCCTCCCCGAGCCATCTTCTCAGGACTTCTGTCCTGCTTAAAACTAACCCAAGGTCACTACACTTCTAGCCAACGGTTTCTTTTAGAAGTTACACAGTTGTTTTTTTGTTGTTGTTGTTTGGTTGGTTGGTTGGTTGGTAGGTTTGGTTTGGTTTGGTTTTTGGGTTTTTTGTTTTTTGTTTTTTTGTTTTTTTTTTTTTTGAGATAGGGTCTCTCTGTGTAGCCTTGGCTGTCCTGGACTCGTTTTGTAGACCAGGCTGGCCTCGAACTCACAGGGATCCACCTGCCTCTGCCTCCCAAGAGCTGGGATTAAAGGCGTGCGCCACCACTGCCCAGTGTTAGAAGTTACACAGTTTTATCTCTTGCATTTAAACCTGGGGTCCCTTAAGTTCATAATTGGGTTTGATATGAAGTAAGAATCACAGTTCATGTGTTTGACATATGAATATCCCTACACTGAGAGAGAGTTCTGTTCCTCAGTGACTTTTGCCTTCAGCCCGGAGAAGTTGTGATGCATTTAGGATGAGGTAGTTCCTACCTGTAATGCTAGCCGTCAGTCAGGAGCAGGAGCTTCACTGAGAGTTCAGCACAAGCACAATCTATAGAAAGAGTCCTAGGCCAGCCAGGGCTCATGGAAAGACCCCCGGCTTTAAAAACAAAAGGGGCAAGCCGGGCGTGGTGGCGCACGCCTTTAATCCCAGCACTCGGGAGGCAGAGGCAGGTGGATCGCTGTGAGTTCAAGGCCAGCCTGGTCTATAAAGCGAGTCCAGGACAGCCAAGGCTACATAGAGAAACCCTGTCTCAAAAAAAACCAAAAAAAAAAAAACAAAAACAAAAACAAAAGGGGCAGAGGCTAAAGAGATTTCTCTTTGGTTAGAGAGGATCCAAGTTCAAGTCCCACCACCTGTATCTGAAGCCTTACAACTGCTGTAGCTCCAGCTTCCAGAAGATGAGATGCTTCTGGCTTCACCAGACACCTGCAATCACATGCGCGCTCTCCTCCCTCTCTCTCTCTCTCTCTCTCTCTCTCCCTCTCTCTCTCTCCAGACACCTGCAATCACATGCTCTCCCTCTCACCAGATACTTGCAGTCTCATGTGTTCTCTCTCTCTCTCTCTCTCTCTCTCTCTCTCTCTCTCACACACACACACACACACACAGAGTGACACATACAGAAAAGATAAATCTGTTCGCTTGGTTGGTATCTCTGTGTAGTCTTGGCCGTCCTAGAACTCGCTCTATAGATCAGACTAGTTTCGAACTCACAGACAACCTCCTACCCAGCTAAAATAAATCTTCTAAAAAGACAACTAAACTCAGAGTATTTAAATTACATTCAACGCCCTTTTTGAAGAGACAGGGTGTGCAGCCCTGACGTCGAAGACTATACAGCCTGTAGGGGCAAACAGTCAACATATTGTGTGTGACCCACTTACTGACCACTCCAAATAGAAACTGCGGAATTCTACAGCCCCATTTCCCTCCCGATTTGACCCTTAAATCTGGAGGAGTTTGATCCAGAAATAGAAAGGTCCTAAGGAAGGAACCAGTTGCCTGCTTTGACAGCTTGGGCGTGATGGTGCAGGCCTTTAGTCACACACAAGAAAGCTGGCCTTGATGGCATGTATTTGTATTTGTAATTCTTGAACATGAGACCAGGATTTCAAGGCTATCCTCAACTGCATACTCAGTATGAGGCTAGCTTGAGCTACGTGATGCCTTTTCCCTAAAAAATACTAGAAGTATCTCACCTTAAGAGAGAGTGAGCCGGGGTTGGGGATTTAGCTCAGTGGTAGAGCGCTTGCTAGCAAGCGCAAGGCCCTGGGTTCGGTCCTCAGCTCTGGGAAAAAAAAAAGAGAGAGAGAGAGAGAGAGTGAGCCAGGTGGTGATGGGGCACACCTTTAATCCCAGCCCTCAGGAGGCAGAGGCAGGCGGACCGCTGTGAGTTCCAGATCTGGTCTACAAAGCGAGTCCAGGACAGTCAAGGCTACACGGAGAAACCCTGTCTTGAAAAACAAAAACTCCAGGGCTTCTGCTCAAGCTATGGCACCAGCCAAAGACAATACGTGCAGTAAACATCGAACCCCTACCCAGATCTAGCCAATGGACAGGACACTCTCCACAGTTGAGAGCAGAGTGGGGACTGACTTTCACAGGAACTCTGGTGCCCCATATTTGACCACGTCCCCTTGATGGCGAGGCCCGGTGGCACTCAGAGGAAGGATAGCAGGCTACCAAGAAGAGACAGGGGGAGGAGGTCCCCCTCACTCACAGTCACAGGGGAGGGGAATAGGGTGAAAGCGGGAGGGAGGGAGGAATGGGAGGATACAAGGGATGGGATAACAATTGACAGGTCATATGAATAAATTAATAAAAAATAAATTAAACAAAAACAAAAACAAGAGAGAGTGAGGGAGTAGGGATGAGCTTTGGGGGGCGGGCATCCAAAGCTGAGCTCCACCTGTTTGTCTCAGTCACAGAGACCTAAAGCCAGAGAACCTGCTGCTGGATGAGAAAAACAACATCCGCATCGCAGACTTTGGCATGGCATCCCTGCAGGTGGGGGACAGCCTCCTGGAGACCAGCTGCGGGTGAGTGGGGGACTCCCGCCCGGACCCCAAGCTCCTGGGGGAGGGAAGAAGCTGGCCAGGGCGCATCCCCTTCATTCCACTGCCTCTCTTTATCCTTCTCTTTCCTCCAGGTCCCCCCATTACGCATGTCCAGAGGTGATCAAGGTGCGTGAGGAGGGGCAAGGGGAGGCGAAGGGGAGTGGACAGGGTGGGAAAGAGATGGCAGCTGAAGTGACAGCCTTTGCCTTTCAGGGGGAAAAGTACGATGGCCGCCGGGCAGACATGTGGAGCTGTGGAGTCATCCTGTTTGCCCTGCTTGTGGTAGGTGCCTTTTGCTGCTACTGCTGTCTTTCTAGAACAGCGTCACCCAGGGCAGCAGAGAACATGCATTCTCACCGACTAAAGAGTGTGTGTGTATGTGTGTGTGTATGTGTGTGCATGTATCCATGTGTGATTGTCACCCAGGGAAGCAAAGAACCTTATGTGCATTTTCACTTCCTAAAGCATGTGTGTGTGTGTGTGTGTGTGTGTGTGTGTGTGTGTGTGTGTGTGAGATCCAGGGGAGCATAGACCCTTACATGCATTCTCACTTCCTAAAGCGTGCATGTGTGCCTGTGTATGCATGTGTCCATGTGTGATTGTCACCCAGAGGAGCATAGAACCTTATGTGCATTTTCACTTCCTAAAGCACACGCGCACGTGTGTGTGTGTGTGTGTGTGTGTGTGTGTGTGTGTGTGTGTGCGTGTGTGTATGTGTGTGAGATCCAGGGGAGCATAGACCCTTACATGCATTCTTACTTTCTAAAGAGTGAGTAAGTGTGTGTGTGTGTGTGTGTGTGTGTGTGTGTGTGTGTGTGATCACTCAAGGGAGCATAGAACTTTACGTGCATTCTCACCTCCAGGGTTACCTCCTAAAGAGTGAGTGCCTGTGTATGTGTGTGCTCACGCCTGTGTGAGTGTCATCCAAGGGAGCATAGAACCCTACATGCATTCTTACCTCCTAAAGAGTGTGTGTGTGTGTGTGTGTGTGTGTGTGTGTGTGTGTGAAGCTGGGCGTGGTGGCACACGCCTTTAATCCCAGCACTCAGGAGGCAAAGGCAGGCAGATTGCTGTGAGTTCGAGGCCGGCCTGGTCTACATGGTGAGTTCAGGGCATCCAAGGATACACAAAGAAACCCCTGTCTCAAAAAAAAAAAAGAGAGAGAGAGAGAGAGTGTGTGTATATGTGAATAAGTGAAAGAGATGAAAGAGATTTCCCAAACAAATATAAATATAAATATATAAAACAAACATTTTATGTGTGTTGGGGGTGAGAGCTCTTAAATATTTGTATGCATGTGTGACTGCTGGATATATATTTATCTGTATGAATATGTGATTTCTTGAATATATGTAGATGTTTGTGAGAGGGAGGGATCTTGAATATGTGTGTGGATGATTAAATGAATCTCTCCCAAATACATGTGTGTATATGTGTGATCCCTGGAAAATATGTATGTATGTGTGACCCCATGAACATAACCATGTGTGTGTGTGTGTGCGCGCGCACGCACATGTGATCTCCCGTGTGTGTGTCAGACCTCCAACTCCCACATATATGTGTGGATTTTTATACAGACCAGTGGTTCTCCACCTTCCTAATGTAGCTCTTTAATACTCATGTGGTGGTGATGCCCCGCCCCCCACCATGAAATTATTCTCATTGCTAGTTCATAACCGTAAACTTGCTACTGTTATGAATTGTAATGTAAATATCGGTGTTTTCCATTGTCTTAGGCGACCCCTGTGAAAGGGATCATGACCCACAGGTTGAGAACCACTAATATAGAAAAGGACAGGCACTGTATCCTGTCTCCCAGGCTAGCCTTAAACTCATATATATAGGCAAGGATGGCTTTGAGCTCCTGATTTCTCCTGCCTCTACCTCCCAAGTGCGTTAGATGACAGGTTTGTACCACCACACTCCATTTGTGCGGTGTTAGGGATTGAACCCAAGGCTCTGCATGCTAGGCCTAGACCACCCGCCCATCCCTGGTACTTCTGTGGTTTACCTCGTGAGTATCAAGACCTCTCTAACCGCTCAGCCCTATGACCTTGGCCATTTCTCCCCGAAGCCTCCAGAGCCTCCTTCTGTCCTCTTCTGCCCCCTCCCCCAGGTCGGATCGTGTGGTAAATGCTCTTCTTCCTGGCCATGGTCTGGGTTGTTGCATAATTCTTCACGTCTTATCTCCCTTCCTTGTCTGTCATAAGCCCCTCAAGGTTGGGGCTCATATCAGTGGCTTTCGTCTCTGTACATGTGTTTAGTTGACATCTTTGAAGACCTAGGGTTGTCAGCCACGAACCTCTTAACATAGCATGCATTAATAACTCACTCAGAGCAAGCGTTCTTTTTTTTTTTTTTTTTTTTTTTTTTTTGTTCAGTCAGGGTTTCTCTGTGTAGCCTTGGCTGTCCTAGAACTCACTTTGTAGACCAGGCTGACCTCGAACTCACATCAATCCGCCTGCCTCTGCCTCCCGAGTGCTGGGATTAAAGGCGTGCGCCACCACGCCGGGCTGGCAGAGCAAGCGTTCTTCTGAGCATGCGTGCCTGTGTATATATGTGGGTGTCTGTGGGAACTAAAAGAGGGTGTCAGATCCCCTAGAGCTGGAGTTACAAGTGGGTAGAAACATCCTAGTATGGCTGCTGGGAGCAGAGCTTGGGTCCCTGGAAGAGCAGTACGTACTCTTAACAACTGAGCCATCTCTGTAGCCCCCTGAGTGTGTTTGTTGGTTTTTAAGGTTTATTTGTATTTGCTGTGTATCAGTGTTTTACCTGCATGTATATCTGTGAACCGTGTGCTTGTCTGGTACCTGGGGATGCCAGAAAGGGTGTCTAAATCCCCTCAAATTAGAATTATGGACGATTATGAGACACTGTGGTATTGCCCTTAAAGAGCAACAAGTACTCTTAACTGTTGAGCCATCTCTCTAGACCGACCCAACTTGGTTTTGGGGGATTTGTTGTTTGGGTTTTTGTTATTTTGTTTGGGTTGTTGTTGTTGTTATTGTTGTTGGTGTTGGTGGTGGTGGTGGTGGTGGTGTTGGTGGTTTGGTTTCTGGAGACAGGGTTTCTCTGTGGATAGCTCTGGCTGTCCTGGAACTCACTCTATAGACCAGGTTGGCCTTGAACTCGCAGAGACCCGCCTGCCTTTGTGTGCACCACCACTGCCCAGCTTCAGACCCAGTTTTTAGGTGTTTTTGAAACAGAGTTTCATATAACCCAGGCTGACCTCAAACTCACTGTGTAGCTGCCCTTGAACTCCTGTTCTCCCTGCCGCCGTCCGTGCCCAGTAGATAACGTACAATGCCAACCCCAGGGCTTCGGATATGTTAGGCAAGCTCTCTGCCCACCCACTGGGCTAGATCTCCAGTCCCAGCCCCTCAGCTTTCTGTTGTCAATGGGGAAAATCTCTCCCTCCTCATCCTGGACAAGTAAGTCACTCTCTTTGTGTAAGCGTCAGTGTCCTCAGAGACCCAGCGTGAATAATTATAGCACCAGCAATTGTGAAGATGTAAATTAAATGCAAGATCCCAGGTTCCACTCCCAGGACCGCAAAACAGACTAGCAACAGAAAGCGCATCAAAAACAACTTAGGGTAATGATTGGTTGACCTTGATGAAAAAAAAAGGCTGTCTGTGAGCAGAGGGCAGAAGGAACCGTGCTGGTTTGGAGCAAAAGCAAGAGTTCACCATTCCAGGACTCACTAACTCACTGTCCACAGGGCTTGTGTAAAATTGGACTTCTGAGGGTAATGAGGACCAGCTCCGCTGTGGCTGGTATTTTTTTTAAATCTGTCCCGTAGCCTTTCCCAATAGAATCCCTGCACCCCTCACACAGAGGCGAGAAGCTGGGGCTCACTGCCAAGGCGTCAGACACCAGAGCCAGTGACCAGCAATAAGGTGCCCTTTCCTCATCTTTCTGTCCATGCCCTCGGGCACCAGGGTCAACCATTTGAAACACTGGGGAAAGCCCTCAGATTCAGCCCTCCCAAGAGCCTTCCTCCGACTCCTCATGTCAGACCAGACCCCCTGCTTGCTCTGTTCCAATCCTGGACATCACATCATCCCATTCCCACCTGTACTCTTTTCCTATTGTTTTCCATTTTATTCCCTTCTTTCCTTTCCTTTCCTTTTTTGTTTTTGTTTTGTTTTATTTGTTTGTTTTGGTTTTTGTTGTTGTTGGGGTTTTTTTTGGTGTGGTTTTCTTTTGTTTTCTGTTGTTTTTTTTGTTTTTGTTTTTTTTTTTGTTTTTGTTTTTTTGAGACAGGGTCTCTGTGTAGCCTTGGCTGTCCTGGATTTGCATTGTAGACCAGGCTGGCCTCGAACTCACAGTGATCCACCTGCCTCTGCTTCCCGAGTGCTGGGATTAAAGGCGTGTGCCACCACGCCCGGCCCCTTATTTTCTTTGCTGTTTTAAACATTTGTTTCTGTTTTCAGTGGAGGGGGCGAGGGGGATGTCCTTCCAAGGCATGCATGAGGTCAGAGGGCGACTGGCAGGAGGCAATTCTTTCCTTCACCCGAGTGGGCCGCAGGGATGGGGCTGGTACACGGCTTGGCAGCACATGCCTTTACCTGACGGGTCACTTCACGATCCTGCTTGATACAGGTTCTCATATATCTCAGGCTGGCTTTGACCTCGTTATGTAACTGGAGATGACCTGGAGCATCTGATCTTCCTGCTTCTACCTCCTCCCATTGCTATGGTTACAGGGGTCAACTCCGTGTCGAGTTTATGCCGTGGCGGGAATTCTGCCCAGTTGTGTACATGCTAGACAAACAGTCTGTTGCCGACTTAGCCACATCCCCAGCCATTTGGTTTGGCTTGGTTTTTGTTGTTGTTGTTTTGTTCTTCGAGACAGGGTTTCTCCGTGTAGCCTTGGCTGTCCTGGACTTGCTTTGTAGACCAGGGTGGCCTCGAACTCACAGCAATCCACCTGCCTCTGCCTCCTGAGTGCTGAGATTAAAAGCGTGCACCACCACGCCCAGCTTGTTTTGTTTATTCTCCACCCCACCCCCACCTCTCTCTCCCTCGTTAGATTGGTGTTTGTTTCAGATAGGATCTTTCTATGTAGATCAGGCTGGCCTCGAACCAATAGAAGTTACCAGCCAAAAGCTACCAAGTTCTGGGATTAAAGCCATGTGCCACCACACCAGACCCTCTTGTTTGTCTGAGACAGAATCTCACTAATAACCCTGGCTGGTTTAGAATTTACTATGTAGATCAGGCTGGCCTTGAACTCATGGAGATTCCGCTGCCTCTGCTTCCTGAGTGCTAAGATGACACCACACCCAGCCCTCTCAATTGTTTTATTGGTATGGCTGTCTTTTTATTACTTACATATGCTGAAATTAGAGGCATGACTCACCCCACCTGGTGTCCTCCCTCCGTCCATCCATCCGTCCATCCATCCGTCCCTCTGTCCCTCCCTTATTCTTCTTCAGACTAGATCTTGCTATGCAACCCACAGAGGAAGAGAACTCACTATGTAGCCCAGGCTGGCCTCGAACTTGCATCCATCCTCCTGCCTTAGCCTCCTGAGAGCTGGGATTACAAGCATGCATCACCATCCCTGGCAAATACAACGTGACAAGTGTGGTCTCTCGTGGGATTTCCCACAGTGCTGGGGACTGAACGTAGGGAGTGGTATATGCAGGCAACACTGCCACTGAACTACATCCCCAGAGTGTCCGCCCCTCTTTTGTTGTTTTTGTTTGTTCCTTTGTTTGAGTCAGAGTCTCACTATGTAGCCCTGGCTGGCCTAGAATTCACTTAGTAGACCAGGATGGCCTCAAACTTGCAGTAGTGATTCTGGTTTTGGTTTTTGTTGTTTAGCGATACTCCCCTGCAAACCTCTACCACGTACGTCACCTACGTATTACTAACAGGACAGACTTTGGCAAACTGTTCAGCTTCTTGTGTCTTAGTTTCCTCATCAAAAAAGTGAGGAGTGTGGGCTGAAGAAATGGCTAAGAGCATTTACTGCTCTTCCAAGAGGACCTGAGTTCAGTTCCCAGCACCCTTCCCAGGCAATTCACAAATGCCTATAACTCTAGCTCCAAAGGATCTGATGCCCCCCTCTGGCTTCCAAAAACACTTGTATACATATGGCATACACACACACACACACACACACACACACACATCTAAATAAAAATACATATATTTGGGGCTATAGAGGTGGCTCAGCAGTTAAAAGCACTGGCTTCTTGGGCCTGGCGTGGTGGCGCACGCCTTTAATCCCAGCACTCGGGAGGCAGAGGCAGGCGGATCTCTGTGAGTTTGAGGCCAGCCTGGTCTACAGAGAGAATGTAGGACAGCCAGGACTACAAGAGAAACCCTGTCTTGATGCCACCCCCTTAAATAATACTAATAATTATAATTTTTTGGCTGGGGGGTCACGGCAGCTTGAGGAACTGTTTAAAGGGGTGCAGCATTAGGAAGGTTGAGAACCGCTGCCTTAGACAGAGCTTAAGATGGGCCAGGTGAGGCTCCAAGTACTAATGTCCCCCTCACCATGGGTACAAGAGTGCCTCTGCCTCCCAAGTGCTGGGATTAAAGGCATGTGCCACCAGGCCCAGCTTTTTAAAAAATAAATAAATAAATAAATAAATAAATAAATAAATAAAATAATATAATAATAATCATTATTATTATTATTATTATTATCATTATCATTATTTTGGTTTTTATGAGACAGGGTTTCTCTGTGTAGCCTTGGCTGTCCTGGACTCACTTTGTAGACCAGGCTGGCTCGAACTCACAGTGATCTGCCTGCCTCTGCCTCCTGAGTGCTGGGATTACAGGCGTTCGCCACCACGCCCGGCATAAAATTATTTTTGTTGCTACTTCATAACTGCAATTTTGCTACTGTTATGAATTGTAATAAATATCTGTGTTTTCTGATGGTCTTAGGCAACCCTTGTGAAAGGGTCATCTGATCCCAAAGGAGTCTCAACCCAGAGGTTAAGAACCACCACTTTAAAGGCCAATCCAAAACTTACATACTCGCTCCAAACCGCTGCAACCCACAGGTGGAGCTGACCTGAGGTTTTTTTGGTTTTTTGGTTTTTTGGTTTTTAAGGTTTATTTATTTATTATGTATACAGTGTTCTGCCTGCATGTACACCTGCACACCAGAAGAGGGCACCAGATCTCATTATAGATGGTTGTGAGCCACCATGTGGTTGCTGGGAATTGAACTCAGGACCTCTGGAAGAACAGTCAGTGCTCTTAACCGCTGAGCCATCTCTCCAGCCCCAACCTGAGGTTTTTTTTTTTGGGGGGGGGGGTTGACCACGCCTGTCTTGCACAGGGGGCGCTGCCGTTCGATGACGACAACCTGCGCCAGCTGCTGGAGAAGGTGAAACGCGGCGTCTTCCACATGCCGCACTTCATTCCTCCAGACTGCCAGAGCCTCCTGCGAGGGATGATTGAAGTGGAGCCCGAAAAACGGCTCAGCGTAAGAAGGAAGAAGGGGGCTGGCAACAGAGCCGCGGTGCATGCATGAGACGACAGAATTCCATCCTTGCATGGGATGAGTTTGTGGGTTAAAGCTACATGCCCAAGATCCAGCAAAATCAGTGCGAGGTTGGATAAGGCATCTCAGGCCTTGGGGGATGACGTATTCGAGGATGGGCAGGGGTTGAAAAGGCTGGCACTGTGCATGGGGAAAACTATAACAGTCTGGAGGTACCCGGAAAGATACGCATTACCACCACCAGGGGGAGACTGTGATGCGTCCTCCTGCCTCTGGTTGAGGAATGAGGATTGGTCAGGGGCCTCCCAGAGTCAGCTGTCATCAAGTTTACTGTTTGCGTTCCTAACTTCTGCTTCCCTGTGACCCACCCTTTCACAGCTGGAGCAAATTCAGAAACATCCTTGGTACCTGTGAGTAGGAGGGAACTGAACAGTTGGGTTCCTGAGGGAGGTAGAGCATGGGGGTTGGGGGGCGTATTCGAGAAGAAAGGTAGAGGGTGGGATGGAGGGAACTATGATCTCAAGCTTCTGCATCCTAGCAGGGGACAAAGCTGAAAAAAAAGGGTGCGGGGACCAGAGGGAGGAGGGAGTGATGGGTCCAAGATTCTGAGTCAAGGGAGCTGAGTCCTAGAGTCTGGATCCCTCGGGTCCAAAGTAAAGCTGGGGACCCTTGCTCTCCAGATCTGGGCATGGGACCTAAGCCTAGGATGATAAAGACCTCTGTCGTAGGATGCTGTCTTCTCCAAAGTGTTTTCTGCACCTTTCCAGGGGCGGGAAACACGAACCAGACCCTTGCCTGGAGCCAGCCCCAGGCCGCAGGGTAGCCATGAGGAGCCTGCCTTCCAATGGAGAGCTGGACCCTGACGTTTTGGAGAGCATGGCGTCTCTGGGCTGCTTCAGAGACCGCGAGAGACTGCATCGAGAACTGCGAAGCGAGGAGTAAGAGCTCCCAAGATCCTTTCGCAGGCGCCCCACTTCACGGGGTTGAAATGGGTTGTGGCAGTTCCCCTAGACAGCCTGCAGGTGGCGTGCCGGGTCCAGTCTTCGGGAACGGACAAATATAGGGGCGTGGCTTACATCTGGTATGCGGGAGAAATTGCAGTCTGTAAACACGCCTAGGAAGTCTTAATGCTGAGTCAGGCATGGAAGGTGTCTTCATTACGTACAACTGAATCAGTACTTAGTCGTGATGTACACTGGACCATTGGAAGTCGGGAAATGGCCTTCTGGCTCCGAGAAGAGAATAAAGACCTGAACACCAGTGTCTAAGAGAGGAGGGCTGGGGGTCTGTGCTTGTACCCATGGGTTCGGGGGCCAGATTTACAAGGTGGCCTGAGCTCCAAAGGACCACAGCAGGTTCTCATTCAGACACAAATTTCGTTATTTTACATACATTTTTTTTCATTACATATATTTACATATGGGAGCAGGGGGTGTATCTGGCAGGGCACATATGTGAAGACCAGAGGAGTTTGGTCGGTTCTCTCTTTCCACCATGTGGCTCGCAGGGATCGCAGGGTCATCAGCCTTTTGTGGCCAAGACCCTTTATCCATCTCTCCAAGCCGCCCTGTGCGCACTGATCTCTGACCTCAGCCGGCCCTTGACGGCCTCCCTCCCGTCTCATTCCTGTCTCAGGGAAAACCAAGAAAAGATGATCTATTATTTGCTTTTGGACCGGAAAGAGCGGTACCCTAGCTGTGAAGACCAGGACCTGCCTCCTCGGAATGATGTTGGTGAGAAAGGCAGATTGGGCAGGTTCAGATCTCAGGATTCCTGAGGGAGGAGGATGCTGTGCACCCTGGGAGTCTGTGGTTTAGACAGCTAGACATTTGTGAGGACCCCTCTCTGCCTCGGTTTCCCCCCCCACCCCCCCACCCCCCATCTGCTTACAAGGCAGTTGTATATGTGTACAGCTGGGCAACTGAGTGTGTTGGTGCCCTCTTCCTTCAGACCCACCTCGGAAGCGTGTGGATTCTCCCATGCTGAGCAGACACGGGAAGCGGAGGCCAGAACGGAAGTCCATGGAAGTCCTGAGTATCACAGATGCTGGGAGTGGTGGCTCCCCAGTGCCTACCAGGCGGGCCTTGGAGATGGCCCAGCACAGTCAGAGGTGAGAAGCTGCGCCCCCTCTGAAAAAAAAACATCTTCGGTCCCAGAATATATAAAGGGATCAGACAAGAGTGTTCTAGGCCCCACTCAGCCTCCCCTTCCTGGTCCTCTTTCCCTGGTCCGGGAGGACATGGGAATGAAGAAACAGCTGAACCTTTTGAAACCCTCTCAGATATAATTTTTTTTTTTTTTTAAATCCTGTAAACAGATCCCGCAGCGTCAGTGGAGCCTCCACTGGTCTGTCCTCCAGCCCTCTGAGCAGCCCAAGGGTAAGGCTAGACCCTCGGAGAATTAAGGCAGCCAGGCCTGAGAGAAGTGAGCAGAGAACTAAACAACAGAAAATACAGTTCCGTGAGGCATTCTTGCCCCGAAGTGTCAAAGGCCCTATTTCTGTCTTCTCAAGATTGGGTCTATAGTATGTCCAAGGGGTTTTAAGCATTTATCAGAAGTTCTTTGAGCACCTTCAGTGTGCCAGTCTCTGCTTGCTAGAGACTGTCTCAGTCACAGAGTCTCTTCCTGTGCCAGGCTGTGGTTGCAGCCTTAATGTGGTAGTTGGAGACAGTTCCTATGTGGCAAATCCTGCACATGGACTACAATTCCCAGCATGCCTCGCAGCCACCTCGCAACATGTCTGAGCAAGTAGTACTACTCCCAAAGCCTCTGAACTCTCACCAGATCCTGCTTTTTCTCCACAGAGTCCGGTCTTTTCCTTCTCGCCGGAGCCAGGCGCTGGAGATGAGGCTAGAGGCGGAGGCTCCCCAACTTCCAAAACACAGACTCTGCCTTCTCGGGGTCCAAGAGGCGGGGGCGCTGGGGAGCAGCCACCGCCCCCTAGTGCCCGCTCCACGCCCTTGCCCGGACCACCAGGCTCCCCACGCTCCTCCGGAGGAACCCCCTTGCACTCACCTCTGCACACGCCTAGAGCCAGCCCTACTGGAACCCCTGGAACGACGCCACCTCCCAGCCCAGGAGGTGGCGTCGGGGGAGCCGCCTGGAGAAGTCGTCTCAATTCCATCCGCAACAGTTTCCTGGGCTCCCCTCGCTTCCACCGGCGCAAGATGCAGGGTAGGGGGTCTCAGCAGATGCAGGGCTGGGGTTGTCAACTGCTGAGTTCTAATGTGGGAAGGAAGGGCTGAGTCCTCTTGTCTGCCAGGAAATTTCCATGACGGGGGTGGGGTGGGGGGGTGGGGCTCTTCAGGTAGGAAAGAGACCCATCTTCCCAAGACCCAAGGCAAATAGGGATGAATAGGTTTGGAGGGGCAAGGCAGGCTTTGGGAAAGAGGAGATGGGGGGGGGGGGACAGGTTCTGGGTCGCCTACTCATTGGTCCCTGGGGGCTTGCGCCCCACCCTCGGGGGTGTGTGGTCTAATCACACCACCTATCCCCAAAGGACCAGATCTGAGTGAGGGAATTGTAGTTAGCCATTTGGGACGACTGAACGCACAAGGTCCCGCTGATAAATATTAAGTATTGACTACTTTCGGGCCGGGCGTGGTGGCGCACGCCTTTAATCCCAGCGGATCGCTGTGAGTTCGAGGCCAGCCTGGTCTACAAAGTGAGTCCAGGACAGCCAAGGCTACACAGAGAAACCCTGTCTCGAAAAAAAAAAAAAACAAAAACAAAAACAAAAACAAAAGTATTGACTACTTTCTCTCCCACCCCCTAACCAGTCCCCACCGCTGAGGAGATGTCCAGTTTGACGCCAGAATCGTCTCCCGAGTGAGTTCAACACGCGCAGGAACTAAGTGGGGACCAAGGAGATTAGTCTCTTAGCGCCTTCCTGACTCTCCTATCCCCGCTTCCACTCAGGCTGGCAAAACGTTCCTGGTTCGGGAACTTCATCTCCTTGGACAAAGAAGAACAAATATTCCTCGTGCTAAAGGACAAACCTCTCAGCAGCATCAAAGCGGACATTGTCCATGCCTTTCTGTCGGTGAGATTTCCTGGCATCCCTACAGACCACAAAAGCTACCTCACCCTCCCTGCCACTCTAATCCCTGGCCTGGCTTCCTTCTGAGACTCATGGGATTTGTAGTTCTCCATCAAGAGGGAGACTTGATCTATATGGGACATACTGTTGGGCCCAAAGCCTAAAAACAGTTTTAAAAAAAAAAAGACACTAAATAACAAGTTCCTGAGTGTCCGGGGAGGATGAGTGAGTAGCCATGCCTTGCCACAAGATCTGAGGGTGATTTAAGACCTTTCTCAGTAACAGACCACATGAATTTAGGATTCATTATTCGGACTGTAGGGCTGAGGAACAACACAGGAAGCACCAGCAGACAACGGGCCTTCCCGAGGCTGTTACTCTTCCACCCACTGGGCTGACGGGACTGGTTCCTTGTCCCGAGCCAGGTGTAGAGTGGTTACCTGCTCCTTAGCCTCACTGCATCCTTATATATCCTTACCTCCTAGATCCCCAGCCTGAGTCACAGCGTGCTGTCACAGACCAGCTTCAGGGCCGAATACAAGGCCAGCGGTGGCCCCTCCGTCTTCCAGAAGCCTGTCCGCTTCCAGGTGGACATCAGCTCCTCTGAGGGTCCAGAACCCTCACCCCGAAGAGATGGCAGCAGTGGAGGTGGCATCTACTCCGTCACCTTTACTCTGATATCTGGTGAGTCTCTCTTGACCAGCCTCGGGGGGTATTCAAGATCTCTAAAATAGGGGGCTGGAGAGGTGGCTCAGGGGTTAGGAGCACTGACTGGTCTTCCAAAGGCCCTGGGTTCAATTCCCAGGGATCACATGGTGGCTCACAACCATCTATAATGAGATCTGGTGCCCTCTTCTGGCTTGCAAGCATACATGTAGGCAAAACACTGTATAAATAAGTAAGTAAGTAAATAAATAAATAAATCTTTAAGATCTCTAAAATAGAATGTCAGCCAGGAGGGCAGCAAGAAGAGGAAATCAGCACAGAATGTGAGTGTCCCCCCACCCGACCCCCAACGTGCTTTCCTTTTTGTCTTTCCGTCGGTGTGTGCAATGAAAAGTTATTCCATGGGTATCAGCAATCACTCATTTTACCAAGGGGGAAAAAAACTGCAGAGTACTTCGTGATATCTTCTCATCTTCTACTAGAAGTATAACCATGCCAGCCTCAAATATCAGTGCTCTGCCCAGGGCAGACATCACCAATCTATTCATGGAGTTCTTTCTAAGCTTAGCTCCAGGCAGCCATGACCAATCAAGTGTTAGCCTGAGTGAGGAAAAGCCTGAGGGATGCCTTCCTGCCAATTCTTGGTTCCTGCATCTTAATATTGGGGCTATGTTTACATACGTATACATATGCATATATATTCATGTGCTCTCTTTGTCACCAGTTTTAACATGTTATGATCAGGAGATGAGTTTGCCCTAAGAGTCTTCAAATCTGGCCGTAATGTGTATGTGTGACACAACAGTCTTGTGGCCGCCAAAGGACAGTATCAGATTCCCTGGAACCAGAGTTGCAGGTAGTTAGTTGTGAGCTACCATGTGGGTGCTGAAAATCAAACTCAAGTCCTCCAGGAGAGCAGCAGCCAGTGCTCTTAACCGCTGGGTCATCTGTCCAGTCCCTCACTTATTTTTCTTATATTTTTTTTCCCCTTCACCTCCTTAAAGAAAGTAAAATCAGCAACAACATCTGCTTAAATAGAAACCATCACCTACTGTTATATTAAAATGAAGACATCTATGTGTAATTGGGTTTCTTTTTTTTTTTTTTTTTTTTTTTGAGACAGGGTTTCTCCGTGTAGCCTTGGCTGTCGCATTGTAGACCAGGCTGGCCTCAAACTCACATCGATCCACCTGCCTCTGCCTCCAAAGTCCTGGGATTAAAGGCGTGCGCCACCTCCTGGCTATAATTGGGTTTTTTTGTTGTTGTTGTTGTTTTGTTTTTGTTTTGTTTTGTTTTGTTTTGTTTTCGAGACAGGGTTTCTCTGTGTAGCCTTGGCTGTCCTGGACTCCCTTTGTAGACCAGGCTGGGCCTCGAACTCACAGTGATCCACCTGCCTCTGCCTCCCGAGTCCTGGGATTAAAGGCGTGCGCCACCACCACCACCCAGCTGTAATTGGGTTTCTTAAGTACGATACAGGGATCCATTTGGGAACCAGTTCTTGATGTAGTCCCAACAGAGTCAGGAAAATTAACCCTTAAAGGAGGACAGTCTTGCTTCATGGAAGGACCTTGTCTGCCCCTACTCTGTTTTTGGTTTTGGTTTTGGTTTTGGTTTTTCGAGACAGGGTTTCTCTGTGTAGCCTTGGCCATCCTGGACTCACTTTGTAAACCAGGCTGGCCTCGAACTCACAGCGATCTGCCTGCCTCTGCCTCCCGAGTGCTGGGATTAAAGGTGTGCGCCACCACGCCCGGCTTCTGCTCCCACTCTGAATCACTGTATTTCCTGTTGGCCCATTCTTTCCCCAGGTCCCAGCCGGCGGTTCAAGCGAGTGGTAGAGACGATCCAGGCACAGCTGCTGAGCACTCACGACCAGCCCTCCGTGCAGGCCCTGGCAGGTGGGTGGCAGTGGCTGGTGATGGGCACATATCCAGGGTGACCAGGTGTGAGCTCTGCTCTCTCTCTCTCTCTCTCTCTCTCTGCTGCTCTCAGGCAGGGCTCGTTTTGGACTTTTTGCCCTGTGTCTTGCTGAGGCCTCCCCATGCACTGTTGGGAACAGATTTCCCCCTAAGAGGCTGGGGTCTGAGAAAGGATTCCTCAGGAACATGGAGGCCCTAAGAGGAAAGCAGGACCCATGTTGAGAACAACAGAACATGGCGCCACAGAGCTCCGGAGCTCTGCTCTGTAGGAGAGTGACCAGCCACACCGCCATCCTGGTGTGCCTGGAACTAAGAGACAGGTTTTAGCCTTTAAGCTAAAACCAGGAGAGATGAGACAGATTGGTGGCCCTCTTTGCAGGACCCAAATGCATGTCCTTGAAGGACATAGTTCTCATCTGGCATCGAGGGGGCCGAGCAGAGGCCAGGCCTCGGGGAGGTGGTGTAACTCGTTCAGTGACATAAACTGGCCAGGGGCTAGCTCAGAGGTAGGCCGCTTGCCTAGCGAGAGGAAGGGGCCTGGATTCAGTCTCCATCAAAGAAAAAGGAAAAACAAAAAAATATGAACCAAGTGACTATTTTTTTTAAAGATTTATTTATTTATTACATATTACATATACAGTGTTCAGCCTGCATGTACACCTGCAGGCCAGAAGAGGGCGCCAGATCTCATTATAGATGGTTGTGAGCCACCATGTGGTTGCTGGAAACTGACTCAGGACCTCTGGAAGAGCAGCCAGTGCTCTTAACCACTGAGCCATCTCTCCAGCCCCCCCGAGTGACTTTTTAAACATTAGGAAACACCAGGTACGGAGATGTGTGCATGCATGCCTTCAGTCCAAGCGTTCAGCAAGCTGAGGCAGGAGAATTCCCACAGACTCAACGCCATCCTGACCGATGAGTTTCAGGCCATTTTAGCCACTTAGTAAAACTGTCACAAAGCTAGCCAGGCGTGGTGGCGCACGCCTGTAATCCCAGTCCTCAGGAGGCAGAGGCAGGAGGATCTCTGTGAGTTCGAGGCCAGCCTGGTCTACAGAGTGAGTCCAGGAAAGCCAAGACTACACAGAGAAACCCTGACTCAAAAACATTTAAAAAACAAAACAAAAACAAAAACTGTCATAAAAGCAAACAAGGCTGAGGATGCAGCTCAGTTATAGAGTGCTTGGCCAGCATGCTCCGTGCTCTGGGTTCAATCCTAGCACCACGCAAACTGGGAAGTGGTGTTACACGCAGCTATAATGCGAGCCAGCACTTTGGAGGTAGAGCCAGGAGGTCAGAAATCCAAAGTCATCCTCAGCTTATGTATCGGATTCAAGGCTGGACAGATACTCAAGAGACTCTGTCTCAAAAACTGTAAAAATATATATTATTTTAATTAATTTTTTAAAAATAATATTACTTATTTTATGTATATGGGCGTTCTTGCCTGCACGTATGTCTGTCTGTGTGCCCTGTACATGGTTGGTGCGTGTGAAGGCCAGAAGAGGGCATCAGATCCTGTGGAAATGGTATTACAGAGAGCTGCCAGCTGGGGAGCCATCACCCAGAAGAGCAGCGAGGGCCCCTAGCCATTAAGCCATCTCCTCAGCCAAGAATTTTTGTTGTTGTTGTTGTTTAGAGACTGGAAGTCCAATATCAAAACAGCAAGAGAGATTTGGTGTCTGTTTGGTGCCCACATCCTCGCTCTCGGATGGTCTTTGTGTCTCCAGCATGGACAAAGGGCGAAGGAGAGACCTGAGGGGTCATGCTTGGTTTTGTTTTTGGTTTGTTTGGGTTTTTTTTTGTTGTTTTTTGTTTTGTTTTTCCAGGCAGGGTCTCCTATAGCCCAGAGTAGCCTTGAGCTCAAAATGTAGTTTCAGATGATCTTGAACACTTGAACTTCGCATTCCAGTCGTGTACCACCTGTCTAGCCCTCAGTGAGGTCTCTTAAGATTTCAGGGCACTAAAGCCGAGTGTGGTGGCGCACGCCTTTGATCCCAGCACTCAGGGAGGCAGAGGTAAGCGGGTCGCTGTGAGTTCGAGGCCAGCCAGGGCTACACAGAGAAACTCGGTCTCAAAAAAAAAAGAAAAGAAAGAAAAAGAAAATAGGAAAGTGGGCTCCATTGTAGGATGCAAGAAAGGAGCATGGTAAGTGCACAAGAGTCTAGTGAAATCAGCCTGGCATCCCTCTGTCTCCAGGCAAAAAGAATCCAGCAATGAATGTAGCAGCCGCTAGAGGACACGAGTGGACTAGTCTTGGATTTGGGGTTCATTACCTATGGCTGCCATTGGCAAATGACCTCAAAGTTGGTCCCTGAAACAATCCAGATTTTTCATCCTCCTGTGCTGGGGGTGAGAGACCTAGGTGGACTTCAGGGTGTCGCTGTCCTAAGAGCTGTGCTCTCTTGCTTTGCAGCTTCTACTGTCACCCGTGGCCTGTTCCTCCAGAGCCCATAACACTGCTCCGCCCCTGACATTACTGGTTCAATTGTGTCGCTTATCTGGGTCTGCCCAGATAATGCAGGGCAGGCTCCCCCTCCTACGTGGGATCTCCCAAATCACAGCACTTGGTCTCAACGTTTTCACAGGTCCCCAGCTTTGTGATGTGACCCTCTGTGGAGGATTTGGCCTATCACAGCCTCCTGGAGGGACATTTGGCAGTATGTGGAGGCTTTTTTTTTTTTTTTTTGGATCGTCTCACAAGGAGGGCAGGAAGTTATTATTGACATCATGTGGGTGGGGACCGGGGATGCTGAAAAAAAAAAAACCTAACTCATGGAACACCTCTCAGAACAAAGTTATTCAGGCCTTGATGTCAGTGCCCAGGAAGATTAGTAAAACTACTGGCTGTGCTACAACAAAATTCCTTACAGAAGCGACTTCAGGAAGTGGGCACTGGCACGGGGAGCTCAGCATCCAAAGGTGCTTGCCACTGAGCCTGACGACCTGAGTTAAGCCCCATGACCACGTGGGGGAGAGGAGAACACCTTCCTGCATGTTGTCCCCTGACCTGGACATCCCGGAACTGTAATGTGTGTGTGTGTGTGTGTGTGCGCGCGCACACACACACACACAGGAAGGAAGGAAGAAAGAAGGATCTAGAGGACGGTCCCTTGTGGCCCAGGGGACATGACATCAGGAAGGAGCTCAGGCAGCTGGTCTCTCTGTCCACAGTCAGGAAGCAGAAAGTGATGAATGCTGCTGCCCAGCGCGCTCTCTCTCTCTCTCTGTCTTTCTCACTCTCTCTCTCCTTGGCATTCTGCTCAGGACCCCAGCTCATGTGGTGGTCCTGCTCACATCAGGACGGGCCTTCCCTCCCTCACTTATCCTGATTCAGACTCTCCTTTACAGACATGCTTGGAGCCTTGTTTCCATGAGGACTCTAGATCCTGTTAACCTGACCTGTTAACTTGGGAGGCTGAGGCAGGAGGATCAGGTGTGCAAGGGCATCCTCTGCTATATAGAGTGAGAGTTCAAGGCTAACCTGAGCTATGTGAGATTCTCTCTCTCTCTCTCTCTCTCTCTCTCTCTCTCTCTCTCTCTCTCTCTCTCTCTCTCTCTCTCTCTTTGGTTTTTCAAGACAGGGTTTCTCTGTGTAGCCCTGGCTTCCCTGGAACTCACTCTGTAGACCAGGCTGGCTTCGAACTCACAGAGACTGACCCAACTCTGCCTCCCTGATTGCTGAGATTAAAGGTGTGCACCACCACTGCCCAGCTGAAAGAGATCCTGTCTCAAACAAACAAACAAACAAAACAAAACAAAACAAAATGGTGGGTGAAGGTGGGCTAGAGAGATGACCCAGAGAATGCTTGTTGCTCTTACAGAAGCCCCCAGCGCCCCCATGATGCCTCATAAACATCCAGAACTCTGGTTCCAGGAGATCTACTGTTCTGTTCTGAACTCCGTGGACACCAGGCAGGCACATGGTGCGCACTTACGCAGGAAACCATTGATAAGATAACGACAACAAAGCAGCGGCAGAGAAATGGCTTGGCCAACAAGCACCAGAACTTGAGTGTCATCCCCAGAACCCACATAGAACAAGTCTGGGGGCTGGGGATTTATTTAGCTCAGTGGTTAAGCATTGCCTAGCAAGGCAAGCCTCTATTCACAGCTCCAGGGGGGGAAAAAGAAAAGCCAGCTACTGGCAGCAAGGCCCTATAATCCCAGCATGGGGGAGGTAGGGACAGAAGAGCCCCCCTAGCCCGTCTAACCCATGGGTGAGCTTCAGGGTCAGTGAAAGAGCCAGCTCCCCCAAAAACTGTCCTCTGAGTTCAACCCCATGTGTCGTGGCATGTCTGTGTCCCCACACACAAAACGAATACGTAAAAATGTCATCTAAGAAATAAAATGAGCGACGGGCTGTGGTGGTGACGCACCCCTTTAATCCCAGCACTCAGGAGGCAGAGGCAGGTGGATCCCTGTGAGTTAGAAGTCAGTCCGGTCTACATAGAGAGTACTGATGGTGACCTCCATGTATACATTAACTCACACACATACACACACTAGCATGTGTAGTATGGCCATCCTCGGGTCGGCAGAACCAGAAGGGTCTGAAACCCCCAAACCACTCACAGTACCGTGAGCCCCATTCCTACAGAATTGCCCAGCTGTAGATAAGGGCTATTGCATCAATCCGCTTCTGAGAGCTGACAGTGTCTTGTGGTGGGCCGACCCGGGCCCCAGATAGACTGTGCAGGGCTCTTCAAAGCTACAGGGCACCCATGGGCTCCATGTAGGGAAGGGCGTGCTTCCCCACGGCACACTGTGTTTCTGGGACGTGAAGCCCTACAAATGGTGAACAATCTGTCATGATTGTTGTTTTCACTGTTACTGTTAACATTTATTTATTTGTGTATTAGGGGGATGAGCACGAAGGTCAGAGAAGAACTTGTGGGAGTCAGTTCTCTTACTCTCCGGCTCCTGTGTGGGTCCCAGGGCTTGAACTCAGGTCATCAAGCTTGGCAACAGGCACCTTTCCCCCGCTGAGCCGTCTTGCCAGCCCGAGTTTGGTTTGTTGGTGCTACGGTAACCAGCAGACAAGGAACCTCAACGTGAGTCCTACAGCCTGTCAGCCCATACAAAATGACTTCCTCCTTTGCAGATGAGAAGAACGGAGCCCAGACCCGGCCTGCTGGCACCCCACCCCGAAGCCTGCAGCCCCCACCAGGCCGCCCTGACCCTGATCTGAGCAGCTCCCCCCGCCGAGGACCCCCTAAGGACAAGAAGCTCCTGGCCACCAATGGAACCCCTCTACCCTGACCCCAGGGGTCCAGGGAAGGAGGGGAGCCCCCTCCACCCCCCTTCCCTGCCCCCCTACTGTGAATCTGTATATAAGGCCCAAGGAGTATGTTGGGAGGGGGGGAAAACGCAAAACTCGGCCTTGCCCTGCAGGGATAGGGCTCCAGGGGCCGTGCCCAATGGGGGGAGGTTCTAGGGCAAAAAAAAAAAAAAAAAAAAAGGGCGGGAGCTGTTTCTATTTATTTATTGATTAATTTATTATTTTATTTATTGATCGATCTCTGCGGGTGGGGTGGGGGAGGGATGGGGGTGGCTTAGCAGATCCGGACAGGGCCCTCTGTCTCTGTGTCATCCCCAACCCCCCCGCTCCCCATCCTGGGCCCCTGCACCCCACCAGATCCGTCTCCCCTTCCCCTACGGCCTTCTGTACGGATTTGCTCTCCCGGAAGGAATTCTGGTTTCGCGTGGTCCTGCCTGCGTCCGTGTCTGATTCCGCCGGCGGCAACAACAACAAACAACAACAACAACAAAATAAATAGCCTTGATCAGGGATACCTGGCTGGCCTTTGCCTCTCAGTTCCTGGGGTGCCTCTGATCACGGGGCCGAGTGGGTGCCAAGAGTCCGCCTCTCTATGTAGAGAGCACAAGTCCACTTTGCGTGCGTCCATCAGGCAGTCCACCTCAGCCTCCGCTTCACTGTTGGTCCTGTCTCTCTTCCTCTGCCAACAGCGCAGGGCCTAGTCAGAGCATCTTAAGACATCTGTATATCCGAAGACCCGGGAGGAACCTGTGGGAGGCTGGGGTCCAGTCGAGGCTGTAAGTGCAGAGTGCAGCCACGAAAGCTGGAGAAGTCCACAGCAAAGAGGCCAAAGAGCAAAAAAAGCAACATGGCCACCACCCACTCACAGATAGCCGATGCAGAACGCAGGTGTTGGGAGTGCAGGATGATCACTTCACACCAGTGTCAAGGGTCACATGGTACACGCTAAAGCCCGGAGGACAGCCCACCTCACTTGTTCTGAGATAAACGCATCTTCGGTCATATGAGATGCTCCCTTCTCACCCTCATCCCTCCAAAGGGATTCTAGAAATTGTCCTCAGTCCCCTACAAACCTTGCCCTCCCCCCATCTGTTCCTAGGTTTCTCCTCTCATGTGACCCGGATTAGCACAAGAGTACCAACGCTCCAAACCCATCTCCCAATTTGTGCATCCTTCCTGATCCCAGAACAAGTCTCCTGTCCTCCCGACGTGTCTGAGAGAAATACCATTTCGGTGCCTACAGATGTACTGCTGCTGGGGTTTTCCTCCCCCTTCGTTTGGGCTTATTTTGAAACAGGCTGCCGCGGAGCCCCGGCTTGCTTTGAAATTGCTATGTAGCTGAAGATGACCTTGAAATCCCAATCCTGCTGGGCTGTGGTGGCACACGCCTTTAATCCCAGCACTTGGGAGGCAGAGGCAGGTGGATCACTGTGAGTTCGAGGCCAGCCTGGTCTACAAAGTGAGTCTAGGACAGCCAAGGCTACACAGAGAGACCCTGTCTCAAAAAACCAAAAAAAAAAAAGAAAGAAAGAAAGAAAAAAAAAGAAATCCCAATCCTGTGTTCATCTCCTAAATGTTGGGGTTCGAGGCGTGGGCTACCACACACAAATTACTCAGTGCTGAAGGATAAACCTGGAGCGTCCTGCAAGCTGAGCAAGTGAGCACTCTACGAACTGAGCTACAACCCCAGCCCCAGAGAAGAACCTTCTACATATTCCCAGCCTCTACAAGTCTCAGGCTATTTAGTTTCCTTCCTATTTTATGGCCCATAGCCGCCTCCACGTTAACTCCTTAACAGAACTGAATCTCCTTACTCTAAACCTGTTCCTCTTTCTAAGGGAGCCCACCCTCCCCTCAGATTCAAGTCGGACACTTGGGAGTTCCCCCAGCCCCTAGTGCAGCTGGCCACGTTCTGCACTCTACCCATCACGCCCCTACTGCTTTGACTGGCTCCACGCAACTCCTTAAAACTTTATTTATTTGTTTGTTTGTTTGTTTATTTTTGCAGGTTTATGGTGCTAATGCAGAGGCAGGGGGTTCTCTGTGAGTCTGAGACCATCCTGGTCTGTAGAGTGAGTTCCAGGCCAGCCAGCATTGCATATCGAGACCCAGTCTCCAAAAGAAGGAGAAAACAAGCAAAAACTTTTCTTTCTTTCTTTCGTTCTTTTTGTTGTTTGTTTTTGTTTTTGTTTTTGTTTTGTTTTTTGAGACAGGGTTTCTCTGTGTAGCCTTGGCTGTCCTGGACTCACTTTGTAGACCAGGCTGGCCTCGAACTCACAGCGATCCGCCTGCCTCTGCCTCCCGAGTGCTGGGATTAAAGGCGTGCGCCGCCACACTCGGCTGCAAAAACTTTCTTGTCAAGTTTGCTGGCCTTCCAAAGTCCAGCCCAGAAGGGACAATGCTTTTTCTTGTTGAAACCTCTCATGCTGGTTGCTTTCCCTGGTTTCCTCCTCTCATCACAGTCTATCAACTTACACATCTTTTCACTGATTTCCTCATGCACGTAATGTGTGGACATCAGAGGAGACCTGGGGGAGTAGATGTCACCCTTCCACCATGAAGTTCTCGGTACCGTTAACTGCTTAGCTGTTTCCCCTTCTGTGGGTGCTGTTTTGTTTCTCAAGACAGGCTTAACAGCATATCTGACTCTGCTGGGGCAAATGCTACTTGCTATATAGGCCATTTTAGGTCACTTACACGAACACTCTGGTTCAGGAAAGATGGCGATCTGGAGCCCGTCACTAATTCCAGCCAGGACTTCTGCCTTGTCCAAGAGACTTTCCCTGTTGGAACCTGCTGCAGCTCTCCAGCACCCAGAAAGATCCTTGACATGCTGTGCACAGGAGCTCCCTAGCAGGCAATTATCAACCAACAGAACCTTCTCCTAATGGCTGCTCGCCACATGCTCCATGCCTGGCGTGGATGTAAGATTCTCACAGCCAGAGTCCTATTTCTTCCTCACAACCCTGAAGTCGGCTTGTTAGCTACCTGTGTTTTCTTTAGGACAGGTCTCACCATGAAGCCCGGGCTAGCTTAAGGCTCCGCTACCTACAATTTAATAAGTGAAGAAACTGAGGCACTTCAGGGATTTAAGAAACAAGCAAAGGACAGCCAGGCGTTGGTGATACACGCCTTTAACGCCAGCTAATGCAGAGACAGGAGGATCTCTGTGAGTTCGAGGCCAGCGTAGTCTACAAATTGAGTCCAGGACAGCCAAGGCTACACAAAGAAACCCTGACTCCAGGCTGGAGAGATGGCTCAGTGGTTAAGAGCACCACCTGCTCTTCCAGAGGTCCTGAGTTCAATTCCCAGCAACCACATGGTGGCTCACAACCATCTATAATGTGATCTGATACCCTCTTCTGCAGATAAAGCACTCATATGCAATAAATAAAATAAAATAAAAAGAAAGAAACCCTGGCTCTAAACAAAACAAATGAAAGAAGGAAGAAAGAAAAGAATGAATGAATGAACAAAAGAAAGAAACCAGCAAAAGTTCTCCTACATAATACATGGAGAAACTGAGGCTCCTGGGCAACCAAGCTGACCTCTAAGGCAGTTCTATCTACTTATGATAGTTTTGTTTTTGAGACAGTCCTACCACATCACCCAGACTGGCCTTGAACTCATAATCCTCCCTCTGCAGTATGAGCATTACAGGCTTGTGCCATCATGCCTGCTTTCCACTTCCTACTAGGAAGCTGCGGCCCTGGATGGACACACTAGGGCCCAGCGACAGGAAGGGCCATCCAGTGTGGTACACAGCAAGCCCAAAGAGAAGCCACACCCCTCGGAAGGATACTGGCCACGATGAGGATGGTGGATAGGCTGCAGAGGCTCATGCGCAGAGGATTGATCCAGCGGGGTCCAGGTTGGGGCAGGCCCTTCATCCAGCAGGACAGAAACAGCTGTAGCCAGAAGTACAGGTTGCCCAGGATGAAAGCCAGAAAGGCCCCTGCCAGGTGTACAGGCTTCTGGTTCTTCTCCTGGGGGAAGGGAGAAGAATTGAGGAGAAAATTATGGCAAGAGGAGGAGAATGTCAAGAAGAGACTTTGAACTAGTCCAATGGGGCGGGGGGGGGGGGGGGGGGGGCAACTGAAGACGCAAAAACGTGCGGCTGATGGGATGGCTCAGCTGCTAAATGCTTTCAGGGGGCTGGAGAGATGACTCAGTGGTTAAGGGTAATGACTACTCTTCCGGAGGTCCCAGGTTCAAATCCCAGCACCCACATGGCAGCTCACAACTGTCTGTAACTCCAAGATCTGACACACTTACATAGACATACATGCAGGCAAAACACCAATGCACATAAAATAAAGGTAAACAAAAAAAATTTAAAAAAAAAAAAAGAAAGAAATAGCTCCCAGAAGACGTGCTCTGACCTCCACCCATGAGCTTCAGCCTGCATGTACTTCCTCCTCCCCACAACCCCCCCCCCAAATAGAATCTGCCACCCCTATCACCACCAATTTTCAGATGGATAGGTTATCCCACAGACAAAATACGCCAACTCAAACCAAATTAGACTATATAAAGGGAGGTCAATGGGGGCAGCTCTCAGGCAGGGTCACTGATGTCACAGGACAAGAAATCGCTATGCAGAGCAAGACAGAAAATCTCTGGGGGGGGGGGGGAGGCGGGGCACGTGCAGAGAGAGAGAGAGAGGGAGAGAGAGAGAGGGGCGGAGAGAAAGAGAGAGAGAGACAGAGACAGAGAAACAGAGAGAGAGAGAGAAGAGCCTCTGTGGAAAAGGAAGCCATAGCCGTGCCTCTGGGCTGGAAAGTTCAGGGTCTGTCAACCATTTCCTGTAACAGGTAGGGACTGATGCATGCTGGGAGAACCTGGAAGCCAGGTCCGGTCCGCTTTGGTTAAATGGGTACCTCAGTCTCTTGTCTGGCATATAAATCCCAACACAGACTAGGTACCTCGGCCACTGCCAGCTCCACAAAGCAAGCATGTGTAGGTTTTCTTTTTTAAAGATTTATTTATTATTTATACAGTATTCTGCTCGCTCGTGTCCTGCCCACCACAAGAAGACACCAGATCTCATTACAGGTGGTTGGAAGCCACCATGTGGTTGCTGGGAATTGAACTCGGGACCTTTGGAAGAGCAGACGGTGCTCTTAACCTCTGAGCCATCTCTCCAGCCCCATGCGTAAGTTTTTGTGTGTGTATGTGCATGCCACATATCTGGAGGCCAAAAGAGGGTGCTGGATCCACTGAAGCGGAAATTACAAGCTATTATGAGTACCAGAACCAAATTTGGATCCTTCAAAAGAGCAGCAAGTGTTGCTATTAAGCGGCTCAATCGCAAATTCAAATTTAAATTCAGCCACGTGGTGGGTGGTGCACGCCTTTAATCCCAGCACTTGGGAGGCAGAGGCAGGCGGATCACTGTGAGTTCGAGGCCAGCCTGGTCTACAAAGGGAGTCCAGGACAGTCAAGGCTACACAGAAAGACTCTGTCTTGAAAAATTAAATTAAATTAAAAAATAAATACATGGGCTGGAGAGATGGCTCAGCGGTTTAGAGCGCTGGCCGCTCTTCCAAAGGTCTTGAGTTCAATTCCCAGCAACCACATGGTGGCTCACAACCATCTACAGTGAGATCTTCTGGCATGCAGGTGCATATGCACTTCTGGCGTGCACTGCATACATAATAAATAAATACATCTTTAAAAAAAAAAACATTTAAATTCACCGCTAGGTCCTCAACCCTCAGTGCCAACAATAACACCTCCCACAATGCACATGTTCCGGGAACTTGAGGAAACTTCATCCTGCATCCTCAAAATGGGGAAAGGAAAACATACCCCAAAGGGGAAAGGTCTGTTTATTAGTTTTAGGTTTTTTTTTTTTGAGACAGTGTTTTTCTGTCTCCTCACCCCAACTCCTGGATTGAACCTAGGATTCCACGGGTCAAGGCAATCACCCAGCCACCTAGCTACAATCCCAACCCTAGAGACAGGGTCTCACAGAGCCCAGGCTATCCTTGAACTTGAGGTATGTGGCCTTGAACTTCTGATCCTCTTCCTTCACCTCC
The DNA here is from genome assembly GCF_964271855.1 of Acomys minous. Taxonomy (NCBI): domain Eukaryota; kingdom Metazoa; phylum Chordata; class Mammalia; order Rodentia; family Muridae; genus Acomys; species Acomys minous. Next base: position 10,336,189 of record NC_140502.1, read on the forward strand.
CAACTTCGAGGATAACAGGTTTGTAGCACCATATGCAGTAAAATTTGGTGTCTGTCCGGCCCAGGTTTTTTGTTTGTTTGCTGGCTTGCTTAATATTACACTTATTTATTTTGTGGGGAGAAGGAGAAATCATGCCAAGAAGCAAGAGTGGAGGTCAGAGAATAAGACACAAGAGTCAGCCAGGCGTGGTGGCGCACGCCTTTAATCCCAGCACTCCGGAGGCAGAGGCAGGCGGATCGCTGTGAGTTCGAGACCAGCCAGGTCTACGAAGTGAGTTTAGGACAGCCAGGGCTGTTACACAGAGAGACCCTGTCTCAAAAATCAAAAACAAACAAACAAACAAAAAAGTGTCCGCAAGGAAGGAATATAATAACAATAGCATAGTAGTAGCTTGAGGGACATAGGAACAAATGATCAAGCAAATAAATTAAGAAAACAACAGTGGAGGCAGTCTGAATATCCTGTGGCCTCACCCACCCCATCTTTTAACACGAGACAGAACATAAAAAGACAGTTATAAAATAAACCAGTGAGTTTTTTTTTCCTATCCTTTGTCCATTATTCATTCTAAAATTATCTACAGAGTTTCATGAAAGCGGTAACTAGAATCTATGAACCTCTGTTCATTTCAGACCACCCGCAGACAAACTGATTGCTCTCTAGGGTATAGCCAAGGGACACTATGGAGTTCTGTGGAGATTGTGTATAGAGAGAAGCTCCAACCGTTGATTGTACCGATCGCAATAAATTCATGGTTAAATGAGATGGAGAATGGTGGCTACAGTAAGATTCTCCCAACCTCCGAGGGTTCGACAAGGGTCTGAGGACACAGGGGAGCGCAAGATGCTTGCTCCACAGTGCTCTCCATGGTCCAAAAGTAGCGAGAACTACAAATCCCAGAAAGTCTTGCGAGCCGAGTTCACAGAAAGAGCCCTAGAAGCCGCGGAAAACATAAAGGAATTGTAGTCCAGTTTCCAGAGGGTGAGCCCAAGTTGGCTCCCAGAGCATCTTACCTGGAAGTTGCCCACTATGGAAGTTCCCAGGGCACAGAGGATCCCCGAGCACAGAATCAGCTGGTTTTGCCACCTTTTGACGCCCCAGTCCCGTAGTTGGTGATAACGCACAATGCAGATCCAAACAGCTAGGAGAGGGACATGAGTGACCCTCAGTCATCAAAGGCTTCCCAGATGATAAGGGTAGGATTAGGGAAGGGATTTGGCGGTATTGGACTTTGGGGTCTGAGGAAGAAAGGCAGGGGTCTGGACTCCTGAGTCTAAGGGACAAGGGCTGGGGGTATGGGCTGCTCTGGGTCTGAGAGAGGAGGGCTCTTTCTTGGCTTTTTGTGGGGGCCAGGGGGTCGCTCTGGGGGCGAGTGAGGAGGAGCTATTTCTTCTGACCTGGGGAAGGAAGAGCTAGGAATCTTTTCAGGCAGCTTTGGGCTGGCACTGAAAGGAAAGATCTGGAAACACTTACCTAAAGCAGCTCCTGTGTTGAGGACTTGACCAAAAATGCAGCTCTGAGGAGCATAAGACCCGCAGTAACTGCAGAAGAATAACAGGGTCATCCTTTGGCTCTTCCGAGGCAAGACCCTCCGTTTACCTTCCCCGCCTCCCCCACCCCCCCCTTCACCCCTTCAGCCATAACAACCTGATAAAGGGGAACCCTTCCTTCAGGTCCACAGTCCCGTTAAGCACAGCAATCGCGAAACTGAGATGGGAGGAATACAGAAAGTCAGTAAGGGGCTCTCGAATGGATAGCTTTTCCTTTCTCTTCACCAAACAAAACACTTCAGTGTGGGTTCACGGACTTCTGGCCCTCTTCCATTGTTGCAAGCAGGCATCCAAAACCCAGCTGTCCTCCCTCGGACCCAAGAATCCAGACACGAGTCCCTCCTCCCTCAAACCTAAGCATACTCTGGGGCCTCTGGTACTTACACAATCCAGATGCCAGCGATAGCCCACAAAACTAGGATGAGTGGCAGAACGGACAGGTAACCCAACATCGCTGGCCTCTGCAGTGGAAGTGGAGAAGCTGGGTCTCCCAGGTCAGCGCGCTTTCATCAGTTTTAAGGTGTTGATGACACCTGTTTCTGTAACTGCAGTGTCCGGGAAGACTGACTGGCCTCCAGCCCTTCCTCAGGGCACTTTTCCCTATCTTTCTCAGCTCTAAGAAAGTGATGTTTGTCTGATTTCTTGGTTCTTCGCCTCCACCTCCCGGTCTCTGGGTTCCCCCTCAGGCCCTCAGTTCACCAAGTTCCCTCAACTTCCTTGATACATTTTCCAGGTGTGGCAGGAGAAGGCAGGCCTTGACATTCCCACAGAGGCAAAGTCCAAGCTGAGTGTATATGAGATATTGGACCTTGAGTCTTAATCAGTCACTTTGCGCAGGACACCGAAACTACCACTTCCTGTCTCAGATGCGTAAAGGAGGCACCTCAGCTTCAGGGAGCCCCCAACTTCCTTCCCACAGCTTTGTGGGTTCAACGGCCAAATTCCCCAGCACTGTCCTCTCCATAAACTAGATAAAGCCTCCCGAAATACATCCAAGTCACTTCTGTGACTTGGTCCAGCCATGTTTTCCCACTGGCGAATCCAGGTCTCTAAGTTCTAGACTCTTCTACAGACCAGGCTGAATATGTGATCTTCCTGTCATGTCTCAGCCTCCTGAGTGGCTGGAATTACGTTTCTGTACCACCAGGCCGGTTGCTGGTTCCGAGTTTCTGATTTCAGTGCTCAGTCGTTGTTCGGGTTGCTTGGTGTGCGATCTTGAGGATCCCATCCCACATCTTCCCCCTCTTTTTCCCTTCTTCTCACCCTTTCTTTTTCTGTTCTATCAGAGTACCCCAAAAGGGGCAGAGTGTGGGTGAAAAAGGGGATAGTGGGGATGAGATCCCCGTTTCAAATCCCTGCCCCAACAAGCAGCTACTTATTCTTGTTTTCTGAGGCAGGCTCTTATTACATAGCCTAGACTGTCCTAAAAAACAAAACAACAACAACAAAAACCAAACCAATAAAAGTCCCCCCCCAAAAAAAACCCCTCCCCCCC
>NC_140502.1:10344233-10366733 GCF_964271855.1 Acomys minous
GCTTTAGAGAAAGGCCAGGAATATCTTCTCACTCTAGCCCTCTGTCTGCCTGGTTTGCAGGGATTCATCTGGATTGTTGCAACTTAAGTCTGTAAGGCCCTGGCCAACTGTACTTCCTGCCGTTCTGAGAGCCTCTACACCTGTCTTGCACCGTCAACACCTTCCTGTGGCCCACTCTTATATGTTCCCCAAACTCTGGCTTTGCACAGTTAGTAACTGTGGCCCAGGAAAGCAGATGGCTGCATGACTTGGTTCTTGCAGACAAGAGATTAATGCATGAGAGGGGAAAAGAGAAAAGGGGGAGAAAAAAAAAAAGAGCGGGGAAGTTGGGAGCCGGTGGTGTAGGCGGACCTGACTCTGGGGAGAGAGGCACAGAGAACCTAGGATCCTAGACAGCTGACGCCCCGGGTCTGAGAGAACGTGATAACCCCAGTGAATGACGTGGCATAGAGATTTCCCATAGGCAAATACGGGGAGCTAGGAAGCAGGTGAGAGGTGGCATGGAGTGAGAGGACTGGAGCAAGATAATAATTGCCTAATGGGTTCAAGCTTTCCTTTGGGAGTGATGGGAATGCTTTAGAACTCCTTAGAGGTGACAGCTGTGTTGTCACCGGACTGTGCCTTTTGTTTACAGTTTGGTTTCTCACTTAAGCCATCTCCACACTGACTACCAGAAGGAAAGGAGGAAAATGACCCCAATTTGTTTTGTATTTATTCCGTGTGTGTGTGTGTGTGTGTGTGTGTGTGTGTGTGTGTGTGTGTATGCGTGTGTGTATGTGTGTGTGTATAACGTGTACGCACAAACCCTTTTGTTTGTGCATGCGTGTGGGCATGTTGGGATCACTGTGTATTTATGAAGCCCAGAAGAGCAGGTGCCTGCCTGCAGATAAGAGCTGTCATTCAATTTAGTATTTTCTTTCTTATTTTTTAATGTGGTTGATATCATTTCACCACCCAGCAAATCGTGAAGAGAAAATACCGTGCTCGTTTGTTTTGTGTGCGTGTGTCCAGGTCTGGCTGCAAGGGCCATCTCACCAGCCCCAGCAAATCAAGTTTTTATCAAATGAAGTGATGGGCACGCGCGACCCCAGCACTGGGGGGGAGGCAGAGGTTAAGAGGGACAATTCAAAGACAGCTTGTGTACAAATTGGAGGGCCACCCTGGTGACAGGAGACGTTATCTCAAACAAACAAACCCCCCCCCAAAAAAAAACAATGCCAGCTTCAGCTTTTATAATGGAGGCTGACCAGATTGTTACAAACTGAACTGATGAGAAAACAGATATGGAGGAGGTCACAAAAGTCATGGGAGACAAACAGCCCGAGACTGGAGAGACGGGAGATGGACCGAGAAACCGGTCCTTCTTAGAAAGTCAGATTTTAATCTAGGAATGTGTTGATAACTAGACCTAAGGAGTGCTCAGCATCTCCCAAGTTTACGCCTTTGAGAGGGGATTTGCTGCTTCCAGGAAAGCCAAAGCTACACAGAGAAACCTTGTCTTGGGGGCAAAAAAAAAAAAAAAAAAAAAAAAGAGAAAAAGAAATTTGTGGTCTTGGCTTTGTTTTGAGGAAATTATTTGGACATAGGTTCAAGCCAACAGAAAGTTTTTTATTTATTTACTTAAAAATGTTTTTATATGCATTGGTGTTTGGCCTGTATGTGTGTCTGTGTGAGGGTGTCTGATCCCCTGGAACTGGAGTTACAGACACTTGGGAGCTGCCATGTGGGTGCTGGGACTTGAACCCGGGTCCTCTGGAAGAACAGCCAGTGCTGTTAACCGCTGACCCATCTCTATAGGCCCTAGGAAGTCTTTATTAGCTGGCCAGGAACACACTGTATGTTCCGGATCTTAATGTATCCCCCAAGCTGTTCTCAGGGTGAGCTTTCAAGCGCAAAAAAAAAAACCCCACATTCTGGGTTGACATACTTCAGTTAGCAAGCACGGTTAGCCCGAAGCAGAATTACAAGTAGAGATTTTCCCAGAACTATGAACTTTGATGCATTTTAGATCTTTGTTCTTGGTTTGGCAGGTGGTGTTGTCTACTTGTTGGGTTCCAAAGCCTGAACGGTACTTCTTCCATCATGGTGTCAGTTGTGCTAAGGGGTCTATACTAAGGTCTGAGGGCCCATTACAGCTTACCTCTGCTTGTGGGGTCATAGTCTGTATGTACCAATGTCAGGCGCAGAGGTGCAAGCCTGTGATCCCAGAATGCTGGAGTCTGAGGCAGGAGGGTCTTTTGACTTTAAGGACAGCCCAAGCTCCATAGTGACTTCCAGGCCACCTTCAGCTACAAGAACCCCTCTCTCAGAAACACAAAAAGCAGCTAGCTGGATGGTAGGGACACTCGCCTTTCTCCCAGTTTTTGAGAGGCAGAGGCAGGCAGATCTCTAAGTTGGAGGTCAGCCTGGTCTAGAGAATGAGTTCCAAGGGCAGCCAGAGCACACGCACATATACACACACACACGCACACACACACAGACACACACACACACACACAGAGAGAGAGAGAGAGAGAGAGAGAGAGAGAGAGAGAGAGAGAGAGAGAGAGAGACCCTGTCTCCAACAAAAGCTCCAGGGATATTATTCAGTTGGTAAAATTCTTCCTACTATGTATGAAGCCCTAGGTTTAACACATAGCACCAAATAAACTAGGCATGGTCTCTGAAAATGGAGCTGAAAGATCGTGAATTCAAGATCATAGAGACCAGTCTTAAATACATGAGATACTGTCACAACTTCTCAAAGGAGCACACCTGGGCTGCTCCTGGTGGCTGAGGGCAGAAGGCCTCTTTTTCTTCCAATATGAAGATCAAACCACAGGCCTCACCCGTGCTGCATTTTCTGTAACCACAGGCTGTACACCCTCGTCCTGGAATGTACTTTAACAGTCTGGACGTGACTTTAGGATTTAGTCTTCCTTTCTTTTCCTTTCCTTTTCTTTTTTCTTAAATATATTTTTTATTAGTTGCTTGGAAAATCTCATACAGTATAGTCTTTAAATTATTTTTAATTTAGGCAGAGGAAGGTGGATCGCTGTGAGTTTGAGGCCAGCCTGGTCTACAAAGCGAGTCCAGGATGGCCAAGGCTACACAGAGAAACTCTGTTTCAAAAGAACCAAAAAAAATATTTTTTTAATTTATGTGGTTTTTGCCTATGTTTGTATGTGCATCATATGTGCGCTTGATGCCTGTATGTATGTGTGCCTGTAGAGACCAGAAGGTGGCATTGGATCTCCTGGAGCTGTAGTTACAGACCATTGTGAGTCGCATTTGGGTCTGAGACACGAACCTGGGTCCTCAGATCATAAGGCTTTTTACCCACTGAGAAATTTTACTAGTCCTATTGTTGTTGAGGTGGGTTTTTTTTGTTTCGTTTTGTTGTTTTTTTCTTTTTTGGGGGGATGGGGAGTGCTGGGATTAAAGGTGTGCACCACCACTGCTGGTGAGGTTTTTTTCTTTCTTTCTTTCTTTCTTTCTTTTTTAAAATGATTTTTTAAACTTATTATTATGTATACAGTGCTCTGCCTTTACTGTACAGTTGCATATCGGAAGAGGGCATCAGATCAGTGGGGCGGTGGTGGCACACGCTTTTAATCCAAGCACTCGGGAGGCAGAGGCAGGCAGACCTTTGCGAGTTCGAGGCCAGACTGGTATACAGAGTGAGTCCAGGACAGCCAAAGCTACACAGAGAGACCCTGTCTCAAAAAATCCAAATAAATACATAAATAAATAAATAAATAAAAATTAAAAAAAGAATTGTAGTATGGTTAATCTATGCTATATGGCTAAAATCCACTTATAAGTGAGTATTTACCATGTGTGTATTTCTGGGTCAGGGTTACCTCAGGATGATCTTTTCTAGTTCCATCCATTTGCTTGGGGAGAGCAGAGGGTGAGGTGGGGGGTAATGATGGGGAGGATAGAGGGCCAGAAGAGAAAAGAGAAGCCTTGGGCAGGGTTCTCTGTGATAAGCTGGAGACCTTACGACAACCAAGGACCGTGCATGGACTGAGCCTAGGTCTCCTGCATAGATGTAACTGATGGGCAGCTTGGTCCTCATATGGGTCCCCTGGTCAGGGGAACGGGGGCTGCCTGTGACATGGACTCTGTTGCCCGCTTTTCCATCACTTTCCCCTGGCAGTGCTACCTTGCCAGGCCACAGGGGAAGAGGACATGCTCAGTACTGATGTGACTTAATATGCTGGGGTGGGTGGGTGAGGGGGCTCCCCTTCTCTTAGGAGTATGAGAGGGGGAATAGGAGAAACAGAGAGAGTGTGGGACCAGGAGTAGAGCAAGGAGGGAGGGGGGGGGCTATGACTGGGATGCTAAGTGAATAATTATTAAAACAATATAAAACCTTTTGGGTTTTTGTTTGTTTTGAGAGAGGGTTTCGCTGAGTAGCCCTGGCTGTCCTGAAACTCTCTCTGTAGACCAGGCTGGCCTCGAACTCAGAGATCTGCCTGCCTCTGCCTCCTCCCGAGGGCTGGGATTGAAGGTGTTATGCCACACCTGGCTTAATTTTTTTCTAAGATTTAGATTTATTTATTTATTATTATGTATACAGTGTTCTGTCTGCATGTACACCTGCACCCCAGAAGAGGGCATCAGATTATGTTATAGATGTTTGTGAGTCACCATGTGGTTGCCGGGAATTGAACTCAGGATCTTTAGAAGAGCAGGCTGTGCTCTTAACCACTGAGCCATATCTCCAACCTCCCCTGACCCCCCCCCCCAGCTGAAATTTTTATTATTGTGTGGGCACGGCATATGTGTATGGTCACAGGTTTTTATTTTGTTGACCTAAGCAGTAAAATTACTATTATGGTATGTATGAACAAGCTCCGAAGGACCCTCCACTTTTACATGGGTTCTGGGCGGGCGGGGGGGGGGGGTCCAACTCAGGCCTTCAGGCTTGTAAACTGAGCAATCTTATTGGCCCTTTTAAAGATTTTTTTGTTGTTGTTTTGAGCCAAGCGTGGGTGCACATGCCTTTGATCCCAGCACTTGGGAGGCAGAGGCAGGTGGATCTCTCTGAGTTGAGTCCAGCCTGGTCTACAGAGAGAAACCAACATAGGATTTTGTTTTGTTTTTCTAGACAGGGTTTCTCTGTGTAGCCTTGTCTGTCCTGGACTCGCTTTGTAAACCAGGCTGGCTCAAACTCACAGAGATCCACCTGCCTCTGCCTCCCAGAGTGTTGGGATTACAGGCATGAACCACCATGTCCAGCTTTCTAAATGCCTTTTAAGAATTACATTTACTGGCCGGGTGTGGTGGCGCACACCTATAATCCCAGCACTGTGGAGGCAGAGGTAGGCGGATCGGATCACTGTGAATTTGAGGCCAGCCTGGCCTATAAAGTGAGTCCAGGCCAGCCGAGGCTACACAGAAACCCTGTCTTGAGAAACCAAAATTACATTTACTTATTCAAGAAGAGAGGGTGAGTGTGTGAAACTCAAGAGGACAATTCTCAGGAATGTTCTCCTTCTACTCTGCGACCCCGCAGGGATCCAACTCAGGCCGCCAGGCTTAGAACCAAGCACCTTTACCCACAGAACCATTTCTCCCTCCCCGGGGTCTAATTTCATTCTCTTCCTTGTGAATATCAAGTTTTCCCAACACAATTTGTTGGCAACATTGTCTCTTCTCCAAATGTAAGCTCCTGACAACTCTGTCAAAAATCAGATGGCCAGGGACTGGAAGCCGCCTTGATCTGATGAGCCGCGCCCCCCTATCTTGTTTTTTGGGAGACAGAGTCTCTCCCTCTTGAGCCTCGGCCTTGTGAATTTGGGAGACTCTAGCTAGCCAGCTCGCTCAGAAATCCCATCTGCAGTTCCTGAGCCCCCAGGATTTGCCCAAAAAATGTACACAGGTGCTAGAAGCCCGAATTCTGTGGTCTTCGCTCTTGTAGGGTGAGTGCTCGACCTCAGTGCTTGCTTTGTGAGGGAGGAGCATGGAGAGACATAGATTTCTGTGCAGGCTGTTGTAAGATAATATGATTCTTTTTCCTCCTGTACATCTGTAGTGGCAGAGATCTGTTACATGTATTAATAAGCTTTAAAGCACCACAGCGGGGCAGATACTGACCTGTTCTAGCCTGTCGATAACTAGCCTGGTTACTTCCCAGCGCCGTCACCCATGTGACCTGCCGTCACAGTCTCACCTTGGGTGATTCTTTTCCATCTTTGAGCTCCTGGCCGATCTCCTCCTCTCTCTATTACTCTTCCCTCTCTGCCCCCTCCCCGAGACCCCCCTTGACTGGGATCGGAAGTGGAACCTCCTCTTCCCTCTGCCCCGCTGTTGGCTGTTCAGCTTCTTATTAGCCAAATCAGTGAGACAGGAGATCCTTCATAGAAATGACAATGCCCACGTCCGGACTGGGCGCAGAAATCAGCATCTGAATACACAGTGCAAGACCATTCTGCCCCCCCACACACACACACCCAAACAGGTTGAATTATAGGTCTTCTAGGTGGATACATGATCGTTGATGCGCCTGTCTCCACTGTCTGTGGCGTTGTTTTGTAGTATTGTACTGCAGCCTATCTGTCCATTCTTCATGTGATAGGCATCAGGGGACAATTCAGGTTTCTCAGTTGTTATAGAAAGCATTCTCCAACCGGGCGTGGTGGTGGCCCACACTTTTAATCCCAGCACTCAGGAGGCAGAGGCAGGCCGCTCTCTGGGAGTTTGAGGCCGGACTGTCCTACAAAGCGAGTCTAGGACAGCTAGGGCTACATAGACTCAGCAAACCAAAAAGGAAAAAAAAAGAAAGAAAGAAAGAAAAAGAAAGCATTCTTTCTTTTATTTCTTTATTTATTTTGGATCCATTATCATTTCTCCAGGGTGTTGGTCTCATATATGAAGACTGTACTTTGAAGAGTCACACTTATTTTGTTGTTTTTGTTTTGGGGGGGGGGAAATTTGTTTTCATTTTTAGTTTCTTTTTTTCTTTTCTTTTTTGTTTGTTTATTTATTTATTTATTTATTGGAGACAGAGTTTCTCTGGGTAGCCTTGGCTGTCTTGGAACTCTCTTTGTAGACCAGGCTAGCCTCGAACTTACAGCGACCTGCCTGCCTCTGCCTCCCAAGTGCTGGGATTAAAGGCGTGCGCCACCACACTGGGCTCTATCCATTTGTTTTCACACACACACACAAATTTTTTTTATTAATTAAGTTTTTGACAGAAGGTCTTCTGTAGCCCAGGCTGGCCCTCTGGTCCTCCAGCTTTCACCTCCCAAGTGCTACAGATGCGAGATATAGCATCATCCCTGGCTCTGCCTGTCACTCTCTCCTAGGCTGATAACCAGAGAAGTTACAGCAGGGGTCACCCCAGGAAGGTGTAGTCATTTTTACCTGGAGAGGTACTTAGGTTAGGGAGGTGTCTTGGAGCTTAGGAAGGATGTGGGTGGTCAAGCATGGACCGCAGAAGCTTTAAAGTGTCCCAGTATATGATGTTTGCCTTCTAGATAGAACCACGGAGGTGGGAGATGACAAAACACAGAAGAGTACAAAACTTCAGCCTCATTAACAACAAAAATGTTGGGGTTAAAGAGATGGCTTTAGTGATTAAGGGCACTAGCTAGTGCTCCAGAGGCCCTGAGTTCAATTCCCAGCACCCACATGACAGCTCCCAACTATCTGTAACTCCAGATCCGGGGATCTGCCGCCCTCACACCAACACATATAAAATAAAAGTTAAATAATATTCACTAAAAACAAAATATTAGGCTGTTTGGTGATGGCACATGCCATAGCACTCAGGAGGCAAAGACAGGAGGATCTCTGGTCTACAGAGTGAGTTCCAGGAAAGCTAGGAGTGCACAGAGAAACACTGTCAGGAAAACAAACAAACAAACAAACAACCACCACCAACAACAAAAACACAAAATGTTATGCCGGGGATAGTGACCCACACCTTTAATTTCAGCACTCCGGAGGCAGAGGCTGTGTGTTGATGGCCAGCCTGGTCTACACGTAGTTCCAGGACAGCCAGAGCAGCATACTGCCTCAAAAAAGGGAAGCTATTATATTTTAATTAATTGATTTTGTATGCACGTGTGAGGACACATAGGCCTTCCTATGGATGTAGAGGTCAAAGGACAAACTGCAGGAGTCAGGGCTTTCTTTCCACCGTGTTGATCCTGTCAGGCTTGGGGGCAGATTCCCCTGGTCCATTTCACTGCCCCAGCCTCAAATTCAATCGGTTTCTCCCTTCAGTCTGTGTTAACAAAACGCTCTGTGCTCTGCCTTAGGCATTGTTCTGACCCACCAAATAGGTAACTCGCGGAAAACAAAAAAACAAAGACTGCCTGCTCCGAGGCATAGAGCTTATTTGTTTGGACGTAATTATGATACGCTGCTAATTATATTTGCAGGATTGAAGAGGGGGTGATCCTAATTACAGGGGTTTCCCCATGGGAGTGCCCCCATGAGTCATAGCTTGTCTCCAAAGTCCCAGCTTCTCAGCGTCCTCTCTTTCCGACCTGTTCATAGGCAGGGCAAGAGAACTTCACAGAGTTCTTATAGGTACAATTTCCAAAACAAAAAGGAATATCGGGAGAGAGAGAGAGAAGAAGGAGAAGAAGATCTTGCTACGCAGGGCTGGTAACGAAGTTTTGTTGCCATGGCAACCAAAGGTCTCCTAGGACCAGGGGCAGCAGGGGATCAGGAACCTCTCTCTCCTTTCGGCTTCGCTCTGATTTTCCCTTCCTGAAGCTGAAAGAAAGAGAACCGAGCTTGGGACTCTAGGGTGATGGGCGGAGACCTTAGCCAATAGAAGCATGGGCCTGCCCAAAGCCAACCAATAAAACACGAAGTTTGGATCCGAGAGGGTCCGCCCTCTTTTCACTTGGACCTGAATAACCTGACCTAGACAGAGTTTCGCTCGGAGCGACGGCGCTTGGAGCCAATGAAAGCATTGATTTGGGGCTGCGCAGCGGGGAGGGGCGGGGCCCGTCTCTATGGAAACGGCTGAATGACAGCGACGCGAGCCATTAGCTGTAGTACGCCGGATTTATTGACGGCGTGGGCGTGGCGGGGTTTTGTCAGGGCACCGACCGGGGGCCAGCAGAGGCGCGGGGAGGGGGGGCGGGAGGGTCGGAGTGGGCGGAAAAAAGAGAGAGCAACGAGAATCAGCCAATAAGATCAGCGCAGGTTTCATAGCAACAAAGGAATGACAACGAGCTGGACCAATGGAGGGTTGGGTCGTCCGTCAAACCCGGCCGAGGGGGAGGCGCGGTGGCTGTGTCTGACGGGAGCCGGAGAAGGCAGTGGGAGGAGGAGGTGGCGGCTGCAACGCGGGCGCCTGAGGAGGAGGAGGAGGAGGAGGAGGAGAAGCGGGTGAGGGGCGGCGCGGGGCCCGACCTCTGAGCCCCCTCTTGGCCCCCGCCCCGTGCCGCCCGGCCTCCCAGTCACCCCCTGACCCGGCTGTCCCCGGGCCCTTCCTCGATCCTTGCCCGCCCAAGTCTCCAGCCCCGTGCGCAGGTCTCTCGCTCCTCGCCCATGCAGCCTTCTCTCTCACTCTCAGGTCTTTTCCTTGCACCTTAGGGACCGCTCCCTTGCCCCACCAGGGCCCGTCCCTGACACCTCCTCCTGCACCGTAACCTTCCCTTGTCACTCTCAGGCCACTTCCTGACTCCTGTCTCACTGTCCCTAGCGTCTGAGGCCCTTCCTCTGACCCTCACTGCTTCCTCGGCCCCCCCTTTTTATGACTTTACCAGGGGTTTCTTAGCTACTTAGCTTCTTTCAGGTTCTTGTCACTTCAGACCCTGCCCCGCCCCTCCGCCAGGACTCTCCCCCCCTTCCCCCCCCCCCCGCAAACCCTTCTTGGGACCTCTAGGCCCTTCCTCGGACCCCAGGCCTATCTATCCGTTGGATTCCGCGGGGCCCCTCCCTTGCGCCCGCAGGTGCCGCCCTCCCCCTGTCACTCCCCTCCAACTCCCAAGTCCTTCCAGACTTCCCTCCATGTTTGCAGCCTTTCTCTCCCTTCATACCATACTCCCTGTACCTGGCTTTATTTGTCTTTTCCCATAAGCTCCTCCCCCGTCTTCCAGGCTTTTTCTTAGCACCCTCTTCATTAACCTAGACTATTACTACTTCTTCCTCCTCTTCCTCTTCCTCTTCCTCTTCCCGTTCTTCTCCTTCTTCTTCTTCTTCTTCTTCTTCTTCTTCTTCTTCTTCTTCTTCTTCTTCTCCCCCTCCAGATCTTTCTTCTAGTTCTTGCAGCTTCTTCTCATGTGTCTGTCACTCTCACTCCTTGCTTGTTCCTACACAGCTCTCTTCCAAAGCACAGATCTGCCAGGCAGACACACATGGTGAGGGCACTGGGTAACCCGTGCCTCCATTTTTATTTGATTCAGCTTTCTGAATCTATTTCTTTTCCCTCTTCGCCTCCTTCCCTTTTGTTTTGATTTGTTCCTTCACTCTGCCTCTCCCTTCCTGGTTTTTGTCCTCTTGAGGCCCTCCTTTTGCTGGAACCTTCTGTGTGTGTGTGGGGGGAACAGGTACACCTCATGGCTGCCTGGGTTCCACCCACAACCTTTTTTGACCACTACTCCTCAGAGGAGGGGTGACCTTGGAGGGAGGTGGTGAAGACAGAGAGACCCAGCCCAGCAAGGGTCAGCAAAGGCAAGGCTAGAAGCTCAGAAACAATTGAGTTCATTTCTCTCCTCTTCCCTAGATGAGGCCCGACTCTTCCCCAACTCCCCTCCTGCAACGCTAAGCCTTTTGGAATTATCTCAGATTGGCAAATTAATCTGCCTTCCCCCTGGGTGCACATGGACGTGTGTGTGTGTGTGTGTGTGTGTGTGTGTGTGTGTGTGTGTGTGTGTGTGTGCCGACCCCATGAAAGAGCCCAGGTCCTTGGAGAGGTTGTGTGTGTGACTGGGGGGGGGGGCACGACATGTATTTGTTTTGCAAGAAGGGAGGGAAGAAGGTGCTTAACGCACAAGAGACTGTTTCTCGTGGAGGCGTTTCCTCGCTGTCGAAAGTACCTGTTGGCTGTCATTCTTGCACAGAGCTCTGTGAAGTTAATATTGCTTCTCCCCACACACACCCATCCCCCCTTCTCCTTTCCCCCCCTCCAGCCCCCCCCGCCCCCGCACCATACTGTCCTACAGAGAAGCAAGCTGTGGGGGTCCACAGACAGCTCACTCAGAAGCTGAGTGGCACACACCCCCTGTGCCCTGTTCTGTGTCGGAAGCAGCATGGTCTCTAGAGCACCATGGGGCCTGACAGAGTGACAGCCCGAGAATTGTGTGAGAACGATGACCTGGCCACCAGCCTTGTGCTTGACCCCTACCTCGGCTTCCGCACCCATAAGATGAATGTCAGGTGAGGGGGGCCTTCTGGGTCCTGGACCCTTTCGCTTGTATTTTTTTAAAAAAGATTTTATTTAATTTTAATTTATCTGTGTTGGTGTGAGGGTGGTGTCAGATCTTGGAGTTACAGACAGTTGTGAGCTGCCGTGTGGGTGCTGGGAATTGAACCCTGGTCCTTTGGAAGAGCAGGCAGTGCTCTTAACCGCTGAGCCATCTCTCCAGCCTCTTGCTTGTATTTAAAAAAAAAAAAAACTCTCAGCCTGGCTTCCCTGAAGCTTCGGGGGTTGGGGGGAGGGGATCGGGGGTCCTGGAAGTCCCTAGAACCCAGGCATCCCCTTTCTCCCAGCCCTGTGCCCACCCTGCGTCGACAACATCACCTTCGCTCAGCACTGGAAGCTTTCCTAAGGCAAAGGGACCTGGAGGCTGCATACCGGGCCCTGACACTGGGAGGCTGGATGGCCCACTACTTCCAGAGCCGGGCCCCTCGGCAGGAGGCTGCCCTCAAGACCCACGTGAGGAAGCCTATGCCCTGCCCTGCCCTGCCCTGCCCTGTCCTACCCTGCAGGGTGCTCTCCCCATTTAGCCGGCAGGCTCTAGAGCTCTCAGGAGAACAGGCCTCAGGTCTAAGACTGCCTTGCTCTGGGAACACCCTGCAAGGCCCAGAATCCTCAGAATGGGGGTGGGTGGGTAGGTGAGTTCTGAGATGAGTCCTCCCTCCTTTTTCTTTTCTTTCTTTCTTTCTTTCTTTTTTTTTTTTTTGTTGTTGTTGGTTTTTTTTTCAAGGCAAGGTTTCTCTGTGTAGCCCTGGCTGTCCTGGACTCGCTTTGTAGACCAGGCTGGCCTCGAACTCACAGCAATCCGCCTGCCTCTGCCTCCTGAGTGCTGGGATTAAAGGCGTGTACCACGACCACCGGGCCTCCCTCTTTCTTTGACAGATGACATACCTAGACACAGAGAGGTCCCAGGCCACGCAGTTAGTGACAGAGTAGACCTGGTCCAAGAGAAAGAAGTCGTCGTCCCCCCCTCCCCCCCCCCCCCCCCCGTGCTTGGCCGCACTCACCTTCCTGCCCTCCCCTACTTTCCTCTCAGATTTTCTGCTACCTCCGCACCTTCCTGCCTGAGAGCGGCTTCGCCATTCTGCCCTGCACCCGCTACTCCATGGAGACCAACGGGGCCAGGATCGTGTCTACCCGCGCTTGGTAAGGGGGGGATGTGCTGGGAGCAGAGACCCAGTCCCCGTGGATGAGGTAGGACCCATAGGACCAGGTGGATGTGAAAAGATGGAGGATGCAGTTGCCGGCCGCCCTGCCCCTCGGAGCTCCTGCTCCTGAGCGCTTCTGCACAAGAGGCCCGAGGGGGCGGGGCGGGCAGCGAGCACTGGGAGGCACATGCTCAGAGCCCTATAGCCCCAGCCTCTTGGCATAGGAAGAAAAACGAGAAGCTGGAGCTGCTGGTGGGCTGCATCGCAGAGCTGCGAGAAGAGGATGAGTACCTGCTTAGGGCTGGGGAGAATGACTTCAGCATCATGTACTCCACGCGGAAAAGGAGCGCCCAGCTGTGGCTGGGCCCAGCTGCCTTCATCAACCACGGTGAGGGGGCGAGCTAGGGAGCAGATGCGGGGGTGGGGGGTGAGTGGGTGGGGGGGGGGCGGGACGGTCACGCGAGAGGCGAGGGAAAGGGGCTGCCTTTGCTTGCTCACTCTTGTCTCTCTCTTCTCTCTTGTCCACCCCAATGGCGGCAGACTGCAAACCCAACTGCAAGGTGAGACCTGCAAGAGTGTGAAAGGGGCGGGGCGCGGGCCCATGTGGGGAAAGAAGCGCAGGGAGGGATGTTTTGGGGCTACCCCACCTGACAGAGCGGTTTCCTGTCCTTGACAGGCCCTTGTAGTTGGTGGCAGCACCTAGAGTGGTCAGCACAGGAAGGCATGTGCCCTCAAGGACGTCAGAAGGGGGAAGAGGGGCGTCAGTGTGTTTGTACAGTTGTGCCAGAGCCTGGGTTTCTGACTAAAATGGAGCCTAAGGTGTCATGGGGAGACAGATTAACAGATGGGGAATCTCACCCAGGCAGGCAGCTTTGATGGCAGGAGCAGGGGCGGCCAAGGACCTCTGCTAAAAACACTGTGGGTGGAAGGGCAGAGAAAGGGAGGGAGAGGCAACGGGCCTGAACATGTTGCAGAGGGCTTGGGAGGTCTAGTGGGATGTAGTGATACCGCCCTGTCATCCCAGCATCTTGGGAGACTGAGGTAGGAAGATTCTAAGGTCTAGGCTAATCTGGGCAACTTCAGTGAAACTGTAGCTCAGGTAGAGGGCTTGCTTAACATGCGCAAGACCCACAGACACAAAACAAACAGAGCTACGGGTGTAGCTCAGTGGTAGAGGGGCCTGAGATCAACCCAGAGGACCAACAGGAACAAAAGCAGAGTTGTAGTTAACCACACTGGTACCACGCTGGCTTGCACCTGTGAAGTCAGTGTTGGGAGACAGAGGCAGGAGGATTGCTGCAACTTAAGAGGCCAGCTTGGTCTACATAGTGAATTCCAGGTCACCCAGGACTATGGAGTAACACGATCCTGTCTTCAAAAAACTAAAAAGAGGGCCTGGAGACATGGCTCAGTGCTTAAGAGCGCTGGCTGCTCTTCCAGAGGACTGGGGTTCAATTCCCAGCACCCACATGGCCGTTCACACCCGCCTGGAGCTCTAGTTCCAGGGCATCTCATACCCTCCTCGCGCAAACATGCATGCAGGCAAAACACCAATGACCACAAAATAAAAATGAATTATATCAAAGGAACCAAGTAATAATAGTAAAGGAAAGTAAGGGGAGTCCCTGGGAAGCCCCCCATTTGTGTCCTGCCAGGGCACAGACCTCTGGCCCTCTGTGGGAGCCCCTAAGGCAGGAATAAGGGCCAAAGTTCAGCTTCCTGACTCAGAACTGGAAAGAGTTATGGCCGTACAGCCCGGCCTCAGGTTTCTCCTGTCGACGTCCCCAAAGAACCGCTGTTGGGGTCAGGCGGTGGCCATCTGAGACGACACTGACTTGTTCCATGTGTCAGAGGCCCTCAGGATGAATGACACACAGCCCTCGCCGGGTCGCTTGCTGTGCATGCCCATACTGGGTGGGACAGAAGGCAAAGGGCAGCATTGCAGTCGCCTGCTCGCCTAGCGAGTATAGTGATGTGGAGGATCCGAGTTTTCCTAAGCGTTGCAGGAAATCAGGGGCAGGAGAGGGCAGGACGTTCCACCATTCATATGGCTGGGACTGTAAAGAGGCATCCCATGCCCAAAGATGGTGGCGACCAGACCAGTGAACTTAGGTGAGTCTCCTTCTATGTGCATAATGGGAGGTTTGCTTTCCACGTGGCCTGTGGCGGCCTGTGGAGGAGGCTCGGTGGGAAGGGAGGTGGTGCGAAGAGTAAGGGTGGCCATGACAAGCTTGGCAGGTGATGGCAGGTGACGGCGGGCGAGCTTGAGGTGGAGGGGGCAGGATGAGAGGGGAACAAGAAGAATACAGGAGGTGGCGCACGCAGGAGGCCACCTTGGGTGTCAGGTTTGAGGGGCTGGCTGGCTACATAGCTTGATGGTGAGCATGCTCCCTTCCAGACAGGGCGTACAGAGGCAGATGCAGATGTGGGAGAGAGATAAGAGTGAGGAGACGGTAGGGGAGCATGGAGTGAGTGATCCCAAAGGCAGGGCCGGAAGACACAGGCCGTGGGAGAGTGGGAGGGAGGACACAGGCCTTGGGAGAGTGGGAGGGAGGACACAGGCCTTGGGAGAGTGGGAGGTAGCCACAGAGGCGGAGTTGAATACAGTGAGTAGCTCTGAGGGACTATGGATGGGGGCAGGGCGAGAGGTGGGGGTGTCTGAGGGGTGGAGCTTGGCACCTGTCTGCAAGTCAGAGGGAGAGCACGGGCAGAGTGGTCAAGGCTGGCCCTGCCTTACCGCTGGGTGGTCAGGTTAGCTCACTGGCTTGCAGGGAGGGGAAGGCGGGCTTTAAGGAGCCGTGTGGAGGACAGGCTCCTTCGCTGTGGCCTAACCCATCACAGGACCCTTGGACCAGGGTCCCTGGCCAGGTTGAGGAGCTGGACAGCTCCTGCCCTGTGCTCCAGGTTAGGGTACTCAGCGGACATGGCCTTAGTTTGTGCCCTCAGATGGGAATACTGCCTGTGTGAAGGTGCTGCGGGACATCGAGCCAGGGGACGAAGTGACATGCTTCTATGGTGAGGGCTTCTTCGGCGAGAAGAACGAGCATTGTGAATGCTACACCTGTGAGAGGTAGGCTGAGAGCGGGTGGAGGGTGGCAGCCTGCCTTGGGGAGCTCAGGGGTCCCTGGGCTGGGCTGTAAGCCTCCATTCCTGCAGGAACGGCGAGGGAGCATTCAGACTGCAGCCCAGGGAGCCAGAGATGCGGCCACAGCCACCCGACAAGTATGAGCTCCGGGAGACAAAGCGGCGTCTGCAGCAGGCCCAGGACAGCAGCCAGCAGAGCCTGATGGGCCTGTGGGCCTGCTCCCACCAGTCCCTACTGCGTCGCGACCCTTTCTGTGGTGAGCACCCCTGTTCTCTAGCCTTTTCTGAACTGTCGGGGGGGGGGGAATTTGCAGGTCCTGTTGACTGGCTTCCCCCCTCTCTCTTCCCTCACCTCCACAGCTGCCTGCCAGCCTCCATGCCTGCTGCCCACCAGCCCCCACTTGGACTACCTACCCCTCTGGCTCCAGTGGATGCCTCAGCCCCAGCCCAGACTACGTCCCCGGAAGCGCCGCCGCCCCAGGACCCCTAAGGCTTCATTGTCCCCTATCCTCCACACTGCCAGTGTCTCCCTACACCGATGGGGAGGCTGTGGTCCCCAGTGCCGACTACGGGCTGAGGCCCGGGTGGCCCTACAGCTGCTCCCCCAGACCTGCTGGAGCCCCCAACAGGACCGGTACTGGGCCCGGCGCTATGGGCTGCCTTCTGTGGTGCGTGTGGAACTTACCCGCCTGGCCCCCACCCTACCAGCCGCTCCTGCCCCTGCTGGGAGCCCAGGCCCTGTCCCCACCCCTGACATCATCCCTAAGCAAGCCCTTGCCTTTGCTCCTTTCTGCCCACCTAAGCGCCTCCGGCTGGTGGTCAGTCATGGTTCCATTGATCTGGATATTAATAGTGGTGAGCCGTGATGGGCTGCTTGCAGGGAGCCCAGATTGGACTGCAGAGTCCCTCTGTCTTGGACCCCTCCGGAAGGGAAGGAGGGAGTTGACCCTTGACCCAGGTCTGATCCTGGGAGCCCGCATTGTTTAGGATATCTCTAGAGAGTTGATCCTTGTTGTTTTTTTTTTGACTGCTGACCCCTGAGCCAGCCCCACCCCAGCAGGGAGCCCTGGCCATTTGATGTCCCCCTCCCTATCCCTGCCTCCACCTCAGGACTGTAGGAGCCATCCCCCTCCCCTCAGCCTCTTCCTCCCCGGGGAGCAAAGCCATAAGGGGGTAGGGGCCACCCCATGGCAGCTCTCTAGAAGCCCAGGCCTCAGGAGGTGGAACTGACTGACGTGCGGGGAGGTTGCCTTCTCAGACCTACTCCCACAATGGGGGAGTGGGTTGGCTCCCAGCTCTGCAGTTGATGGAGGTAGGGGGCAGTCAGATGGGGTGGGTGATACCCAGGGGCACATCCTTGGCCCTGCCCCATGGGTCTCAGGGAGGCCAGGTGTGACCTCATTCTTCTCACGGTGCTATCCCTGGTGCTACTGGGGTGTAGGGGAGGCTCCCTCTCCTCCCCACACCAGAAAGGGGTATGATGGGGAATTGGAAGAACTTGAACTTTTTATTAAAACCTTATAGCCCTTAGGAGTTTTTATGTTTTTAGGGGATGCCAAGTTGGCGGGGGGACATCTCAGCCTTGCTAGGAAGATGAGGTGGCATGCCGTGGAGACTGGCAGCTACCTGATAAGCCTTGGGACGGGGAGGGGAGTGGGGGCTGGGGGCTGCTCAACCAGTGCTTGGAGGAGATGACCAAACGCATTCCCTGTAGTGGAGGAGAAGTGAGGAGATAGCAGGAAACTGATGACAGGGAAGCAGAGTGACCTGCCCTGAGGCCATGAAGTGTCCCTTTCACTTGTCAACCAGGCACCCTTCTGTCTAGAACAGTGCCTGGTGTGGTAGCGCCCCCTTTAATCCCAGCACTCAGCAGGCAAAAGCGGACAGGTCTGTGTGAGTTCAAGGCTACATGGTAAGACTGTCAAAATAAGCACATGGCGGAGGGGTTGCGGGGGGTGGGGGGTGGGGGGGTGGGGAGTGGCCTGTGCAGGAGCAGGTCCTCGGGAGGTGACATAGATGGGGCCCAGAAACTCAGCTCTGGTGAGGGGTAGAGGAAGTCCTACGTAGCCCAGTTGGCCTCAAATTCCCTATTGTACTCTAGGAGTAAAATAAGCTGTTCAGTGAATAAGTAGTTCAGTGTAAGAGGGCTTACTTGGTATGTACCAAGCCCTAAAGTTTATTCCTCCATACCAGAAAAGAGACAAGAAATAAACAGATCCCGACATCGTTTCTCCCCTTGATCTCATGGCTCCAGGAGCCTTAGGACCTTGTGGGGGGGGAGGGGCAGGGGCAGTTGGAGTGACTAGAGATGACTAGGGCCTGAGGATCCTTAGAAGGAAGCAGGAAGAACAGCAGAGCCATGGTGACCTCTGCCCTGGAAGCACATGACCCTGTCAGTAGTCCCAGGAAGAAACAGGTTTCTGAGGACGGAAGAGGAAAACAGGGTGGTCTTGCATCCTGTGAGCAGAGGAAGCTCCTAAGAGATGGGGTGTGGCCCTGGGATCCTGGGACATTGCCCCAATGCATGTAGGTGGGGAACGCTAGCTGAGGGGCCCTAGAGAGCTGGTGAGAGATTGTGGCACGATGGTCCACAGGCTAGAGGCAAGGTGTGGTCTGGCTTCTCACACAGCTCAAGCGCTGGCAAACTTGGTCTGGAGTGAGGCCCAGGATGGTGGCCCAGCTGCAGTCTCAGCACCCAGGAAGCTGAGGAAAGAGAGTGGAGGGTTTAAAGCCATCAGCCCGACCTTTGGAAACAAGACAGGAAGTAGTCAAGTGGCCATGGCAGGGAAGATTATGGACCTAGAAAGGAGAGGAGGTAAAGAAAATGGACTCCAGACCCAGATCTCTGGACAGGACAAAAGGTGACTGCACCGCTGGGTGACATCATTAAGGCCCCAGGCAGCATTTGACCTCTTGCCACAACAGACCGTGTCCTCTGGTCAGCTGCTTTATATTGGCAACACCACCTGTGGGGCTGGTGACTGACCCTGTCCTCCTGAAGCCTTGCTTTCACCCTGTACTTCCACCCTGCCCCTCCCTCTCAGGTTGTGGTCAGACAGCTCTGAGGCCAAGGTCTAGATGTAGTCATCCCAGGCCTTCTGAGGTGTTCCTTGGTGGGTGGTGAGCGGCCTATGGGGCAGGTGGTAAACAGGTCATCCAGGGTGGGGCCAGACAGTCCTTTGAGCTCAGCCAAACCTCCAATCCTGTTTCTGATAACCAGACTCTGAGCCATCGTGGTTTACAGCTGGAGAAACTGAGGTTGGTCACTGGGGAAAGTGACATGCATCATCAAAGTTATCTTTGAACATGAGAGCTAAATGTCATCACATGAGGCCTTTTAAGACAGTCTCAGGATTACTTCCGGCTTAGCCCAGAGGCTAGACCTGCTGTGGGTAACAGCAGGTCACAACTAGCCTAGAGGCCTCTGGTTCTGTTAAGCTGGGTTTGGCTATAATCCCAACATTTGGGAAATACACAGAGGCAGGAGGATTAAAAGCTCAAGGTGGACTGGAGAGATGGTCAGCGGTTAAGAGCACTGACTGCTCTTCCAGAGGTCCTGAGTTCAATTCCCAGCAACCACGTGGTGGCTCACAACCATCTATAATGTGATATGGTGCCCTCTTCTGGCATGCAGGTGTACATGCAGATAGAGTACTATATACATAATAGTAAATACATCTTTAAAAAAATAAAGAGCTCAAGGCTACGGTGGCTACATGAGACTATCTCAGAAGAAGAAACAAGCAAACAGGGTGACTTCAGGATGGAGAGAAGGCTCAGTGGTTAAGAACATTTGCTGCTCTAAGTTCCAAGAGAGTAAAGCCTCCCTTCTGGCCTCCCTGGGCACCAGGCACTTACGGGATTTGTGTGTGTGCATACATGTGAGAATTTTTATTCATGCGCATGTACATAACACAAATATTTTGTTCACATACGTCTCTTTAAAAGTTTAAAGAAAAATCAGGATTTACTGGGCTGTGGGGCTGCTGAAGGATGGACAGGTGTCTAGGGCCTAGTTGGGGTAAGAGGTCCCTTATGGTAGGGGAGAGAACGTTTTTTTTGGAGGGAACTGGGACCAGTGGAGGTACGGTATGGCATGATGGAAAGCTGATGAAGTGGAAGTGTCAAAGTAGGGTGGTCAAGAAATGATGGATCAGCACTGGGTCACGGGATGAAGTTTTCTCGGGATGGGTAAGGTGTGATAAGGAAGATGGCCCAGGCAGGATGGGGAGGAGGCTGAGATGTGGACATTTAAAGACTGGCAGCAGGAAGGTATGGCAACTGACAGACAGCACACCCTGGAACCTTGTAGGTGGAGGGGTGTTTTTGTTCTGTCAGGGTTTCACTGTGGAATGTACCCCTGGTTGGCCTTGAACTCATTATGTTGACCAGCCTAGCTTCAAATTCAGATATTAATATGCATCTGCCTTTGGAGTGCTGGAATTAAAAGGCATGAGCTACCTTGAATGTTAAGATCTTGACTTCACAATGAGAAGCAGAACACAAGAGCCTCTTACCTTATTTCTTTTTTTTTTTTCTTATTTATTTATTTATTTATTTATTTTGGTTTTTTGAGACAGGGTTTCTCTGTGTAGCCTTGGCTGGCCTGGACTCGCTTTGTAGACCAGGCTGGCTTCGAACTCACAGAGATCCACCTGCTCTGCCTCCCGAGTGCTGGGTGGGATTAAAGGCGTGCGCCACCACGCCTGGCTCTCACCTTGTTTCTATCCACCATCCTGGGGACTGTGACTACCTCAACTCACAGTGCAGCAATCCTTCTTGTCCCCATGATCAAAAGAAACAGTGTTACTGCTCAACCAGTACAAAGCACTTGCCATGTATGCGTGCCGACCTGAGTCTGGAGGCCCGCATGGCAGGTTAAAAAGCCTGCTGCCGTGGCCCATGGCTGTAATCCCAGTGCTGGGGAATACGACAGGAGGACCGGAGGACCGCAGGCTAGTCCATCCCCGAGTTCCAGAATTAGCACGAGAGACCCTGTCTCAAAAACAGAAAACAAAACAAAGCAAGAAGCAAACAGCAAAGAAACAGCAGCAGCATAACTTTATTTGTGGCGTGGAGACACGGTGGTGGAGAAGAACCGAGGCTGGGGTTTGGTGAGAAGGCAACAGTCACGGGAGGCTGACGGGCTCCAAGCAGCGCTCAAGTGCTGGGTCAGATTTTGCCTGGGAAAGTCCCGTTCTTGATCTGCTCGTTCCAACGCTGCACCTGGAGAGACATAGGGGGGACCCCCCACCCCGGAGTCTGCTCAGCCTGAGTCTGAGGCCACCACCCTCCCCACCAGGCCCCTCTCCGCCCTCTCACCCAGCTGATGGGACACAGTGAATGGTATACACGGAAATAGTACTCGCAGGGCTGTGTGTTCTTCCCGCGGCGGGTCATGCTGTTCATACACCGGTGGTAGTCTGCAGAGCGCCTCAGGGTGGGGGTGGGGTCGCGAGACAAGTCACGCCCAGTCAAGATCAGGCCACGCCCCTTCCCCTGTAGACCTTGGTCCCAACCCATCTATCCTCCCCTGCCCTTCCAGGACTCAGTCTCACCGGTTCCAACCAATCAGCTTCCTCCTTTCCACTTTAGTCTACTCCAGCCCCCAAACTCCCTTCTTGACTGAGCTCCATCACTTAGCGAGGTCCCTTTGGTCGTCCGTATCATCTTGCCCCTCTAAGGACCCAGTTCCAGCTGGCTACAGATCAAGTGCCTCCCTACACCTCAGGTCCTGCTCCCTTTCTCTTGGCCTCGCCCCCTCACTCCCTGTCTTGCCCTTTACTAATAAGGCTTCCATCCTTCCTGGGCTCAGTCCATTTCACCCCAAGGTGTCAATCGTATTCCCTCCAGACAGGCTGCCTCCCTCCACCTCGGGCCCCGCCCCTGCATGGTTAGGCCCCACCCACTTCTGTGCACGCCACGCCCCTCCAGGCCGGGGCGCAGCCTCCCATTCCAACGGTCTCCGAGGGTCTCCAGGTGGGGGCCTCCCCCTCTCATTTGCCCCAACCGGTCTCACCCAGGAAATTCTGGTAGCAGTTACGCGTCTGGTTCTGGTTAGGGAAGCGCGGGTCGAAGGGCGGCGTTGTCCATTGGCCCCGAGGGGGCTTCTGGGCTTCAACACTCAACATCGAGGTGGCAAACTCCTGCAGGAAGGGGTGCGGGGCTCTGTGAGGCCTAAAGGGTGCCCCTCGCTTCAACTTTCCCCACCTCACGACCCACTCTAAACTCCACTCACGCTGTCCTCACCAGACTGAAGAGGACGAACGAAGGTGGAACACCAGGGCTGCGGAGTCCACCGGTGCCTTTAGCTTGAGAGTGAGGACTGGTACCAAGAGCGTACGGGGGTGGGGGCAGGGGGAGGGGGGAAATGCGACCCTCGGGCCGGATTGGCTGGCCCCCGGGAGTCCCAGCCAATAGGAGCCGTCTGTAGTGCGGGGGTGTGGTCAGTGGAGGCTCCGCCCCCTGTTTCTTGCATGCTGTCCCCTTGGGGGGGCCACCCCATGCCCGGGAGCGTTCATACATACAGGCACCATGGCAGGGCTTT
Organism: Acomys minous; assembly: GCF_964271855.1. Classification (NCBI taxonomy): domain Eukaryota; kingdom Metazoa; phylum Chordata; class Mammalia; order Rodentia; family Muridae; genus Acomys; species Acomys minous. The sequence continues at coordinate 10,366,384 of NC_140502.1, forward strand.
GAGTATCAGACTAGGGCTTTTAATGCCTGCAAAGCGAGCTTTTCTCCCTGACATCTGCCCGCCCCACCCTCCCCAATATATAAATGTATATATCTCTGGTCTCTATGGGAAAGGGAGGATGTCCCCCCCGCCCCAGCACCAACTACCACACACGGTGTTCTCCGCACACTGCGTCTTACAGTCCGGGTGCGCAGCACCCTGTGAGGTATGAGAGGAGGAGGAAAGGAAGTATATGGTTCCTTGCTCATGAGACCCACTCCTCCAGGGCCAGGTCTTCAGGGTCTCAGGGGTACCTGGCCCCACTGGGCTTCTGGACAGTTTGCTGACAGATCGAGTTTCCTGCATTACGC
>NC_140502.1:10371733-10586733 GCF_964271855.1 Acomys minous
GTCTTTCAGCCTTCCTCCCTCAGACCCCAGAATCTACATCATACCAACCCTTCCCCCTTGGACCCTGGAGTCCAGGCCCCTGCCCCCCCCCCCAGAGAGTAGCTGGCCTTTGATCTGGACTGTTCCTGGTGCATTGTGCCAGAGATGATGCTGAAGATGGTTCGGATGCTGATGTTGGCCTTCTCTGTAGGGCAGAAAAAAGTCTGAGCCCTCTGGGAAAGGGATCAAACTCAAAAGCAGGCTCATGCAGGTGGGCAGAGGGTCATACCAGAAACATGGATTAGCTCATTGGAGCCATCAGGGCAGGCGTCTAGGTAGGACCTACGGAAGTAACGTGAGGGGGCATTAGTGACGTCCAAACCAGGGTCCTAAGCACAACTGGCCGAAACGCCCATTGCCTACTTTTCCGTGGCTTTCATCTGACCCTCAGGAGGTTGCAGCTGTGACCAGACGAGAGGCAGCGAGTCACCCACAGCCCGAGACCTGAGCGTGTGTTTAGTCGCCTGTCCGTGGGCAGAGAGCAGACAATCCGTCAGAGGAGGGGCGGCCCCCGGGTGCCTCCCTTCTCTCTCTCTCTCTCTCTCTCTCTCTCTCTCTCTCTCTCTCTCTCTCTCTCTCTCTCACACACACACACACACACACACACACACACTGGCTTGCCTCACCTTGGCCTTCCTTTGTTTTTGAGAAGATATTTTGTAAGGAAAGGCGCGCTGAGCAACTTCAACTGGGGAGAGAGGCAGAGAGAGGAGGGTCAAGGCCCTCAAGGGCTGCTGACATGGGAGTAGGCTCAAGGACCCGGCAACGTGTTTGAACCCCTCCCACGCTTTGAGAGAGGGCACCTGACATGCAGAGGAAGATGACTCAGCCTTTGACAGAGGTGGCTCACCTGTAAATCTGTCTGGAGACTGGGCCTGCGGACAGAGGGGGAGAGTTTTCAGAGGCCTTTCACTTGCCTCCCTTTTCTTACTCTCATTCTATTGTAGTTTAAGATTTGTTTATTCATTCGTTCTTATTTTTTTTTTAAAGATTTATTCATTTGTTATGTATACAGATTTCATTATAGATGGTTGTGAGCCACCATGTGGTTGCTGGGAATTGAACTCATGACCTTTTGGAAGAGCAGTCAGTGCTCTTACCCTCTGAGCCATCTCTCCAGCCCCATTTGTTCTTATTTTATGTGTATGTATGAGTGCCTACATGTATGTACGTGTTGTATGTATTCCATGTCCACGCTTGGTGTCTACTGAAACCAGACCAAGGCACTGGCTCCTTTGGAACTGGAGTTACAGATAGTTGTGAGCTGCCATGTTTGTGCTAGGGACCAAAGCCAGGTCTTCTGCAAGAGCAGCAAATGCTCCTAAACCACCGAGCCATCTCTCCAGCACCTCATTTTTTGTTTGTTTGCTTGTTTTTATTTTTGTTTGTTTGTTTGTTTGTTTTTGAGACCTGGTTCTTTTGGAGCTTGCTCTGTAAACCAGGATGTCCTTGAACTCACAGAGATCCTCCTGCCTCTGCCTCCCGAGCCTTGGGATTTAAAGCATGGGACGCCACAGGCACCCCTCTTTTTTTTTTTAAGTGTGTGTTTGTACGCAGGTGCATGTGTATGTGTGGTGTGTGTGTGTGTGTGTGCGCGCACACCTATTTGAGTGCAGACGCATATGTGTGCATGTTTGTGCACAGGTCCATGAATATGCACCTGTGTGTGTGTGTGTGTGTGTGTGTGTACGAGTGCAGGTGTATGTGCAGGTGTGTGTGCATGCAGGTGCATGTGTGTGCAAGTGTTTGCTTGCATGCATGCGTATGTATGTATGTGTGCAGGGAACCACCTTGAACGTCGTGCTAGGGAAGGTTGTCCACGACCTCTGAGACGGTCTCTCACTGCCATGAAGCTCACCAATTGGACGACGACAGCTGGCCAGAGAGCCTCGTGGATGCTCCTTCCCCTGTCTCCCTAGTCCTGGGATTAAGTGTGCCACCACACTCAGCAGTTTTTTTTTTTTTAAAGCATGTGTATTTTCAGGAACATGGGTGCCAATGGAGGGCAGGGCTATTGGATCACTTGAAGCTGGAGTCACAGGTGAGGGCCACTCTTTATAAGTTTTCAGCACCCATGGATCCTCTTCAAGGGCAGTATGGGTTCCTAAGCCCTGAACCACCTTTCCAGCCCCTTAAAACTTTTGTTACACTTATCAGTTTTGGGGAGGTGCACATGCCATGTCCTTGGAGGTCAGGGGACAGCTCCTAGGAGCTGGCTCTCTGCACTCACCACGTGGGACTGCGGGATCCAGCTCAGGTCTGAAGGCTTGGAGGAAGAGCTTTCACTCACTACCTCACACCTACCACTAGGTATGCGTTCTGGAGGGGCTGTGTTTGAACTCACAAGGTAAGCCTTTTATGAACTGAACTACCTCTCCATCTCCAAACCTTTTTTTTCCCCCTTCAAGAATTAGAAATTACAGTTTAGTCGGGCGTGGTGGCTGACGCCTTTAATCCCAGCACTCAGGAGGCAGAGGCAGGCGTATCGCTGAGTTCGAGGCCAGCCTGGTCTACAAAAGTGAGGCCAGGACAGTCAGGACTGTTACACAAAGAAACCTTGTCTCAAAAATAAATAAATAAATAAATACATACATACATAAATTAGTTTACTCAAAATAGAAACCTGCCAGTTGATGGCAGCACACACCTTTAATCTCAGCACTCAGGAGGCAGAGGCAGGGGGATCCCTGAATTCAAGGCCAGTCTGGTCTATAGAGGGAGTTCCAAGATGGCCAGGGCTACACATGGAAACACTGTCTCGACCCACCTCCAAAATAAATAAATAAATAAATTAATTAAAAAAATAAAATAGAGATCATTCCTAAGAATGGCAAATGGGGCCAAAGGCTGGCCAAGTGACTTAGCAAGTAAAGGCACTTGCTGCTAAGCCTGATGACCTGAGTTTGACCCCCCCCCCCCAGAATCTATGTGGTAGGAGGGAACCCACAGCCAAGTATGCATGCATGCTCACATACATAGACAAAAAGGAGTGGGACCAGACCAGGGAGCCGAAGGTGTAAGCCAGACTACCCTCAAATCTGTAACAGCCTCCTGCCTTCATCTTCCAAGTGATGGAGACGACAGGTACATGCCTGGGTGCCTGGCCACCTTTTCTGGTGTATTGCATGTTGAAGTGTGTATGCAAGTGTGTGCATGTGGAGGCCAGAGGCCGATCTCAGGTGTCATTTCTCAGAAACTGTCTACCTTTTGGTTTTGTTTCCTTTGTTTTTTTGGTTTTTGTTGTTGTTGTTGTTGTTTGCTTTGTTTGGTTTTGATTTTTTTTTTTTTCAAGACAGGGTTTCTCTGTGCAGCCTTGACTGTCTTGGACTGGCTTTGTAGAGATCTACCTGCCTCTGCCTCCCAAGTGCGAGCACCACCACATTCGTCTGGTTTTTTTGTTTGTTTGTTTCCTTTTGAGGCAGGCTTTCCTCACTGGCCTGGAATCTACCAAGTAGGTCAAGCAAGGCCAGGAATCCGTCTGCCTGCCTCGCCAGCACTGGGATTACAGGCATGTGCCACTATCCTCAGCATCGTTTTGTTTTGTTTTTCTAGACAGTGCTTCTGAGAGTAGCCTTGGCTGTCCTGGACTCACTTTGTAGACCAGGCTGGGCCTCCAACTCAGAGATCCGTCTGCCTCTGCCTCCTGAGTATTAGCTACCCAACCTGCAACTTCATGCTCAGCTTTCCTTCCTCGGTCCCGTGAGGTCGGACCCTCCCTTCAGACCCAACGTTCTAGTAACCCGGCTCCTTTCCCTTGGCATTCCTCTGTCCTCTGTGGAATCTGAACGATGGTTTCAAGGCCTGGCTCATTGAATCCTCACCTGATTGCGCCAGGTGGAGGCAGGCACTCCGCCTAGGGGTGAGTCCAGGGGGGGCGTGTCTATGGTCCTGGGCGCCCAAGATATGCTAGGCTCGTGAAGTAGGTTGATGAGGCGAATCCAGCGGTCAAACAGAAAGTCCAGCTCATGGTCAGGGGCATCCAGTTCCAGGTAATAGTAGCGGCCGGTGATCAGACGGAGCTTCAGACGCCAGGTGGGCGGATCGTGGACGTAGAGGTGGGCGAAGTCTAGCGGGATCAACCTGCCGGCGGCGGGGCGGGGCGGTGGGAGACTAGGTAGCTAGTGCCAGCAGCAGGATGGAGTGGAGTGAGCTCGGGTACAACTCGGGGAACATACCTGGTTAGGTTGAGATTGGAGCACTCCTTGCCCTCGGGGGGCCGAGCAAGTAACAGAATGTCAGGCAGCACTAGGCCAGGCAAGGATGCCGCGACACCCATAGTCAGCTTGTTGGTTCTGTGGTGCACGAACGCGGGAGCCCCATGATTGGTCACCTGGGGCAGCCAGGGAGCAGGGCTGGGACCAATTCTTTCTCCAACATGCCTCCAGCATCCCTCACCTTCCTTTCTTTCCAAACCCACTTCCTGCCTACAGAAGTTGAAACTCCAAAGTCCTGTTCAACCCACTCCACCCAAGGGGTCCCTGTCTCTTCCTGTGTCTCAAGCCCACCTCCCCTATTTCCCCGCAGGGGCCGCGCAGGGAGCTGGGGACCTGGACAAAGTTACTCTCGAACATGGGCAGCGGGCGGAGGGGCAGGTACTCGCCCTTCTGGAGGGTCTTCTGCAGCTCTCCAAGAATGGGGACCCACTTCTGAGAGTCCTGGGGAGGCCGAGCTCGCCGGATGTTCAACAGCCGTTTCATGACAGCTGTCAGAGCGGAGGGTGGTGGTTTATAGATTCAGGGACCCAGGACCCAGGCGGAGGCCTGACCCCCTACCCCAGCCTACCACCAGCCTTGGACCCTTGGGCTTCAAGGCTGTCAGGAGCTCAGTAGTGACAGAAAGTGGGATGTCCCTAGGGCTGAGAGACTCTGGTATGGCCATGGCCCTGAAGAGAGGTAGCCAGCACTAAGCTGAGGGAAGAACCTTCAATAGGGGCTTTGTGACCTCACTGGACACCAAGGGGCTGCTCCCTGGGAACTGTCCCGGGGCCTCATCCTTCCAGAATATGGTGTGGAGTCTTGAGGCCTGGGATGGGTGACTCAGAACTCCATCAGAACATTTCCTTCTCCTGAACCCAAAATTGTGATGACACAGACCCCCCACCACCACCCCAGTGGTCTGTGTTAGTAGCTATACAGGCACCAGTAATCCAAAGACTTGAATCACAGACCTAGTCTAGCTCTGCCAGTGACCACCAAGACCCATCCCCATGCCGAGCCTCAGTTTCCCAATGGCGTGTGTGTGTGTGTGTGTGTGCGCGCGTGTGTGTGTGTGTGCGCGCGCACGCGCTTCAGTCACATCAACCAAATGGACTCTGAACTGTAAACACCACCACCACATCTGGGCATGGCAACTACAGCTATAATCCCAGCACCAAGGATGTAGAGGCAGGATTTTTTTTTCTCCCTGAGACAGGGTTTCTCTGTGTAGCCTTGGCTGTCCTGGACTCATTTTGTAGACTAGGCTGGCCTCGAACTCACAGATGATCCACCTGCCTCTGCCTCCCGAGTGCTGGGATTAAAGGCATGTGCCGCTGCCGCCGCCGCCGCCGCCACCACCACCCGGCAAAGCAGGAAAATTTTAAGTTTGACATCAGCCTAAGTTATATAACAATACCCCATCTCAAATTGATAGACAGATAGATGATAGATAGGTAGATAGATAGATAATAGAACCACAGGTTTGGGGATATTCAGTGGTAAAGTGCTTGCCTGCAAGCATGCACAGGCCCTGGACTCAATCGCAGTACCATAATGACACAAGGCCAACTACCCTTGTGAGACCATAATAGTAACAAGCTGGGTATGGTGGCACACAATTTTTTTTCCCCCGAGATAGCGTTTCTCTGGGTATAGCCCTGGATGTCCTGGACCTTGTTTTGTAGACCAGGCTGTCCTTGAACTCACAAAACCAAAAAAAAAAAAAAAAAAAAAAAAAAAAGCATGCGCCAACCATACCTGGTTGGGGCACACATTTTTACTTCCAGCACTCGGGGAGGCAGAGGCAGGCAGACCTCTGTGAGGTCCAGGCCAGATAGAGCTACAGAGTAAGACTCAAAAGCAAAAAACAAAACCCTACCGAAAGCAACTCCTCCCATTTGAGCCTCAGTTTCCCTCTTTTGTAAAACAGGGCATCTCTTTTGGCCCTGGGACAGAAAAAAAGGAGGGGGCAGCTCAGTATTTCCCAGAACATTGGCAGGAGTGACCATTTTTCTTGTTCCCTCCTGAGGCCTTTATTTGTGTGTGTAGAGTTATGTACGATGGGGTGAGACAAAGACTGGGATTCTGTCATTCTAAAAATAGTGTTTATTATTGTTTTTAAATGTGTCATGCAAAACACAGTCATGGTAAAAAAAAAAAAAACACACTCAGGGAATATCAGCACATACAATAAAAGTCAGCCACAGTGCCATCACTTGTTTTCAACCCTGAGACAGTCACTGTCAACATTTTTGGTGTTTCCATTTTGAAAACAAAACGACAAACATGTATAGAAAGAGTGGTTCTACCATCCGCTGCTTCCAAGGCGCAGGGACATTCAGGGTCTAAAGCAGTCTTTCCCCAGGAGAGTCTCTTTTTACTATTGGCCGTCACGTGGTCACGTGGCTGTATCCCTTTTCATTCCCCAGCCTCCGCCCCCTCCCTCCTCAGCCCCTCAAGGAGAACAACTAAGGTTGTTTCCCACTTTCCAGCACAAAGGATGCTGAAATAAACAACATTGCACTTTGCAGCTCTGTAGCACGTAGTCATAAGGTGATGATCTGGAACCTTCTGTTAAGTATCTGTTGAGGACCTTTGAAGTGGTAGGGTACCAGGTTAGACTCAGATCCCTCTGGCAATATCCCCGCCAGTCACCTCTAAGGAGATATATATTTAAATCCACCCCTTTCTCTGTCTCACAAAACTTCACACACTTTAGTATCAAACCCCAGGCTTCCTTCCCGCCCCCCTCTTCCTTTCTCCTCTTAACATAAAAAGTAATTGTTTAATAAATAATGTACGAAGAAACTGTGAGTAGACTTCATAGAGACCCCAGAATCCAGGATCTCAGCTCCCTGCTCCTCAGGGTCTCGGATCCACCCACCCCACCCCACCCCAATTCCTTAAATAAATAAGTATAAATAAGCCACAGGTGACCCGCCCGCTTCACCCAGGTCTCCTGGGAAGACTGTCCCTAGTTGGGTGTGTGGGGTGGGTTGTTTGGGGTGTGGCATACCCCTGATCATCATGCCATCCCCCCCCCTTCCCCAATCCAAGTACCAAAATAAATAAATAAATAAGATCTGGCTTTAAAGGACGGTCGATGGTGGCTTTCAGTCCTGAGTCACAGCCGAGTCTTTAACAACAGCAGACCCCTCACGGCCCAGTCCAAGGTCAGGTGCAAGCCTCCTAAGATGGCATGAGCAGCCCGGATGCTCCCCCAGGCTGAGGCAGGAGGGCCCAGGGGGACCAAGGGTTGGTCTGGGGTTGCCTGGGGCAAGGCCAGGCGAGACGTCTGTTGAAGACAGAAAGGAGGTCAGTTAGCAAAAGGTAAGGGCCTTGGGTTCAGAAAACCAAAGCTGGAGCCTGGCAGGCGTGGTGGCGTAAGCCTTTAATCCTAGCACTAGGGAGGCAGAGGCAAGCGGATTGCTGTGAGTTCGAGGCCAGCCTGGTCTCCAAAGAAAACTGAAGCTGGGTTGGGTGTGGTGGTTCTCATCTGCCATCCCAGCACTTGGGAGGTAGAAGCTGAAGGGTCACTAGTTCCAAGCTACACAGGAAAGGCAATGTGGGCTACATGAAGCCCTGTCACATTAAAAAAAAAAAAAAAGAGAACTTCAGCAGGGTCAGCGTGGTGGCGCATTCCTTTAATCTCAGCACTCAGGGAAGCAGAGGCAGGCAGATCACTGTGAGTTTGAGGCCAGCCTGGTCTACAAAGCAAGTCTAGGACAGTCAAGGCTACACAGAGAAACCTTGTCTCAAAAACATTAAATAACTAACTATAACCACCACTACTACCACCAAAAATAAGGTAGAACAAGATTAATTAAGAAAGGTGCCCAGGGGCCGGGTTGTGGTGGCGCACGCCTTTAATTCCAGCACTTGGGAGGCAGAGGCAGGCGGATCTCTGTGAGTTCGAGGCCAGCCTGGTCTACAAAGTGAGTCCAGGACAGCCAAGGCTACACAGAGAAACCCTGTCTCGAAAAACCAAAAAAAAAAAAAAAAAGAAAAGAAAAGAAAAAAGAAAAAAAGAAAGGTGCCCAGTGTTGACCTCAGGACTCCAGGCTTTCTTTCTTTCTGTTTCTGTTTTGGTTTTGTTTGTTTGTTTGTTTGTTTTTGGTTTTTTTGAGACAGGGTTTCTCCCTGTAGCCTTGGCTTTCTTGGACTCGCTTTGTAGACCAGGCTGACCTCGAACTCACAGAGATCCGCCTGCCTCTGCCTCCTGAGTGCTGGGATCATAGGCGTGCACTACTGTGCCCAGCCAGGCTTTGCTTTTTCCAGCCTCAGCCCCTAAGATTCAAGATCCTGACTCGAGCATCCCTGAGACTCTACAATGCCAGAACTCCAGAATAGAGCCTAGCTCAATGTGATGGATGGCATTGCATGTAGTGTCAGCACCTCACAAGGCAGAGGTAGGAGGCTGTCACAAGTTTAAGGCTGGAAAAAAGCAAAGCCTGGCTGGGCACAGTAGTGCACGCCTATGATCCCAGCACTCAGGAGGCAGATGCAGGTGGATTGCTGTGAGTTCGAGGCCAGCCTGGTCTACAAAGCGAGTCCAAGAAAGCCAAGGCTACAGGGAGAAACCCTGTCTTGAAAAACAAAAACAAAACAACAACAAAAGTTGCTCTGGAAAGCCAGGTGTGGTGGCACACACCTATAGACCCACCACTCTGGGAGGCAGAGGCAGGTGGATCTCTGAGTTCGAGGCCAGCCTGGTCTACAGATGGAGTTTCAGGACAGCCAGGGCTACCTGGAAAAACCTTGTCCGGGAGCTGAGGGGAAAATCAAAATCTCAGGTCTCAGGTCACCGTTTCTTGGAGTCAAAGGGATCAGAATGGAGGGGAAAGGTCTTGGAATCAGAGCATACCAAAAGCTGTAGCCGACGAAGTAGCCGGTCCAGCCGGGCTTGCAGAGCACCCAGCTCTGGCTCCAGAGCCTTTAAGGAAGGACCGCCTGCTCGGCGTAGCCACTGTACATGCCGCAGATAGGACATCAAGTCTACGCGAAGCCTTGTCAGCACACCTGGAAGCTGGGGGCCAAGAATGAAATCAGAGACCAGTTAGCTCACGTTCCCTTCAGCCATCAGTCTTTTAGCCCTCCCGGGCTGGCCAGCTCTCACCTGCAAAGATCCCAATGTCCCAGCGCTCATGGCCAAGGTAGGTAGGGAATCCAGATTGTGGTCCCCGTCAGCTGGGAATTTGTCTCTCTGGTGGAAAAAAAAAGCAGTGAGGGGGACCCCAAGCTCTCACCCTCTTCAGGTGCCCAAGAGAGAAGTCAGTGTCCCCCTTTCCACCCTGTCCCTCCATTCTCCTACCATCTGTGCAGCGAGTTGTCGAGTGTCCGCCAGAAGAGATCGGGTCAGGAGGACAGCGCTGTCCAGATCTGCACGAGGGTCTCTAGGGGAACCGGATGGTGGCCCGGGGGCAACGGCTCTATCTGGCCAGAGGCTCAGCACCACCAGGACCAGGCGACAAACACCTTGGGGTGGGTCGCGGGGGTGGGGTGGGGTGGGAGAGATAGAAGGAGGGAGAAATCAGGGCAAACTCTGGTTTTGAGGTAATAGGATTTGGGGGTCTAGATTTCTGCCTCTGCGGAAGAAGGGCTCGAGTCTAGACCCTGGGTCTGAGTGAGTAGGCTGCCGTCCAGAATTTTGGTTTTGGAGGAGGGCTGAGGTCTGGAGGAGGAGGGATGGAGCCTGGATTCTGGGTCTGAGGGAGGGAAGACTGGGGCACAGAACCCTGGGTCTAAAGCAGGCAGGAGGGCTAGCGTCTGGACTCCAGGTCTGCAGGAGGAGGGTTGGAGCTTGGAGACTCCAGGGTCTGAGGGAGGACGCCTGAGGTTTGGACTCCTGGATCTGAGGGAGGAGGGCAGGAGCCTGACCGCCTGCATCTGAGGGAGGAGGACCTGGAGGTCTTGAGTCTCAGGGTGGGGCGCCCCGGGGCAGGTCGCAAAAGCCTGAGCCCGGGCGGGCTTCCCTCTCCCTCCCTGGCTCTGGCTGCCCCGCCCGTCGGAGCAGACGCGGCCCGGGGCGGGTAGACGGGCCGGGCGTCTCCCGTCCGCCCCCGGACGCCGGAATCTGGGCCCCGGGGCGGGGCATGAGGTGGGGGGGGAGGCACAGGCCAGAACCTGCCCCCCTCCCCTGCCCGGGGAGCCCGAGCCGGCCTGGGAACAGGGGTAGGAGCCAGAGACTGGAGCTGACACCCGAACACACCGATTCCTCACTAGGAAGGCTCCCGGACCCACTCCCCATATGTCCACAAAAGTGGCTGCGGGAGGCTAGATCGGGGAGGACCTGGGCGCACCTGGTCTGGGAGGCGCACAGAGACGCACGCCTGGAGACCCAACAGGCAGCTTTCGGGGCTCAGGCAGGGGCTAGGGACAGCTCCTTTGCCGGCTACCCATCCCCCTCGCGCCTCCAGCTGCCCCGCCCACCTCCGAGACAGCTAGCCAATCAGAGCCCCCCGGGCCGCCAAACTCCTGTATCACACCCCCAGCCCGCCCCCTGGTCCCCTCTTGGCTGTGGCCAGTCCTTCGCAGCCCCTCCTCGGCTGTCTGTTGGTGCACTGGTCCCCTTGCCGGTGTGCATCTGTCTGGCTCTTCAAAGCTCTCTGTCCACACCCCTCTCTCGTCTGCCTCCCCTGCCTGGTCCCCATCCTCTGGGGCTTGCTGTCATCATCTGGGGACTCTCTGTCTCAGTTTCCCTCCCTGAGCCTCGCTGTTGGAATTCTTGGTTGTCTCTGTTCCTAGCTTCCCACTGACTCCCTGGGATAGCCGGACCCTTCAGGATCACCTCATCTGTCCCTGTGTCAGTGTCTGGCTGTCCGTCCTCGCCTCCTTTACTTGCCTTTTATCTATGTCTTCTCTCTCTGTCCATCTCTTCTCTCAAACTCCCACTTCTTAGACTTTTCTTTCCCAGGCTGACTCCCCAGGACTCCTCTCCTCTGTCCCTGCTCTGCTTCCCACCCTCCCCACCCCCCTCGAACCTTTTCTTCTTCTCCCCCACCCTGTCCCCTCACCCCATGAACTGGAACCAACTTACAGTTCATGTCCCCACAGGCCAGGGGTTCCCCAGGGCAGGGGGCAGGGAGCCAGGGGGGGGGCCTTTAACCCTTCCCTGTCCGCTGCCGGGGGAGCCCAGGGGGTCAGCTGGGCCTCGGCCTGGGGAGGGGAGGTATGTGAGTGTGAGCAGCAAGGGCCAGGCAGTGAGGGAGTGTGTACGCCTGGGGGGTTATATAGGGGGCCGGGGCGGGCGGGCGGGGGGCAGGCAGCAGGGGAGGGCGGCCTGACACATCCTGACTCACCCTCCCTCCTGCCTTTTCCATTCAGACAAGCCGGCAGCCTAGCAGGGCTCACACCGCCTTGCTCGGAGGAGGGCACGGAAGGAAAAGTTGAAAAGTGAAGGGGGGGGGGTGGTCTGAGAGGGGCCGGTGAGGTCATTGGCGTCCCCTCCCTCCACCTCCACGGGCTGGGACAGACACACAAGGCTCAAGAGCTCCATGGAGCCTGGCTGTAGGTCGGGGGAGGGGGGGGGGCGGGGGCACCGGGGTCTGCATGGACCACAACTAGCACTGAGAGATGGGGAGACAAGAGGAGAGTCAAGTCAGGGGTCTGGGGAGATGGAGGTGAGACGGAGAATCTGAGTGACAGAGAGTGGTGAGAGCACCGGATCAGAGATGGAGCCTCTAAAACAGAAGATGGTTGACAGATGCAGAGAGACGAGACAGTAGGGTGTATGGATACCCAGTTTCTGCATCTCAGAGAAACCGAGGAGCTGAGGGTGTGGCTCAATTGGCAGAGTGCTTGCCTAGCATGCACAAAGCCCTGGGTTTTAGCCCCGGCGCCCCCCCCCACCCCTTCCCCCAGACATATTGGCACACACCTGCACTCTCAGTACCTGGGAAGTGAAGGCAGGGGGTTCAGGAGTTTAGGGTCATCCTTAGCTACACAATGAGACTGAAGCCAGCCTGAGCTACTTGAAACACTTTAAAAAAACAAAAAACAAAAAAAACAGGGACACCCACTCCCTCCAGAGGAAGAGACATGGATGTGGAAAGAAGATGCCCACTGCGGAAGAGAATACAGAGTGAGCAGAGACAGAGGTTAAGATGAGAAAGACATGTTCTCCACAGAGGTCTCTGGCCGTGTCGATATGCCCACTGTCCCCCCCCCACCTCCCCCCCCCGCCCCATTCCCTCATCTGTAAATGGAGATGGGAGATAGCCCAGTGGGTAGGAGTGTTTGAGTCCCCAGCACCTATAGAAAAAGCTGAGCAGCTGGGCGGTTGGTCGCACACGCCTTTAATCCCAGCACTCGGGAGGCAGAGGCAGGTGGGTCGCTGTGAGTTCGAGGCCAGCCTGGTCTACAAAGGGAGTCCAGGATGGCCAAGGCTACAGAGAAACCCTGTCTCAATCAATCAATCAATCAATCAATCAATAAATAAAGAATCCGGGAGGCAGAGGCAGGCGGATCTCTGTGAGTTCAAGGCTAGCCTGGTCTACTAGGTGAGTCCAGGACAGCCAAGACTACACAGAGAAACCCTGTCTCTAAAAACCAAAATAAACATCATAATAATAATAATAATAATAATAATAATAATAATAATAATAACAACAACAACAACTTTTTTTTAAGATAAAGCTGAGCATGTGTTCCTGCAGCAGTGTTTTTGTTTTTGTTTTTATGGTTTTTTGAGACAGGGTTTCTCTGTGTAGCCTTGGCTGTCCTGGACTCATTTTTTAGACCAGGCTCGCCTCGAACTCACAGCGATCCACCTGCCTCTGCCTCCAGAGTGCTGGGATTAAAGGCGTGCGCCACCACGCCCAGCTTTCCTGCAGCAGTGTGAGTGGAGACAACAGATCAATCACTGGCGTTTGCTGCCTTCCAGCCTAGCTCCAGGTTCAACGCGAGACCCTGTCTCAAGGGCGTAAGGTTGAGAGTGATGGAGCAGAGCAGCCAGGGTCACCCTCTGGTCTCTGTACACTTGCATACAGGTATGACTGCACACCCACACATACACCCCCCCCCCATATACACACACACACCTTCCTACCCCTAAATGCCACAGTGAGCGGATCGCACAAACATCCAGAGAAGGGGGCATAATAGTCTATCTAGGTGCCCGTTCAGGGACCGCGACAATGCCCAAACACCACGCTCAGTGGATGACTAACACTGGCTCCGAATTCACAGCCCCTCAAGGGACGGGGGGGTGGGGGTGGGGGACATACATCTCCAGGAGCCTCTCCTCCTCTGGAGGGGAATGGGATACCTCTGAGCACAGGACAGCGACATGAACTTCAAAAAGTCTCTTTGCAGACCACCGATGATGCCTGTCCTTTGGAACTAATGCATTGGCTTGAGACGTGTGTGTGTGTGTGTGTGTGTGTGTGTGTGTGTGTGTGTGTGTGTGTGTGTGCTGGCTCTGGACTGACTGGCAGCCAGAGGCTTTTCTCTCCCATCACCCACCACGAGGGGAGAAGAACTGCTCAGATCCCCTAGGAGGTGAGGTCACAGCCCCCCCATGGTGGGACATGACCTCATCGCCTCAGGTAAGAGCTCTTTCTCTCCCTTTCTTGGTCTGTCACACCACCCCTTTGAGGGGCCCCCCGGGGGCTCTCCTCAGCCCCTGCTCCTGCTGGGACCCAGGCTTCTGACCACTGGGTCTCCGCCCCTTAGGGGGCCTGTTTCCGGCTGAGTCAGCGTGGGGGGCCCAAGGCTGCGTCAGTGAGGGGAGAGCTGACGTAGCCCACCCCCCCCCAAACCATGGGGGCTAGCCAAGGTGACTCAGGGCCACCAGCCTGGAGAATGGACTGGCTTTAGGGGGGACAGGGGATTGGGGCTTGTAGCCAGACCTGGACCAGGGACTGCAAATGCCAGCCCCTTCCCCCAACTGACGTTCAAGAACTCAGACCATTTCCCGAACACCTCCATGTCTCCTCCTGTTCCTCAAACCGAGGGTACAGACCCCAGTCCCCTTTCCTCCAGCCCAGCGTGTCAGGTATTTAACCCTCCTGAGAGGGTTAACTCAGACCCCAAAATACAGACCCTCAGCCCTCCTTCCTCTGACCTAGGGTACTAAACCCTCATTTTGATATAAATGGAAGGGAAAAAAATTGCTGTCCTACAATTGGGGTGGGGGGGGGGAACCTTAGTGTTTGAGGAAGCTTGTGAGTCTGGGTCATGGGCTGGTTGCTAGTCCTTAGTCCTGCCACATTCTTCATCCGGGGGGTTGTGGGGAAAGACTCATAGTCCCCAGGGCGACCACAAAAGGACTGAAGAGTGGACTTGGGAACTCCTGCTTGGGTCTTCCCTGGGTGAGGGCTGGAATACCAGTTCTGTGGAAATGAGACGAAGACAGAGACAGAATGGGGTGGGAGACTTTGGGAATCCCCCCAAATGACGGAAGACAGCAGAAGATAAACAAATACAAACAGGATCTCACAGTCCCGTGATGGGAAGACAGATGCAAAAGAGCAGTAGGGGAACCATCTGGAGTATGCAAGATTTCCGAGTGTTTAGGAGGCATTTAAGGTGTCCCCCTGGATGTGGGGGTCTAGCCAGGGGGGGCAGCCTTGATGGTGTGCTGGCCCCTGGGTGAGCTGGTGCTGGCTGGGTGTGATGTCAGCACATCCCAGGCTGTGTGTGTCCGTCTGTCTGTCCCTGGGGGGTCCTGTCTGGCCTCTGGGGGGTGACGAGGCAGGTCAGCCACAGAGGCAGTCCAAACCTGTCATTAGCGGTGAGGGCCTTGACGGTGTCCCCCCCCCCCCAATCCCAAGCCGCGGTCCAGCGCCAGGCAGCCCCACCCCCCACCCCCTCCTTGATCCCTGAGGAATCCAGGGAATTGGGAAGTGGGTCCAGATGGTGTTGACACAGGAAACGGTCAGCAGCTGCCAGGCCTCAGCTCCACAACCCCTCTGACCCCCACCCCCATACCCCCTGCCGAGCCCCCTCGGACCTGTGTCATCTCTGACGGAGTCAGGCCGGGGCCCACTCAGCACCCTCTAGGATGTTTACTGAGGACCTAGGGATGAAAGGGAGTCAGAGCCTTGTAGACTTCTTGGGAAACAGGGTCTGAACTCAGACCCCTCCCTCCCACAGAACAGACAATCCAGGCTCCAGCCCTTTTCCTTCAGATCTGAAGTCCAGGGCCTGAGGTATCCTCAGAATCAGGGGTCCAAGTCCCCAACACCCCAACACTCCTCCCTCAGACCTAGGGAGTCCTCCTCCTTCAGATCCCAGGGTCTAGGATCTAGCCTCCTCCCCTACCGAAACCTCAAGAGTCCAGAACCCAGCTTTCTCCCCTCAGACCCAGGGGTCCTTTTTCCAACATTTCCTCCCTCAGACGAAGGAGCCCAGGGCTGCCTCTCCTACTTAGGCCCAGTGGTCCAGCCTCCAGCCTTGCTTCTTCAGACCCAGGGTTCCCAGCACCAGCTCTCCTGCTTCCCTCAGGCTCAAGAGTCACAGTTCTCAGACTCAATGATTCCTTCTCTAGGCCTCTTCATGTCCTGAGACCCCAGGATCCCATCTTCCAGCCCCGCCCCCTCCCCACCTCAGATCCAGGGGTCCATGCCGCAACTATCCCATGAGTCCAGGGTCAGTTCCAGACCTCTCTCAGGGACTACGACAGTTCCCTTCTCACATCCAGGTGATCTAGGAACCATAGTGACATTGCCCCCCACCCCCACCCCCCACCCCCATCTGTCTTTTGATCTGTCTTTCTGGAAGCATGGTCCCTCAGCAATCTTGAGCAGACCAAACACAAAACAGCTTGAGGTGCTCTTGTGTTCCCTCATTTACAGAGGGGGAAATTGAGTCTCTCTGGGGACACGAGATGTTTGGGAGGAGTCCTCATCACAGCCTCTAACGGTGACCACACCTCGAGCTCAGCAGGGCCAGGCACCGTCAACCCCACCCCTTGGTTTGTGGTCCCTCAAGCAGAGGCCTGGTGGAGCCTGAGAGGAGATTCCCAAGAGCCACCCCACCAGCCCTTACTGTCCCTTCCTCTTTCTGATCTGGTTGCTGAGGAAACCACTAACAATGGGGCTCAGCGAGACCCCAATGTCCTAGAGTCCTTTTTCCTGGTTGCTAAAAGGACACACACTCTACCAATGTGTGTTGGTACACACACACTTGGTGCCTCGAGGCTGCCTCTTTGGACACTGGGTTAGGAAAGGAAGGGATTCTACAACTCAGCAATCTCCCCAGTTCTGGATCCATACCCTGTCAGGTCCCAGATGGATAAGGAGAGACATCTCCAGCCCTAGGCTTTGTCCTGGTTTCTCCCTCCCTGTCTCTCTCCCCCTCCCCCCCCCCCCTTGCTGAGAAGGCTCTAAATCTGAAATCTCACAACAGCCCACCCAGCTCTTTTCCTAGGTAAGGGGCTACTTCCTAGACAAAAATGACGGGCCTGGGGTACCCCCTCCTTGTGAACCCCTTGCTGAGGGGGGGGTTCCCTGGCAACAGAACTAAGAATTCTGGAGCTGAGGCTTTTAGGGCGGGGCCCAGCTGTTGCTAGGGTGATGTCCTTCAAGGTTTCTCTCCATAGAGGCCCCAGAGGTCTGGGGAGACAACATGGTGGGGTCTGGGATCTCAGCTTTGGGCCTCCTCCTGCTGATGCAGGGCTCAGTAGGTGAGGGCACTAAAGAGGACGCCAGGGGACTGTGGACAGGGCCAGCCCTGGCTGTCACACAGTCTCCCAACATAATCCCTTTTCTCCCACAGATGCGAATGGAATACAGGGCTTTTTCTATCCATGGAGTAAGTAAGAGCTCAGATCCTTGAGCTCCAGGGAGGGGACTCCCAAATTAAGACTACAGGGTCTGAGGGAGAAAGGCTAGGGGTGGTGGAGCCCTGGGTCTGAGGAAGGAAAGCCAGAAACTGAACCTCTGCGTCTCAAGGAAGGCTGAAGCCTGGGCTCGGTCTGAGGGGGGAGAGCTGGACCTTGGTCCCTGGGTCTGGAAGAAGGGCTAAAGCCTTTGCCCCTCAGATCTGGAAAAAAAGAAAGAAAGAAAGAGAGAGAGAGAGCCGGGCGTGGTGGCTCACGCCTTTAATCCCAACACTCGGGAGGCAGAGGTAGGCGGATCGCTGTGAATTCGAGGCCAGCCTGGTCTACAAAGAGAGTCCAGGACGGCCAAGGCTACACAGAGAGACCCTGTCTCGAAAAAACAAACAAACAAACAAAAAAAAAAAAAAAAAAAAAAAAGAGGAGGGCTGGAGTGTCAATTCACCAGGGTCTGAAAAAGGGTTGGGGCCTGAGTAGGGAGAGCTGGGGTTTTGACTCCTCGGTTTGAGGGAGAAAGGCTGTGAAATGGACCCTCTGAAGGAAAAGGGCTGGTGTCCAGATGTCCAGGTCTGAGGGAGGAGAAACAGAAGTTGAAACCCTTAGGTCTGAGGGAGATGGCCTTGGTTTGGACTTTTGGGTCCTGTAATGAATACACAGCCTGGGGATGGAGAGATGGCACAGTGGTTAAGAGTGCCACCTGCTCTTCCCAAGGTCTTGAGTTCAATTCCCAGCAACCACGTGGTGGCTCAGAACTATCTATAATGTGATTAGATGCCCCCTTCTGGCCTGCAGGTGTACATGCAGGCAGAACAATGTATACATAATAATAAATCTTAAAAAAAAAAAATAAAAAAAGAACACACAGCCCCTCAGCCTGGCCTTCGCACTTGTGTTTATAACCTTCAGGGCCAGTTCTGTTACTTAGAGCCTACTATGGTGACCTTTAGGTTGTGAGGGAGATGTGTGGGACCGAGAGAGCTG
The DNA here is from genome assembly GCF_964271855.1 of Acomys minous. Classification (NCBI taxonomy): domain Eukaryota; kingdom Metazoa; phylum Chordata; class Mammalia; order Rodentia; family Muridae; genus Acomys; species Acomys minous. The sequence goes on from NC_140502.1 coordinate 10,389,728, forward strand.
TGGGGGTCAGGCAGCAATTGAGAACCCCAACCTGTGCCTGCGCCTGCGCTGCTGCTACCGGGATGGTGTGTGCTACCACCAACGGCCAGATGGTGAGTGACCTGGCCTGAAACTGGATGATTTCAGAGGGTGAGGGGCCCAGCTGATGGATCCCCGATCATCCTCCCCGGGTTTTTTGTTTTTTTGTTTTTGTTTTTGTTTTTTTTCCCTAGAACACATGCGCAGGAAGCATATGTGGGCCCTGGGCTGGACCTGCGGCAGCCTGGTCTTCCTTATTGCCAGCATCTGCCTCTTCTGGTGAGTGTGGGTGGAGGGAGGCCGGTAAGCACGGGTCTCCACAGAAGGTGCTGGGTGGTTCCGGCTGAACACCTGTGCTCTCCCCCACCAGGTGGGCCAAGCGCCGAGACATGCTGCGCCTACCACAGTTTCTCCAAGGCAAATATGACCTGTCGAGAACAGTGTCCCTACTGTCTAAGGAACGCTCATCGGGCAGTAAGCGGGCAACCGTGATTTCCACGGCTGTCTCTGTGCCCGCCGCCGAGGGGACAGAAGCCTCAGGAGGCGGCACGGAACCAGAAGGCGGGGAGGACACAGAAGGAGGCGATGATGATTAGAGAGGGGAGGGGGAACCCTGGAGGACCCCTTAATACAGACTTGGCATATAAACGCGTGTCTTTTTCTGATGCGTGGGGGGGGGGGGGACAGGCAGCTTTAGGGGAGCCTTGCACGACGTCCGTCCGTGTGTGCTCGAAGGAGAGTTAGGGGTCAGGACTGAGTAGGGTCGCTGGGTTAGGATTGGGAACTGAGAGCTAAGCGTAGAGGGAGGGGCCTGTTACGAAGTGGGTTCTGGGGGTGAAGCCGTGTGGATCTGAACTGTGGCAGGGACTAGCAGTAGTTCTGGGTGTGTGGGGAGCTACAATGAATTGAGCCTCAATTAGAGGGGTTTGGGGGTATCAGTGGCACACACCACAGGATCGTGTCCTGACCGGTGCCAGCTTCAGGCAACACCAGTGACAGACTAAACCCCTGCTCTTACACTCCTCTTGCCCTTAGCACCAAGGCCTGAGTGGGTACAGAAGAGCGTGGGCATCACCACGCAAGAACGTCAGCTCCTGGGGTCCCCGGGTGGGGGGGGGGCAGGCCTTTTCTTGGATGCAGATGCAGCCTGCCCAATTAGCTCTCTCTTCTAGTCTTGCAAAGCATGCTGCGTCAATGACACCGCAGTAAATAACTTGTAAGTTCAGCGAGCCCCAGTGCCTGCGCTTCTAGGAAGATCCAAACTACCCTAGGGAAGTCTGCGCTCAAGGTCTTTCGTCACTTCCTGGGTGCCCCTAGTGAAAGGCCAGTGAGAAGCTGGGATCCTGTATTCCCCCAGGGACCCTAAGAGCAAAAGGTGGCTTGGCCTGGCAGCTCCCCTTGGCCAGTTCGGGCCCTTAAGCAGACAGGCAAGCAGTGCTCCAAAACCGAAACATTTATCCAAGTGAGGGCACAGATAGGTATATCCTGGAGGCCGGGTGATGTACAGGGAGGCTGGCTGCACATCTCAGTCAGGTTCCGAGGATGAGGCTATCTGTGGGAAGGGAAGGTGGGGTTAGTGGCTAGTTAGGATTGCTTTTCTTCTGTCCCTTCACTTCTGTCCCAGAAAAGACCAGGGAGCCCCTTATTCACTGATGGACACTCAAGCTCACCTGGCCCCTCCCTCCCACCTCTGCTTGCAGCAGAACCCCGAGGGTATGTTTGCACAAATGTGCGTGCTTCTAATTCACCAGAATCCACTGATAAAGGTGAGCTTGTAGGACAGAAAGCAGAGAGACAGAGGCAAAGAGACAGACCTGGGGAGTCACTTAGGGAGATAAACGGGAATTGACGGAGACAAACAGGCAAAGACAAAGGGAGAAACAGCTGGGGGATCCCAACCCCTGGAGGGCTGGCAAAGAGGATCCCCTAGGCCAGACTACATGTAATGCATAGTAGGAGGCCAGCCTGGGCTACAGAGTGTGAGATCCTATCAAAAAAAAAAAATCAAACCAAGATATTGGAGAGAAAGGTTAACAGATAAGGTTGCTTGCTACGAAGCCTGAAAACCCAAGTCTGCTCCCCTGCACAATCAAGATGAGAGGGGAGAACCTACTCGCACTGGTTATCATCTGGTTCCTAGACACACCCTACAGCACAGACACACACACACACCCACAAAAAATATACCAGACGATGTGTCTCAGGCCTGTAACTCCAGCAAGAGAATACTACATATTAAAGAAGGGCTAGCCTGGTCTATGTAGGGAGTGCCAGGCCAGCTTTTGTTTTATAATGAGATCATATTGGGTGAAGGGGAGGCAGGAGAAGGAGAAAAGGTTAGCCCATGTGTGAATTCTGGTCCTAAGGAAGTTGGCGCGTACCTAGAGCATGCATGCCCATGTGTCAAAGTTCAAGTTCTTTCTTTGAGGCCTAACCACATGTACACTTCTGAGGAGTGTCAAGAATCTTCCGGGGCTGGAGAGATGGCTCAGTGGTTAAGAGCACCACCTGTTCTTCCAAAGGTCCCGAGTTCAACTCCTGGCAACCACATGGTGGTGTGCAATCATCTATAACGTGATCTAATGCCCTCTTCTGGTATGCAGGTGTAAATGCAGACAGAACGCTGTATATATAATAAATAAATAAATAAATCTTTAAAAAGAATCTTCAAAAGCCATTTCAACTACAGATGGTTATCTTGGCACATGGCAAGTTGGTACTCCAACATTTGTTCATGCCTCACATATACATAGTTACATAGTTTTTCCGTCCTTTTTTTTTTTCCCCAGACAGGGTTTCTCTGTGTAGCCCTGGCTGTCCTGACTCGCTTTGTAGACCAGGCTGGCCTCAAACTCACAGAGATCTACCAGCCTCTGCCTCCCGAGGGCTGGGATTACAGACATGCGCCACCACCGCCCGGCTAGTTTTAAATATTAGGTGTGTAGGGGCTGGAGAGATGGCTCAGAGGTTAAAAGCACAGCACACACGGTGGCTTACAACCATCTAGAACAGGATGTAGAATAGGCCCTCTTCTGGCGTGCAGGCACACAAGCAAGCAGAATACTGTATAAATAATAAGTAAATAAATAAATATTGTGTGTGAGCGTGTTTAGATTTAAGTTTTATTCCACGTGTTATGAATGGCTTGCCTGCTTGTGCATCTGTGCACTATGTATGTGCCTGTCGCCTTTGGAGGCCGGAAGAGGGCATCTCTTGGAATTACAGACACTTGTGAGCCGACAGATGGCTGTTAGTAATGGAACTCCGGTCCTCTGCAAGAGCAGCCAGTCCGCTCTCCCGTGAGCCACCTCTCTCCAGCCTGCTTTGCTCTTTTGAAACAGAGTCTCACTATCACAGTCCTTGCTGGCCTGGAACACACAACATATATTAGGCTGGTCTTGAACTTGCTGTGGTCCCCTGAGTGCTAGCATTAGAGGGGTTACCAACAACATCTACTTCTTTTTAAGGGGATGGGGCTTTTTTTTTTCCTTTCTAATTTTTCTTTTTGCTTTTTTTTTTTTTTAAAGACAGGGTTTCTCTGTGTAGCCTTGGCTGTCCTGGAACTCATTTTGTAGACCAGGCTGGCCTTGAATTCACAGTGATCCGCCTACCTCTGTCTTCTGGGTGCTGGGATTAAAGGCGTGTGCACCACCACGCCCGGCACCTTTCTTTATCTGATACTAGCCCTATACCAGGCTGGCCTTGAACTCAGATCTATTTGCCTCTGTCTCCTGGATTAAAGGCGTGTTTGTATTCCAGCCAGATCACACAGATATAGAAGGTCTTTGGATGTGATCCCCCCCCCTTTTTTTTTCTTTTTTTCTTCGAGACAGGGTTTCTCTGTGTAGCCTTGGCTGTCCTGGACTCACTTTGTAGACCAGGCTGGCTTCGAACTCACAGCGATCCGCCTGCCCCTGCCTCCCGAGTGCTGGGATTAAAGGCGTGCGCCACCACGGCCCCGCTTGGACGTGATCTCTTGCCAGAACATTCCTCTACACCTTCATTCTATTCTATCGGCTCCCATGCGCCCAATTCCCCAGCAAACTCTGCTGTAAGCCGTTCGCCAATCTACCCCATCCATCGGCCAACTCATCTATTCTCCATCCGCCATCTATCAACTAAAATGCATCCATCTACCCATTCTTCTTCATCCATCAAACTGTAGCACATTCATCCATCCTCCATCCACTCGTTTACTTGTTGATCCATCCTTCCACTTGCCTACCCACTATCAAAGGCCTTTCCTGAGCCGGGCGGTGGGGGCGCACGCCTGTAATCCCAGCACTCGGGAGGCAGAGGCAGGCGGATCGCTGTGAGTTCGAGGCCAGCCTGGTCTACAAAGTGAGTCCAGGACAGCCAGGGCTACATGGAGAAACCCTGTCTTGAAAAAAACAAAACAAAACAAAACAAAAACAAAAACAAAAACAAACAAACAAAAGAGTAATGAGCTGGTGCCTAAAGAACAGCAGGAAGTTTTCTGGTTGGATCACAGACAGCAATGGCCCTCCTACTTATAAAGGATGTCTGTCTGTCTGTCTGTCTGTGGTCTCAGAGATATAAGTGCAGATAAAAGGTGGAAGAAAGGGGGCTGGAGAGATGGCTCAGAGGTTAAAAGCACCGGCTGCTCTTCCAAAGGTCCCAAGTTCAATTCCCAGCAACCACATGGTGGCACACGACCATCTGTAATGAGATCCGGTGCCTTCCTGTGGCGGGCAGAACGATGTATAAATAATAAATAAAAAGTTTATTTAAAAACGTGGAAGAAAGGGAACCAAAAAGCAGAGGTTCCACATTTCTGCAAGTGGCCTGGGTTTAATGAGAGGGCAATAGAGAACCCTAGCAGGTCTTTGATTAGCACTGAAAAGAGAAGTGCCGTTAAGAAAGGGAATACAGGGGCCAAGCAAGATGGCTCACTGGGTAAAGGTGCTTGCCACCAACCATGATGACCTGAGTTTTTGGGGCCCACATGACAGAGAGAAAAGATGTCTCAAAAGCCCTGTGCCACAAATGTCCACACATACATGCATGCACATACACACACACACACAAATTGTAATTAAAATAAAGTTTGGTCCCCTGGATGCGGAGGCCTGGTGGCACACAGAGGAAGGATAGCAGGCTACCAAGAAGAGACTTGATACCCTATGAGCATATACAGGGGGTGGAGGTCCCCCTCAGTCACATCATAGGGGAAGGGAGTAAGGGGGAAAGTGGGAGGGAGGGAGGAATGGGAGGATAGAAGGGATGGGATAACAATTGAGATGTAAGATGAATAAATTAATAAAATATATATTTAAAAAATAAAGTTTGGAAGCTAGGCAGATGGCGGAGTGGTTAAGTGCTTTTTCTGCTCTTGCGGAGGACCCAAGTTCAGTTCCCAACACCAACATCAAGGGGTTCAAAACTGCCTAAAACTCCAGCTACAGGGACACACATACATACATACATACATACACACACACACACACACACACACACACACACACACACACACACGCTATAATAAAAGGCCAGGCGTGGTGGCACATGCCTTTAATCCCAGCACTCTGGAGGCAGAGGCTGGCAGATCTCTGTGAGTTCAAGGGCAGCCTGGTCTATGTCTCAAATTCCAAGACAGCCAGGGCTGCATGGAGAGACCTTGTCTCAAACAACAAAGAAAGGGAGAGGAAATAAGGTGGGCAAGTGTGGCACCTACTTTCGGGGGGGGGGGGGGCGGAGGGGGGCGCTTCTTTTACAGTAACGGTAACGAACTCAGAGCACCGGGTACAGAGAGAGGAGGATGCCATGAGGCCTGGCGCAAGTGGAGCAAAGGAAGGCGTGTGTGCCGGGACGCCTAAACTCGTCCCACGGATCCTACAGTGTCTCTGCTAGACTTTTACTCACTCCCCTCCCGTCTCCCCTGTACCCCTCTTCTCGCTCTCTTCCTGCGTGTCCTCACCTGGGGCTCACTCGCTGCCCGCGCCCGCCGCTCCGGGCCCCGCCTCAAGCGTGGCGAGCTGCAGACGCACGCGGCGGGAGCCGGAGGCGGACGGCTGCTGGGGCGCGCGGGCCGCTCTGCGCGCTGAGCGGAGACCCGAGGTCCCCCGGGGACCCGCGGTGGCGGGCGCCGACCAGCGGCGGGACAGCTTGCGCGCAAGGCGGGCGATCGCCGAGGGCCGCAGGCCGTAGTCGCGCTCGAGCTCCTGGCGCGAGATCTCGATGTTGCCCGTGTACCAGAGGATCCAGCCCAGCAGGCTCAGGAAGACCAGCAGCGCCCCGGAGTAGATGAGCAGGTCCCCGAAGTCTCGGCCGCGCACCTGCAGCTGCGCGAACACGCCGGTCAGCAGCGCCGCCATGCCCGCCACGTCCAAGGCCACGGCCAGCAGTAGCGCCATGCGGCAGCGGCCCAGGCCGGTCGCCGGAGCCGGGGCAGGCGCGGGCGGGGACGAGGCTCCCGCCTGGGACCCCAGCGAGCCGCACACCGGGGATGCCGCCGCCGCCGCCGCCATGGCCCTCGGTGGCCCTCCGCTGCCTGCTCCCCGAGAGCGTCTAGGGGTGCGGCTGCCCGGGGCGGGGTCAGGGCCCAGCGCCAGGTGTGCCCAGCGCCTTGCATGGTCACCTGAGCCGTAGTGCAGCTCACAGCCTGGACCTGGTGGCCCGGGTGAGGAGGCTCTCTGTGGTTCAGAGGTCTGGGAGGGAGTAGAAGGGTACGACCTCGTCTATTAAGGAGAGCCAGGTGACTAGGGCCAAAGTTGAGGGTGGCAAAAATGGAGTTAGCGAGATGTTGTTTCTATTTAGTGCTCGCCTCTCGGGGCCTCCTGGGTCACTAGGCCCATGGTGAACCCAAATAGGGGACAGGCTGGGGATGGTCACTTGGTAGAGTCCTTGCCTAGCATTGCCTAAAGCCCTTGATTCCGTGTCCTGCACAACACAAAAACATTCTCTGGGGGCACAGAATCTGTTGATTCAGAGCCGTAAAGCTGTGCCTGTGTTTGCCTCTTGGGATCTTCTGAGTGAGCAGGGTCTTGTAAACCCAAGGTGGGAAAATGAACTCATCTCTCAGATGTTGGCTGACACTATCCATCAGACACATATTATACTAAGGTCAGGGCCGTGTTAGTGCTCAGACATGAGCCTCACAAGACCCCTACCCTCAAAGAGTTCCTAGCCACAATTCCCGAAATTCCCAGGAAAGGTGTCCCCGAGGCAGTGGCATAGAAATTGTAGCTTTAGCCAGTCGGTGGTGGTGGTGGCGCACGCCTTTAATCCCAGCACTTGGGAGGCACAGGCAGGCAGATCGCTGTGAGTTCGAGGCCAGCCTGGACTACAAAGCAAGTCCAGGTCAGCCAAGGCTACACAGAGAAACCCTGTCTTGAAAAGAAAAGAAAAAAGCAAACAACCCACTGCAGCTTTTTTGTTGATAGATGTTTCTAGAAAAAAGATCCTTCTCTACTGTGGAAGCTGATCCCTGAAGAAGGCTTTGACTTCAAGGGACTTTAGTGGGTATGGCTGAGGCGCTGTGGAGGTGAGAGGCAACCAACAGCTGTTACAGGAAAGTCCTGGTCTTCCATACATCTGACAACTCATGCTCCGCTGGGGTGGGAAACTTCCAGACAGTTCTGCCTAGGTCCTCCCAACATTCTGCCTAGTTCCAGACTTGGAGAAAACTCCAGGTGATGGAGGAGAAATTTTCTTCACTAATGTCGCCACTGGCAAAGTGTACTTGCTCCTCGAAACAAACTCCCACCCGTGAGCCTGTAAATAACATGAAGGAAACTCCGTGGAACGCACAGACAAACAGATTAACCGTGCTGGGAGGAGGGAGTGTATGTGCGCACGACTAAAATACATTCTATGCACATGCGAAAATGCCATACAAACCCACCTTATGCACAATTAACACATGCTAATAGTTTTATTAAGCAGGTCTACAGCGCAAATCCCAGAATAGCCATGGCTAGATGGAGGAGAAACCACACTGAGAGCCGGGTGTGGTGGCGCACGTCTTTAATCCCAGCACTCGGGAGGCACAGGCAGGCAGATCTCTGTGAGTTCGAGGCCAGCCTGGTTACAAAGCGAGTTCAGGACAGCCAAGGCTAACACAGAGAAACCCTATCTCAGAACAAACAAATAAACAAACAAAAAGGCTGGAGCAAATTGCCAGTGGGCTGCCAGAATTGGCCACATAGTGCTGATGAGAGACATGGAGTATTTCTGCATAGACCGAACCAGGCATGAGAGAATAAAGTTAAGAGGCAGCTTTAAAATTTCAGAGAGGTCTGAAAATGATGCACTGGGCACTAGTGCTTGTGTGGGAGGTAGCTGAGTGAGTACAAAATATAATGGAACCACCCAAAGACGCCATGCCGGGCTAGCGCTTGAAATAGTTCATGCTTCCGTTTAAAGAACAAGTCTTGAGGACAGGAGTGATGGCTCAGTGGTTAAGAGTACTGGCTGCTCTTCCAGAGGACCCAGGTTCTAGTCCCAGCACCCACAAGATGGGTCACAACTATCTGTAACTTAAATTCCAAGGGATCCAACACCCTCACACAGACATACCTGCAGGCAAAACACCGGTGCATAGAAAATAAGAATTAAGCCCGGCGTAGTGGCGCACGCCTTTAATTCCAGCACTTGGGAGGGCAGACGCAGGTGGATCGCTGTGAGTTCGAGGCCAGCCTGGTCTACAAAGCCAGTTCAGGATAGTCAAGGCTACACAGAGAAAAACCTTGTCTCGAAACTGCACCCCCCCCCCAAAAAGGGAGAAAAAAAAAGTCCTTAAGTATGAATAAATCTTAAATCAATTAAACCTGGCTTAATGACGCAGTCCTGGAATCCTCAATATTTGCTAAGGAGGAGGATCAGAGTTCGAAATCAGCCAGACAAGAGAGCAACACCCTTTTCCCAAAATGTTTATTTAGTGCCCACTGTGCGCCAAGAGCTAATTGAACAGATCCCAGTGATGCGGCTGAGAAATAGGTCTTGGGGGGGGCGACGGGTGGGTCTCTGCTTTCAAGAACCGCTCGAAAAGCCAGTCCCGAAAACTTCCCAAGCGCCCACGGCTTCTCATCGTCCCACCGCGAGAACTCGCCACTCCGATCTCTGCACGAAGATTTCCGAAGGTTCCCGAACGGCACCTTAAGCGACAATCCAAACTACTCGGGAGGCGGAACCCAAGGACGGGAGGAAGCTGGGCGGCGGACTTCAGGAGCGCCCAGGGAGGGAAGCGGAAATGCGTTGACATTTTAAAGACGACGTCCCGCCTACAGCATCTCTCTTTCCGTCTCCGGCCGCGGTAGGGAGAGGAGGTGAGTGCGAGTTCTCTGTTCCGAGCCGCGTGGCCGCCATCTCGCGCCCACCGCCTGGTTCTCCGGCCCGTTTTTCCCCTCCTGTTGCCCGAGCGCCATTTGTAGCTCTCGTCTCCGCCGCCGGAAGTGGAGCCTTAGTTTCCCTGCCCCACTTCGGTCGCGGCCCCCTCAGTACGGCCTGCTTCTTTTGGTCCCCCGTTCCCGGCCTGGCAGAGCTCTTGCTCGTTGTCCCCGACGGTGCTCCCTCCTTTTATTTAGGCGCCTAGCCACGGTCTGCTTCTCCCCGTGACATCCCTCGCGTGCCCCGTTTCTCTGCAGCCGCCGCCATGTCCGCGCATCTGCAATGGATGGTCGTCCGGAACTGCTCCAGTTTCCTGATCAAGAGGAACAAGCAGACCTATAGCACCGTAAGTGGGGCCCGCGTGGGAAGGGGCCCCCTCTGACTCCTTAGTTCTGGGACCGTGGCGTTATCCTACCATCCACCTCCTGCGTCTCCTCCCCCAGGAGCCCAATAACCTGAAGGCCCGCAACTCCTTCCGCTACAACGGGCTGATTCACCGCAAGACGGTGGGAGTGGAGCCCGCGGCCGATGGCAAAGGAGTCGTCGTGGTCATGAAGCGCAGATCGGGTCAGCGAAAACCTGCCACTTCTTACGTGAGGACCACCATCAACAAGAATGCCCGGGCCACGCTCAGCAGCATCAGGCACATGATCCGGAAGAACAACTACCGCCCCGATCTGCGGATGGTGAGGAAAGGATGGATCCTTAGGGTAGGAGGGGGGCAGCTGGGAGTTCACCTGAGGGACTGACTGGATGCAGGCTTGCCTTACTTGACCCTGTTTAGCTGGGAGCTAAACTGGGGGGGGGGGGGAGGTGGTGATCTTGATTTCCCCAGCCTTAGGGCAGCCCCCTCTGTAGGCCTAGGAAGCAGGCAGCAGTTAAGTGGGAGTGTCTTTTTGAGTTGGTGAGTTAAGGTCTCTATCCTGTCCCCAGGCGGCCATCCGCAGGGCCAGTGCCATCCTGCGAAGCCAGAAGCCTGTGGTGGTCAAGAGGAAACGCACCCGCCCCACCAAGAGCTCCTAAGCCCCATATTCCCAGAAGCAATAAAGAGTCTGCTGACCTTTCAGTCACCTCCTTTTTTAATTTATTTTTTATTTTTTTATTTTTTATGTGTGGCTAACCGTGGCCCTGTGTTTGACTTAAGTTGTCTCATCAAAACTCACTAATGTTTGGCCTTGTTCGTCTGAAAGGGGAGGGTTGTCAGCCTCGACACTTGGGGAATGGAGCATTGGGGTGATGATAGCTCTGGCTTGTTCACTTCACTTACATGTTGTCTGTGAGTATCTAAAAAACTGTCTTCAGCCAGGAAGGGTATAGCTGTTCACAGGAGTGCAGCGGAGGAGTTGGGCTGAGGGCTGTAGGGGACATTTCATTCCCTTAACAGAGTGAGGGTAAGTGATTGGAGGCTTCTTACCAGCGGGCAATGTCAGATGGCCTGAGCCCCTCTGCCTGGACTTGAGGCTCTTAACCGGGTCTCAGTCCTCTGATGACCCAGATTCCAGTCCCCTCTTGGGTTCACATGCCTCCTTGTCAGAATGAAGTGGGTTTAATACACAGGTTTCGAGAGTGAAGTAGTCAAAGTATGCTCTGTTTGACCTATGGAACAGTGACAGTCTATATATTGTATTCTGGTTGTGTTGTCAGCTGGGGCTTCCTGCTGTTGCAGACCCTGGGAAGTGTCAACAACATAGAGTTTCCACCAACGACGTGTCTTCTGTACTTGTAATCTCACTCAGCATTCTGGTAGGCTGAGGCAGGTGAATATTTAAAGCTAGCCTGGTCTACATGGCAGCTCGGGATACCCAGGACTATAGATGCTCTGTCTCAAAAATAACCATGGTAAGTCTATCTGGATGAGTGTGGGGAGCACATAGGTGTACTGGGGTACCTGAGCCACTATAGGCTCTATTTTGCATATGGAGAACTTGGGGCTTGAATGGAAAAAGTATCCATACCACTGTTGCTGATACTCTGCTCCTCCTATACAGCTCAGGCCTGGGCTGAAGCTCCCCTTTTGGGGGACTAATTGGGCCCCCTCAATGCTGACCATTTGGTTTAACAGTCTTTGTTCTACTCCCCGGTGCAAAGGAAGGATGCTGGGGTTGCCAAGTTGGGTCTCATCTGGATTATTGTCCATCCCCAGTTCTATGTGAACTATTTTTAACCCAGATCCTATGAGATCCTGTTGAAGTTTTAACTCTTGGCAGGCACCCTTTCTCCCTCCCCACTATTAGACCCTCCTTCATCTCAATGCAGTCAACTAAGTCCCTCATTACCTTGAGCTACAAGTCTGCCTGCTTGGTGAGCGAGACTTGAGGCAAGGTTTGTCTGTGGCCTTGGCTGTCCTGGAACTCCCTCTAGATCAGACTGGTATCCAACTCAGTGATCCACCTGCCACCTGCTTCTGCCTCCCGAGTGCTTGGATTAAAGGGCTGCCCTGCCAATACCCAGCAGTAATGTTTTTTAAAAAGATTTATTATTTATACAGTACTCTGTCCACATGTGTGCCTGCACAGCTTAAGAGGGCACCAGATCTCACTGTAGATGTTTGTGTTGCTGGGAGTTGAGCTCAGGACCTTTGGAAGAGCACAATGCTTTTAATCTGAGCCATCTCCAGCCCCGGCTGTTGTAATGTTTTTCAGATAACTTGTAACTAGGCCAACCTGTGGTGGCGCACGCCTTGGATCTCTGGAGTTCCAGAACAGCCAAATCTGTTACTTTCCTGGCTTAGTTGCTGACTGGGAGGCTTAGTGCCTCCTGCTAACCTAGGCCTAGAATGTTCTCAGTCTCTGAGACTTAACTGCTTAATAAGCTCGCCCTTGTTCTTTCTGAGCTCAGGTACTGGCTGGTTCACCTCCGCTGTTCTGGACCAAACTTCTCCCAGCTGACTTAGTCTGGTTCTGGCTTTGATTGGCCTCAAACTAACTCAGCAATCTAATCTTCTGGCTTCTCATTTTCTGGCTCTTTCTATCTTTACCGAGTTCTCTCTGCAACCTATCTTACTGTCCTGGTCAAAAACTGCCGCCTCTAACACTGCTTCTTCAGTAGCTTACCTTTCCTCTCTCATGAGAGTTAGGAGTATCCTATTCTGTCAGATGTCTGCTTCCTCACCTTTTCTGCCACTCACTTTCAAACATGGGTCCTTCCTTCTACAAAATAACTTTACCTTCGTTTGGGATTAAAGGCATGTATCACCACATCTGGACCTAAGCTTGTCTTTACCTGATACTCTATGCCAAGCTGGCCTTGAACTCAGATCTGTTTGCCTCTGTCTCCTGGATTAAAGGGGAAGCTTGTATTCCAGCTTGGTCACACAAACATTTAAGATCTTTGGATGTGATCTCTTGCCGGAACAACCATGTTCTGATTTAACATTCTGCACTAACTTTTTCTCGTTTTTTACTGGGGTATAAATAGCATGGATTTGTTAGGTGGTACTTGCTTAGAAGTCAGAGGAGGATGGTGTCCTGCTCTTTTACGATAGGTTCTCCTTGAACCTGGAGTTGTGCTTGGGAGGTACCAACCTCCAACTTACTCTCTGCCCTCCTTGGTGCTGGGGTTCCAGTACAGCTGCCTGGCACCACCTGGTTTTGTGTCTATAAAAGCACATGCATACCACAGCACATGTGGAGCTCAGAGGACAATTAGTGGTTTAAGCAATTTGGGGTGGGGGTCGGGGATTGAGACAGGGTTTCTCTGTGTAACAGCAACCTTGGCTGTCCTGGACTAGCTTTGTAGATCAGGCTGGCCTTGAACTCACAGCGATCCTCCTGCCTCTACTGCCTCCCGAGTGCTGGGATTTTGTTTTTGTTTCTTAAAGGCAGGGTTTCTCTGTTCCTGGCTGTCCTGAAACAAGTTCTAGCGTTGGGATTAAAGGCATACACTATGACCGCTGTGCTTAATTTTTATCTATTTTAACAACTCGGGTTCTCTATGTAGTCCTGGCTGATCTTGAACTCAGATCTTCCTTTCTCCTGGGATTACATGTCACCACACCCAGCCATGATTGGCTTTAAGTGTGTGTGTTTGGGGATAGGAACTCAGTGTCCATGCTGCTCCTTTCCTTGCTGGCCTGGGGAGTTATGCAGTCTACCGGGCTGTATCTGCCTCAGTGTTGGGAATACAGTTTGCACCATCACACAAAATTCAGTCTTTCGCACTGCATCAGCATATCAGGGTTGTTTAGCACAGGCCTTGGAGTTGTAGAGTTGGGAGGCAGGCAGTAGGTGGAGAGCACCACACAAGGGAGTCTCTTCCCAGAAGTCAGATTGATAGTGATTATGCTTATGAATCAGGCAGACACATTTACCAGCAGGACATTCCAAGGCCTCAGTTATCTCCAGTAGGTCAAGGACCAGAGCTAAAGGCAAGTCTCTTTTTTTGATATAGCAGTGTCTGAGTGAGCCAGGTCAGCTGAGCTAACCTATATTGTACACCCTATGGTCCTTAACTACACTGAGTTTGGGTTATATACAGAGCTCTAACTAGGGATGGTGTCAATAGACAAATTTGCAGGGTTTTTGTGTGTGTGTGTGTGTGTGCCTCAGACTTAATACTGGCTGAGCACAGCCAAAACTCATAAAGACGATTACATAGCCAGTCCTAATCCCAGCACTCGGGGAGGCAGAGGCAGGTGGATTGCTGTGAGTTTGAGGTTTGAGGCCAGCCTGGTCTACAAAGTGAATCTAGGACATCCAAGGCTACACAGAAAAACCTGTCTCGAAAAATAAATAATGGCTAGGCAGGATGGCTTGGAATTCAGGATGCTGAGACAAGAGAATAGTTCGAAGTCAGCCTAGGCAATATAGTGAGACCCTGTCTCAAAGAACTTAACCAAACATATCTAAATATGCAGGCACTAATTAACATTCACCTCTGATTGAGAAGTCATTTCTATAAAAAATCAAAATATGGCTGTACTTGAGCATTTAACCCTCTATATTTAAAATTGTTGCATTCATACAGACTTTCCTCACAAGATACACAAGATTCCTGGTAACATTGGTCGTCTCTGATTAAGGAACCTGAGTGCCAGGGAGTTGGGATGATAATGAAATACTCCAGTGCAGAACTTTATATACACACACGAAACAAATACATGTAAAAGTTTTTGCATATGTGTGTATGGTTGAGTGAAAAAGGAATACATGACTGCTTCAAGTTATGGTTTTTGGTTTTTGGAGACAGGGTCTCTCTGTGTAGCCTTGGCTGTCCTGGACTCACATTGTAGACCAGGCTGGCCTCGAACTCACAGTGATCCCCCTGCCTCTGCCTCTCAAGTGCTGGGATTAAAGGCATGCGCCACTACACCCGGCTGGTTGAGGTTTTTATTGTAGATGTGAGGGAGAAGACAGCGAGAGGCATCAGGAGCGGTCCAGACTGAACTGTGCCATGAGGTGGGGTGAGAGGAAGGAGCTGTGGATCAAGAGACCAGAAGGGTGGGGCGGGGCAGGTTTGGGGTAAAGGGGTGGGGGAGAGAAGTGCTAGGAGCCACGTGGGAGACAAATCTTGAGAACTAACAGTAGTATGTGTATTTGGGTTCTGAATCCAGGGCCTCACCCTTGGTTGGCGAGTGCACTATCCAGTAAGCCATCTCCCCTGGCAAATTTTGTTAAAGATTTATTTTTAAGCATATGAGTATTTTGCCTGCATGCATGTGTACCATGTATGTGCATAGTACACATGGAGGTCAGAAGAAGCTTCATATTCCCTGGAACCAGAATTAAACTTACATGAACTATACCATGTGGGTGCTGGAAACTGAACCCAAGTCTTTCTAACCAGTGAGCTGTCATTTCAGCTCTTCTTCCCCCAACACTAAATTTTTGCATTAAAAATAGAGCCAGGCCAAAAAAGAAAAAAGAAAAGAAAAAGAAATAGAGCCAGTCACAGTGGCGCACCCCTGTAATCCCAGCACTCAGGGAGGCAGAGGCAGGTGGACCTCGCTCTGCGAGTTCAAGGCCAGCCTGGTCTACGAAGAGAGCCCAGAACAGCCAGGGCTCTGTGACACAGAGAAACCCTGTCTCACCTGCCCCCCCCCCCAAAAAAAAAGACAAAAAAGACTGAGAAACATGGTTTGGTTCTATGTGCATTTAATCACTTAAGATGAAGCAAGCTAATCTCTGAGTTCACATGAGATGCAGGTAAACTGGTTTACATGATGCATTTCAGGTCATCCAAGGCTACACAGTGAGTGAGACCCTGTTGTAGAGAGAATATGTTATGGATGCAACACCTATCAATATAAAAAACTTATGGCCTATAGGAAAAGATAGAATAGAGGGTGGGGCATTCGGCAGGCAGAAAGGATTCTGGGAGGGAGCCAGTTGTGGCAGATTCATTGGGAAGATGTGAGGAGGACAGACACATGGTACCTGAGCAGGTACCCAGCCACGTGGCAGAATGTAGAATAGTATAAATGGATTATGTTAAGTTATGAGCTAGTCAGAGAAGAGCCTAGCTATATGCCCTAGGTATTTGTAAATATATCTTTTTGTTTGTTTGTTGTTTTTTTTTTTTTCGAGACAGGGTCTCTCTGTGTAGCCTTGGCTGTCCTGGACCCACTTTGTAGACCAGGCTGGCCTCGAACTCACAGCGATCCGCCTATCTCTGCCTCCCGAGTGCTGGGATTAAAGGCGTGTGCCACCACGCCTGGCTTGTAAATATATCTTGAGTCTCATGAATCGTTGTTCCTGGAGCTTGGGGGTGGGAGGAAAAACCACCACCACGCCCTGTGTTGAGATGGGGCTGGGGAGCTAGACGGTTCATCTGTGTGGTAGTAAGGGTACCAGCTCTCCATGACACGCTGAGGTCAGTCCATGGACCCCACAGGACTAAAGGACAGAAATGAATGTCTCGTTGTCCTCTCACGTACATACACACAATAATAAACATATAGCCAGCCGTGATGGCCTACACCTGTGATCCCAGGAATCGGGAGGTAGAGGCAGGTGGATCTCTGTGAGTTCAAGGCCAGCCTGGTCTACCAGCCAAGAGCTGCTACAGAGAAACAAGTCTTGAAAAACTAAAAAAAGAAAAGGAAAAAAAAAAATTCCCCCCAGACTATGTAGTCCTGGCTGTCCTGGAACAAACTCAGTGTATAGAGCAGGCTGGCCTCAAACAAAGATCCTCTTGTTTCTGACTTCCTCGTGCTGGGATTGAAGGCGTGTGCCACCACACCAGTCACCCCCTCCCCCCAATTTTTAAACAAAAATATATGTAGGGGTTGGTTTTCTCCTTCCACCTTGTGGTCCTGGGATTAAATTAGGGCAAACTGGTTCAAACTCAGGATGTCTGGACTGGTAACAATTTTTCTTTACCCACTAAACCACTTTGCCAGCCCCAGGGGGAGTTTTTTGAAGCGCTAGGGATTGAATCCAGCGTCTCTTGTGCTCCTGGGCTGCACACTAATGTTGCACCTGAGTACGGTACCAGCTCCTGCCAGTTTTTGTTTTTTGGAGACAGTCTCCACATTAAGTAACTCAGGCTGGCCTAGAACTCACTCTAGCCCAGGCAGTCCTCAAACTCAGCCTACCTTGTAGCTTGGACCACAAGCCTGTGAGCTACTGCCATAGGCCCCGCTGCAGCCTGGGCCTTGATATTCACCACAGTTTGGATGAGCAGGTTTGGGCTGCAGATGTAGTAGCTAAGATGGTAGAGAGCTTGCTTTGCATGTATATAGCCTTAGTTTCCCAGCAACCATCAACTGGGTACAGTGGCACACTCACATTCGAATTCCAGCACCAAGAAGACTGGATGAAGGCAGGACTATCAAAAGTTCCAGGCCATCTTTGCATACATAGCAAGTTTAAGGTCACTATGGGTTACAAGAACCTTGTCTTTAAAAAAATAAAAAATAAAAATAAATACTGATTTTTCTAGATCTACTGGCTTTATAGGTCAGTTTCAGTTCATCCTTATACATGACGCCTCTGTATTCCTGTCTCATTCCACCCCAGTACTGAGGATTGAGCCCGGGGCCCCATGTACGTGTAAGTAAGCACCCTACCACTGTGCTTTATAAATTTTTCTTTTTTGGTATTTCGAGACAGGGTTTCTCTGTGTAGTCTTGGCTGTCCTGGACTCACTTTATAGAACAGGCTGGCCTCGAACTCACTGAGATCCACCTGCCTCTGCCTCTCAAGAGTGCTGGGATCAAAGGCGTGCGCCACCACATCCAGCTTATGTATTTTTAGTTACCACTATTTGACATCTAATATACTGATGTCTCCTTTACTTAATACCCATTCTCTGATTTCCACACCACTTGGTTATCTTACAATTCAATTCCAATACTACCCAGAGCTAGCACAGGCCTCAGGTTAAGGGCTGAATTCCACAAAACTGACTTCAGAGAGCAATCCTGATGCTTAGTGATTTGCTGTCCTAGCTCATAGAACTCGGCAAAGAAATTTATTACTGGCTTTTTAAAAAAAATAATTTATTTTATTTTATGTGCACTGGTATTTTGCTTGCATGTATGTCTGTGTGAGGGTGTCAGATCTTGGAGTTACAGACAGTTATGAGCTGCCATGTGGGTGCTGGGAATTGAACTCAGGACCTCTGGAAGAGCAGTCAGTGCTCTTAACCACTGAGCCATCTCTCCAGCCCCTATTACTGGCTTCTTATATACAAAACATAACCAGATGGGCAAAGACAAGTGATCTCTGAATTTGAGGCCATCTTGGTCTACATAGCAAGTTCCAGACCAGCCAGGATTGCAGTCTGACTGCTCTTGGCTTTATTTCCTTTACATACAATACAGACAAGGCCTCAGTAAAAATAGAAGACAAAAGCAAGTCTCCCACTTAGTTAAGGGTCAGATTTTTTTTTTCTTCTTTTTGGAGGCAGGGTCTTACTATGAAACCCAGGCTGGTGTCACACTGACACTTGGGAATACAGACTTGGGCTACCATACCCAGCACTTAAGTTTTGTCTTGGGATTTTTTTTTTTTTTTGAGACAGGGTTTCTCTGTGTAACCTTGGCTGTCCTGGACTTGCTTTGTAGACCAGGCTGGCCTCAAACTCACAGCGATCCACCTGCCTCTGCCTCCCGAGTGCTGGGATTAAAGGCGTGTGCCACCACGCCCAGCGGTTTTTTTTTTTTTAAACACTACCCTCCCCACAATTTCATATATCCCTTTCCTTAAGACTTTAAACTATGGCATGCTTGTGACTGGAGCACAACTTGTGGACGGTGGTCTCTAACATGTAGCTTCATAGGTCTTCAGTCTTCACACACCATCTTACCACCCCCTTCCCTCTTTATTTTTGAAGGCTTTTGATGTCAAACCCTCTGCAGCTAGTTTTAGGTAGCTGCTAGGAACCCAACTCCTCTGAAGAGCACCATGTGTTAACATTCGAGCTGTCTCTTCACCATCCATCCCTTCAAATCACCTAAGCACATTAACAGAAGGCATATACTGCCCTCTGGTGTACAGGCCCAGAATCTCTTCCACTTAGGTTACAACACTCCTGTCAGGGGACCTTGATTTCTTTTTCTTTGGTTTTTCTAGACAGGGTTTCTCTGTGTTGCCCTGGCTGTCCTGGACTCACTTTGTAGACCAGGCTGGCCTTGAACTCAACAGTGATCCTGCCTCTGCTGGGATAAGAGACATGTGCCACACCCAGCCCTGGATTTCTAAAACTATTAAATTATCTCTAAGTTTTTAATATTTATGTATGCTTTGCCCGATTGTTATGTTGTGCACCATGTATGTGCCTAGTGTTGATGAAGGCCAGAAGAGGAGGCTGGAATTCCTGGCATGGAAGTTAAAAGTTGGTGCTGACAATCAATACTCTCCCCCTGCAGACAGGGCTTGTGTAGACCAGGCTGGCATCAGTGTGCCACCTTGCCTGGCTGCTCTCAACTTCTGCGCCACCTCACAAGCCTCAGTGTCTGGAATTTTGACCTAATAAGCAGCAAAAGCCTTACTCAGTCCTGGTAGGCTATGTGGTGGTGTGGCTCCTAGAAGAGTGCCAGGGCCACGAGAACTGCAGGTAAACGGGCACCGTGGCAATAGGCCTTCAATCCAGAGGCAGAGCCAGGTGGGTCTCAGTGAGCGCAAGGCCAACCTCATCTATAAAGCCAAGTTCTAGGACAAAAACACCTCAGCCAGCATGGTGGTGCATGCCTTTAATCACAGCACTTGGGAGGCAGAGGCAGGCCGATCGATGTGAGTTCAAGGCCAGCCTGGTCTACAAATCAAATCCAGGACAGCCAAGGCTATACAGAGACCCTGTTTCGAAAGAAAAAAAAAAGCACCCCAACAACATTGCAACTGGGTAACATCCTGAGAAGGAACATGGACAAGCAGATAAATTTGGTCTATAAAACCCTAAGATAGCCAGTTTTAACAATGTCTCGGAAGGCACGCTGTAGTTTTTGATCCACCTGCCTCTGCATCCTGAGTGCTGGGATTAAAGGCACCACCATGCCTGGGTGTTTTTTGGTTTTTCAAGACAGGGTTTTCTCTATATAGCTTTAGCTGTCCTGGACTGCTTGTAGACCAAGCTGGACTTGAACTCAGTGTGACCAGCCTGCCCCTGCTTCCCTGAATGCTTGTTTTAGCTTTTATAGGTAAGCAAAAATACATAAAGTGCAGATTAATACAACAGGGAAAATCATTAAGGCCATAGTTGGGATGAGATGTGACATAGGAGATGTATCTTTGCCCCTATCTAGGACCAGGTAAGACTATCTAAATTAGCAGTTCTCAATCTGTGAGTCCTGACCACTTGGTGAACTTGTCTTCAAAAATACTTACACACTGTGATTCACGACAGTAGCAAGGTTTACAGTTAGAACCACTGGTAGGTTCCTGCTCCAGTTTGAATGCTAAGGCCCAGTCCACAGGGCATACATAGGTGACTCAACCCTAACTGAAACAAGATGGAAGGGGGGGCAGAAGAACACCAGCTGCTCTAAGCCACAATATGGACAGAAGTTCTAGACACTTCTAGGCACAGAAACTGCTTTTCCAACTTTTTATTTAGAAAACCAAATCCAGGTTCTGGTGGCCCCCCACCCCCACCCCAGCCATAATTTAAATAACTTAGAGACAGAGTGGGAGGGGACAGAACAAAAGGGAGGAAGGAGGGAGAAGAACCCACTACAGTCGCCTCAGTGCCCGCTTCTTGTCCAACTTTTTCTTGGCTGCCAGCTTCTTATCTCGCTCACCTGCATGTTTCTTGGCCATGGGACCCTCAGCTCCTCCTAGGACCCCTGGGGTCATAGGGTCAGTGGAGGAGGCTGTAGCCCCACTGGCCAGGTCCCGAGTAGCCTCAGCCCTCCCACTGCTGGTGCCACCCGCACCCCCATGGATCTCTGTGAGCAAACGGGCCCGGGCAGCATACTCTTCATAGTTCTCCAAAAGCAGGCGGCCTGCCTCCTCGTTGAGTGCAGACTCTGGGTTAGGGTGGATCAGCAGGCACTTGATGGTCTGTGGGGAGAAGGGCCTAGGGTCAGGGGGTTTGTTCAGTTCATGGCCATCACAGTGGCTCTTCCTTCCATTCCCAAGTTAGATCCCTGAGATCAGAACAAGCCCACTAGCATCTTGACTCATGAATGTCACCCTCAAAGGCTGCTTTCCTGTTACTACAAACACTGCAAGGAACCACTGCCATGCTAAGTGCAGCCTGATGTTGCCAGCAGCCCTTCCCTGAGGAAGCTCATTATCTGCCCCAGCCAGTTGCCTTAGGCAATGTGGCTTTGACCTTGCTTCTACAGGTGAACCTGAGTTCAGAGGTCCTAATCAGGTGGGAAATTACTCAAGGGCACTCAGGGTAGGAGAACCCAGCATTTAGTTTTCCTATGTCTTCCATAACTATGCAAGGTGCAGAAACCTAAAGTGGTCATTGGCTTTACCAGGAAGGCCAAGTTCAGAGCCACGGGAATAGGTTACACCCAAGAGGGAAACACTGATCATAGGCCTTAAGTACGATGTATCCATCCAACATAGTTCATTCTAAATTGTTAGTTCAGAAGGCTCCATGAATAAAACATTCAGTCCTGATGTAGGATGGTTTAACAGGTGCTTCTAAGAGCTTCTGTGACACATGCAGAGGGATATGGGAAGCTCAGTGTGGTGGCTCATGCCTTGGGAGGCAGAGGCAGGCAGATCTCTATGAGTTGAGGTCAGCCTGGTCTACGAAGTGAGTCCAGGACAGCCAAGGCTGTTATGTTAAACAGAGAAAGCCTGTCTTGAAACACCAAAAAAGTGGGGCTGGAGGGATGGCTCAGAGGTTAAGGGCACTGCCTGCTCTTCCAGAGGTCCTGAGTTCAATTCCCAGCAACCACATGGTGGCTCACAACCATCTATAATGTGATCTAATGACCTCTTCTGGCCGGTGGCATACATGCAGGCAGAGCACTGTATACATAATAATAAATAAATCTTTTTTAAAAAGGGGAGATATGGGCGTCTCCCCCTGAACTTTTACCATTGTACCTCCAAACTGGAGGACTTTCTGTATTTGATACAGCCCTCTCCTTAACAAGCCCCAAAGCAGACCTCGTACCAAGAGCAAATGACATGCAGAGAGGAAGGCAAAACAGGAAAGGTTTGGGGCTGTTTACTTTGGAGTTTAATTCTTTCCAGACCACTGAAGGAAACCTCAATTCTCTACCTTCACTACCATTAGCCCTAGAGGCTCATTAGAAACTTAAAAAAAAAAAGGGAGGAACAAAGGAGGCACCAGGTGACCTAACCACTTTAAGTGGCCTTTAGAGACCTTGGTGCTCTGGCCTAGAGCAGTTATCTGCACCTCAAGTGGCTCAGGAGAACTGTGGCAGTCCTGCACATAGCAGATGCTGAATAGTGTCCCCTGCCTCCACTCACAAGATGCCAGCAGCAGCACTGATAACTAAGCTTATCTCCTGATATTACAAGAAGTCCCAGGAAGAGTAATCATCCCCCAGCTTAAAAAACAAAACAAAACAAAGTACAGGAAAACAATTTTGAATTAAAAGCACTGGTGATGGCTGTACACAAGCCACCTACTACAAAACTCACCCAGCTGAGGAATGTGGCAAAATGCTGTGAACCCAGCTTTTGGGGAGTCGTCTCATTTACCCACTTGCTTGAGTCAAAAGATGTAATAACCATGGTCAATTTGGGCTAGTAAGCAAACACACTTAAAATTGGTGAAATTTATGGTTGGAAATAAGAGGCCCTAAACCACACACTGCCTTCTACCTTGTATAAAACCACCCTACCATACAAACTCAGTTGTTGAATATAGTGAGGTGCCATAGGCCAACCCTTCCACTGTTTTCCAGAAAGGCCGAGAACCCTAGTTTTGACTGTCCCCTACTATTCCACAGTTTATTTCAAAGAACTAAACAAAGCGCCAGGGCTGAAACTCACCAGCAGCACATGTCGGATGCCCAACTCAGCTGTCCAGTCCCTCTTGAGCACGTTGACACAGATCTCGCCATTGGCACCCACATTTGGGTGGAAGATCTTAGTCAGGAAGTAGCCCTTGGGCGGGGAGGCAGGGAAGTCCTTCCCCAGTAGGAGCTTCATGCGGAACAGACCTCCCGCATAAGGGGTCCCCTCTGGAGCAGAGAAAAATAAACTACTTTAGGATATCCGAGCATTCTTCAACCAGCTTCTTTGGGTCTTGCTAAGGCAGATAGCCTGACAATCCTTCCACCAGGCTGGGGAAATTTAGACCAAAAAGAACAGTTTCCCAGGTGCTATATACAGGCAACATCTCTCTACACCTTGACTGTACTATATACAGTGTCCATATTCCCACCCCTTCATTCCTTCCTATCTCTTCTGCCACTATTCAGGACAAGGACCCAAAGCCACCAACTTCTGCAAACCCTCTTCCAAGCTTTTCCCGGTCCTGTGAGGTGTGTTTTCATTTACCTATTTGCTTGGGTCAAAAGTGGTAATCACAAGCCGGGCGTGGTGGCGCCCGCCTTTAGTCCCAGCACTCGGGAGGCAGAGGCAGGTGGATCGCTGTGAGTTCGAGGCCAGCCTGGTCTACAAAGTGAGTCCAGGATAGCCAAGGCTACACAGAGAAACCCTGTCTCGAAAAACCAAAAAAAAAAAAAAAAAAAAAAAAAAAAAAGTGGTAATCACAGATTGGTTACCCACTGTAGTTGCTAAACTAGCTAACAGTAGACCAGGCAGATATCCTCCACATCCTCAGACCATTCATACAATTCTGAAACTGGTTTTAGGTGACTTTGTAGAAATGCAGGTAACAAATGAGATCAGAAAACAATTTCTAAGTTGCTTAATTAATACCCCCAATCAGTTTATCTTCACCTGTTTCCCTCACAATGCTTAGTCTTGTTTGCCTTGCAATGCCTCCAAACCCAGACACTTGACAGTTGAATGAGTTTCAGACCATCCTTCAGGCCTTTGCTGAGGATATTCCCATCACCTGGTACACTTTTTTTCTACTCAAGTCATATGTATCCTCAGGCCCTGGAAAGTCCCACTTCACTGCAAGAACTCTATTACATGCTCAGTGACCAGGGAAAGGACCCACACTTATTGTCATTTGTGGTGTCCTAGAGTCTATCACAGGCACAACGTTGTGCCTGACCTGTCCACAGTCTGTCTCCAGCACCTGAGAAGTTGTTTTTGAATCCTGTTGGTTCCACAGGCACAAGACAGAAGAATCTAGTAAGTGGCCCCGCCCTTTCGTGCCCACACTCACCGGGGCCCTCGATGGTGACCTGCAGGTCCGTGAGATCCTCCTCATTGGGGAAGACTTTAATCCCATCGGGTGGGTCTGCCGTCAGTGTTGTCACCTCTTTGTACACTAAGCGGATGATGTGGGGAGGCAGATTCTCTACGTTGGAGTTCTGGGTACGGATGGAAAAAGAAGATAAGCAGCGAGAAAGAGCGGGTACTAAGGATTCGGTGACATGACTGGTCCTACCTAAGGCTGTCAATCGTAGCCGGTCAACTAGACCCTCACCATTGATGCTTCCGGCCCCTGCCCCAGGGCTGACGGGCCCATAGAAACGCGAGATTGTTTCGGAAAGGGCTTCTCGTATCCCGAACCTCTCAGAGATCTCTCTTTAAGGCGCGAACGGGTCCACTAGTGGTTCCAGGTGGGCCTGAGGCCTAGCCTGTGCCCTTCTCCTACTTGGTCTTGAACCACCATCCCCCCCCCCCAATCCCTAAAAAAAACAAAAACTGGGAGAAATGGCGGCGGGGTTCCTTGCTCCTGGAAACACCCACGGGCGGGCCGCAAGATGCCGATGGCCGTTCCCAAGGCTCCGAGGGCGCCCGTAGAAAGGCCTAGGGGCCGACTCGTGGCTCCGGACGTCCGGCCGTGCCACCAAAGCACTCAGAAGCCAGCTAGGAACCCTTGGGACCCCCGCAGCCGCCTCCTCCGCCATAGAGCCCACCCAACCGCCCATCAGGTCGCCCGCGTAGCTCACCATGACTTCGGCCGGCCGGGGGCGGGTCCCCCCGGCCCCCCTTCCTGCACTCCTCGAACCGCCGGCCCGGGGCGGGGGGCCCAACTTCCGGCCTCTGTGGCCCTGGCGAGGCCCCCCCCCGGAGGCCCCCGCTCCGCTCCCCACTAACTCCGACGACCCGCTACAAAAAAATAAAAAAACCAAACGATCGTAACGTTACGTCCCGCCTGGCCGCACTGAGCCGGCCGCGCGCGCAGCACCGGAGTTTTATAGCCACCCACAGGCCCCGCCCCCTCCCTCTCGGCCGCTTACGTCAACGCGCCCGTTGATTGGCGGTCGACGCGCTCTCCTCCGACTAAGGGGGAAGAGATTCGAACCGAGTTTGCGGGGCAGGCTATCCAATGAGGGCGCACGCCCGCGGAGGCGGCGGCCTTGGAGAGAACCGGGGCGGCTGAAAACCCAGAGCGGAAGAGGTACGGGGGGGGGGAAGGGGCGCGCCTCCGGAGGCTACGCGGCCGCTGATTGGACCGTTTGAATGAGACGCCGCCACGGCCCGGCGTAAGCGCGCGCGCCCCGGCCTCGAGGGAGACTCGCACGCACTAACGGTCGACCAGGGGGCGGGACGCGGCGAGGGGGAGGCGGGACTTTTGGGTGGGAAGGGGGCGGGGTTTAGACGCGTGACGGAAGGGGCTCTGACCAATAAAGAAGAGTGGCCGTGATCAGGGCTCGTGGGGGCGGGTAGGAACGGAGAACTACCAATGGGAAGGCAGTTTAGCGTGATAGACCTTTCTCCCAGCCAATGAAAATTCTCAATGTATGCAAATGAGTGCGCTCGGAGGGTGGGAGACCCCCGCCTGGAAGCCGAGGAGGGGCGAAAGCCGGAAGTCCGTCGGTGTTTGTCTATGCGGCGCCATTTTGTGCCGTGGCCCATGTCATGTGTTAGGAAGCCTTCAAAAGTCAGGATGCATGGCTCCAAGGGCTTGAATTTCCTGGCCCTCTGGAGTATGGCGTGTGACCGTTGTGGCTGGCAGCCTCCGGGCTCCTGTGGGATGCCAGGGGGAGAAGTCAGGGAAGTCCCAGGGTGTGGCTTTTGAGCCTGGCCTGTAGCCAGCTGTGTCCGCTCTAACCGTGGCGGAAGCTTCCGGCCAGGCCTTCAGAGATGCCTCGCAAGAGAAGATCTGGAAACCGAGGGGAACAGGGTGCTGAAAAATAAGGACATACTCGCACCTGGATCCGGTAGAGGAGCGGGATGTGTCGTGGCTCTGAGGGACATGACAGCCACAGGTCCTGCGACTTGTCTAGGGTCCCTTTGAGACCTAACAGGTGCCAAGCTAGGGCCTCCTTTCCTGTTGGGAGTTTGGAATGCCAAAGCCGGCCGTGCTGTAGTCCCTGCACTCTGGGAGGCAGAGGCGGGTGGATATCTTGTGAGTTCGAGGCCAGCCTGGTCTACAGAGCGAGTCCAGGACAGCCAAGGCTACACAGAGAGACCCTGTGTCAAAAATGAGTAAATAAATAAATAAATACTAAGTAACTGTGTATGGTGGTGCATGTCAGTAATCCCAGCATTTTGGTGAGGTTGAGACTAGCTTAGACTATGTGAGAGTCTATTTAAAAAAAACAAAAAACAAAAAAAACCCAAGGAGGGGAAGGAAAGGGAGGGAAGAGGAGGATAATCAGAGTGACTTGAATAAACAGTATAGCTTTTCCTGGGCTGTCATTTTGGAACATATATTTGTGAGTGGTTTCTGGTCTGAGTTGGCTGAAAAAAAAAAATCCTATCCCAGCACTTGGGAGGCAGAGGCAGGTGGATCTCCCTGAGTTCAAGGCCAGCCTGGTCTACAGAGCGAGTTCCAGGAGAGCCAAGGGTAACACAGAAACCCTATCTCCAAAACCAAACCAAACCAAACAAAAATTCTGCTGTGGACTGCAGTCAAAAACGTTGGAAAAGGGGGGCAAATCGGGGTAATATGGGGTGTGGGGAATGAGCAAATAATGATTATACATAATATGAAAATAAAACGCAGTCTTTTACACTAAAAATAAACTTAAATAAACTTTGAAATACACTATTTTTCATAGCATACATAAAAATTGAGTCAAAGGGGCTTCCAGTGGACCCAGGTTCAAATCCCAGCACCCACATGGCAGCTCACAATTGTAACTGCAAGATCTGACATTCTCATATAAACATACATGCAGGCAAAACACCAGTGCACATAAAATAAAGGTAAATAAGAAAGGAAGAAAAAAATGAGTCAAAGACATGACTGTGAGAAGAATTTATAAAACTCAGAGGAAGAGGTCAGGCGTGGTGGTGCACGCCTTTAATCCCAGCACTCGGGAGGCAGAGGCAGGCGGATCACTGTGAGTTCGAGGCCAGCCTGGTCTACAAAATGAGACCAGGACAGCCAAGGCTACACAAAGAAACCTGTCTCCTGTCTCGGAAAAACAGAAAACAAAAAACAAACAAAAAAACCCACAAAACTTCATAGGAAGAAAACAAAACATGGGGGACTTCAATTATAGACTGGTGGTAGAAAGCTTACAGACTATGTTCAGTTTTGTCTTTTTCATTTTTTTTTAAGACAAATGCTTGAGAGAAGTATTATTTTGTTTTTCGAGACAGGGTTTCTCTGTGTAGCTTTGCCTATCCTGGACTCACTCTAGACCAGGCTGGCCTTGAACTCACAGCGATCTGCCTGCCTTTACCTCCTGAGGGCTGGGATTAAAGGCGTGTGCCACCACACCTGGCTAAAAATTATTTATTGTAATCCGTGGTTTCTGCGGTTCTACTCCATTGTGGAAAAGGTTTTGTGGAGTTAAGGAAGCTGACTAGAATTATGACGACCAGGAAGCACAGAAAGAGATACGCCTTCAGAAATGGTTCCTTAGCCCACACGCGTCTGGCAAATGTCTTGAGAGACAGACTTTTACTACGTAGTCGTAGCTGGCCTGGAACTCTGCAGACCCGGCTGGCCTTGAACTCACAGAGATGATGGGACCCTGCTTCCTGAGTACTGCTATTAAAGGTGTCTGTCAGCACACCCTGACCTCGGAGTGTCGATCTTTCAGCCCGTGGGATGGTGCTGCTCAGATTCAGGTCATCTCGTCATTTACGCTAACCTTGAAGTGTTACTCAATCCAATCGAAACTGCAGGGCAGAGATCTAGAGAGAAGTCAGCTATCTCCAGGAATCCCACGCCTGGGAGAGGGACAGGCTGACCCCAGAGGAGCAGGGAAGAGATTTCACATTCCTGACGACCGACAGGTCTCACAGCTAAATCTGCATAAGCGTGTTTCTAGAATCTTGTGTCATATTTTCTGTAGAAAAGTAGCTTTGCTGGAGGGAAAGCAGAAAGGCTGTAATTCTGGCCATAATTGTTAGGAAACCTATTTTCTTTCACCAATTCTTTTTTTAGAAATTTGTTTACTATTCATGAGTGTTTTGCCTTTATGTATGAAACATAGTTTCTTTCACTAATTCTTTTTTTAATTTATTTACTATTCATGAGTGTTTTGCCTGTATGTATGTATGTGTGTAGGAAACCTATTTTCTTTCACTAATTCTTTTTTAAATTTATTTGTTATTCATGAGTGTTTTGCCCATATATATGTATTATGTATTTATGAATGTTTTTGCACTATATGCATACCTAGTACCCAGGAAGTTTAGAAGAGGGTGTCAGATCCCCTGGAACTGGAGTTACCATAGGCAGTTGTGGACCACCCCATGGTGCTGGAACTGAACTCAGGGCCTCTGTAAGAGCAATGTGTGCTGTTAACCACCAAGCCATTTGCTCAGAGTTAGAACAGGGTCCAGGATCGGAGTCATGTGAGGAGAACTCTGAGTGGTTGTAAGAACCCTCTAAGACAACAAAGTCTTGTAGCCTCGCTTTCTTCAAAGCATAAAATTGTTCTTGGCATGTGTTTTTATGTCTCTGTGTTCCTCCCAGGCGTAGTGGCTAGGAATGAGTTTGCTTGCTGGTGTTGTTCAATTAAATGTTTAAGCTCTTTTTTTTTTTTTTTTTTTTTTTTTTTTTGGTTTTTCGAGACAGGGTTTCTCTGTGTAGCCTTGGCTGTCCTGGACTCCCTTTGTAGACCAGTTTGGCCTTGAACTCACAGCGATCCACCTGCCTCTGCCTCCCAAGTGCTGGGACTAAAGGCGTGCGCCACCACGCCCGGCTAAACTCTTATTTATAGGCCTCTATGGAAAAAACACGTTTTTTTGTTTTTGCCGTGTGTGGGTTGTCTTTGTGATTGTATATATAGCTTGATTTACCCACATGGCCTGTGACCTTTTTTTAACCTTCATGGTATAAATAAGGAGTTCTCAACCCTCTTATAAGTCAGAGGTTCTCAACCTATGAGTTGTGACAACCCTCCCCCTCCCCCTCCACCTTTGGGAAAGGAGTCAAAAGGCCCTTTCACAGGGGTGGCCTAAGACCTTTGGAAAATACAGATACTTACATTACAGTTCATAACAGTAGCAATGAGGATAATTTTATGGTGGGTGGGTGGGGTCATCACAACATGAGGAATGAGTCAGAGGTCTGCCTGCCTCTGCCTCCCAAGTGCTGGGATTAAAAGCGTGAGCCACCACCGCCCGGCTAGGTAATGGCTTCTTAAAGACACCAAAAAGATAGCAAAAGAAAAACAAATTGGATTTCATCAAAACCAAAATAATTTCACGTTCAGGCCGGGCGTGGTGGTGAACACCTTTAATCCCAGCACTTGGGAGATAGAGGCAGGTGGATCACTGTAAGTTCAAGGCCAGCCTGGTCCACAAAGTGAATCCAGGACAGCCAAGGCTACACTGTCTCAAACAAAACAAAACAAAACAAAACCAGCCAAGCAAACAAACAAACTAAACCAAACACCAAAACCTTGCATCTGTCTGGTATTTTGCCACGTAAATGAGAAAAGTAACCAACGCAGAGATTATGAATTGCTGTCAAGTTTGGAGCCCACTAAGGAGCTTTCGGAAGGCTGTAGGTATAAACAGAGTAGAGCTCATTGAGAAGGTAATGTTTGGGCCGGAGAGCGAGCTCAGGGAGTAAGAACACTGCTCTTTTTGCAGGACGCTCACAGCTGCCTGCAATAGCGGTTCCAAAGGATTCAGTACCCTCTCTGGCTCCCTCAGGTACCAGCACACAGTACACAGACATACATGCAGAAACCCACACATATGTATAAAATAATGTTTAAAAAAGAAGATGACATTTGAATTGAGAGTTAAGAGAACCAAGGGAGGAGGTTGTATAAGAGCTCAGAGGAAGCCGTGATGGCAGAGGAAACAGCTGGTCTCAGGAGTGGCCTGGATAGTTTAGCAGTCCCGAACAAATAGCACCGTGTCCTCTTTTTATTTCCTTCCTTCTCAGGGAGGCTGAGGCAGCCTTTTGCGCTGTGTGTGTGTGGATTCTGGAAGGTTCTCTGCACTATGACAGCCTGAGCACCTCAAAGCAGTCACTTAATTGTCTTTCCGTGTGTGCTTGCAGCCCTGGGTAGGAAATAGACAAGAATCCCTTGTCATCTTGGGTGGGAGGTCCCGCTGATTTGTAAATATGTCTGTCAGTGGACTAGGTGCGCCCTCTAGTGACAAACCCAGAGCATAATGCAGAGACTTTGCATTTTCTAACATCTCTTCCTCCTCCTCCTCCTCCTCCTCCTCCTCCTCCTCCTCCTCCTCCTCCTCCTCCTCCTCCTCTTCTTTTTAATTTCAAGATGAGGTTTCTCTGTGTAGTCTTGGCTGTCCTGGAGCTCCCTCTGTAGCCCAGGTTGGCCTTGAACTCACAGAGATCCACCTGCCTCTGCCTCCTGAGTGCTGGGATTAAAGGTGTGTGCCCCCCACGACTCCTAGGCTTCCTCTCAGGGCTGTAAAACCAGTGCCCCTTAATGCATGTCAAAAAGCAACCACGGGGATTTCGGATGCGGCTCAGTCGTAAAATGCTTACCATGAAAGTATGAAAACCAGAGTTCGATTCCCCAGCACTCATTTTGTAAAAGCCCAGAAAAGATGGCACTCGCTTTTGTTTGTTCTCAGTATTTGGGAGGCAAGATTCCTCTGGGTCTGGAATTACAGCCTTGAAATGTCATATGTTTGCTGGGATTGGAACCCAGGTCTTGTGCAACAGCCAGTGTGCTTTGCCAGGATTTACAGGCGGTGGGACCCGGGAGAGCGGAACTGACAAACGAGGCAGAGTAAAGTCTCATTCAGTGCCAGTTTTATTCAGAGCCTCAGACAATTTATACCCTAAGAGTTAAGAAAGATGATCTGAATAAAGTTCTCATGAGTCCAGGCTGTATAGAATTGTAAGGGCAAACTACATGAGGCAAAAACATGTTTTCCCATGCAGTTATATAAAAGGTAATTTAAACACTTAATTGAATAGCACCAGCAAGCAATAAAGAGTAATCTGAAGCAAACTGAGTCCTTAGCCACTATGTCTGGGAAGAAGACGAAAACACATCCATAGAACAATTCCATGTTTTGAAGAAACTGACTGAGGTGACCAAGACTTTTGTTTTCTTGGAGTGTTTTTGTTTTTCAAGATGGGGTCTCTCTGCGCAGCCTTGGCTGTCCTGGACTCACTTTGTAGACCAAACTTGCAGCAATCCACCTTCCTCTGCCTCCCGAGTGCTGGGAGTAAAGGCATGCGCCACTACAACCAGCCTTTTTTTCCCCCTCTCGAGACAGGGTTTCTCTGTGTAGCCTTCACTGTCTGGACTCACTTTGTAGTCCAGGCTGGCCTTGAACTCACAGAGATCTGCCTGCCTCTGCTTCCCCAGTACCACCACACCCTGCGGACCTTATCAATGTTAAACTGTCTTGTTCTAGGACCTCAGTAGGCCTTAAGGGAATCTTTGCATGGGAAGAAAATCTCTAAAGGCAGTTGGTAAAGCACAAACAGGTGTGAACTGACCACACGGGCCCAGGAGATCTTTGATGTTATTCTTGGGACATCTGGGTAGTGGTGGTGGCAGAGGTGGCCTTTAATTCCAGCATCCAGGAGACAGAGGTAAGGGGAGCTCTGAGTCTGAGGCCAGCCTGCTCTACAGGGCAAGTTCCCGGACAGTGACTGCTACATAGAGAAATGCTGTCTTGAAAAACCAATCAATCAATCAATCAAACAAATAAATAAAACAAAGAAAGGTGAAATAAAAAGCAAGCACCAGGGCTGGAGAGATGGCTCAGAGGTTAAGAGCACTGGCTGTTCTTCCAAAGGTCCTGGGTTCAAGTCCCAGCAACCACATGGCGGCTCACAACCATCTATAATGAGGTCTAGCCTCTTCTGGCTTGCTTGCAAGTGCACATGCAGTCAAAATGCTGTATACATAATAAATAAATAAATCTTAAAAAAAAAAAAAGCGCACACCAGGGGTAGATTTGGGAGGTTCACAAGACACAGGTTAAGAATAGCTTCTCAGAGACTGACAGTGTTGTTGACGCTGCAGAGTTGGGAACGGGGAAGGACAGGTGTTATGTCACAAAGGCAGAAAACTCAAGGCTTCAAGGCTGCAAGCAGACTTTTTTTTTCTTCTTTCTTGAGACAGGGTTTCTCTGTGTATCCTTGCCTGTCCTAGACTGGCTTTGTAGACCAGGCTGGCCTCAAACTCACAGCGATCCACCTGCCTGTGCCTCCCCAGTGCTAGGATTAAAGGCGTGCATCACCACTACCTGGCTAAGATGCACCTCGACTTCTTGACCACCCCACCTTCTAGAGTGCAGTCTGGGAGGAGATGGCTCTTTTCCCTCCCTCCTTCCCATCGCTTGCTTTCTTTTTTCTTTCTTCTATATACTTTTCGTGACATTCATGTATGTATGTATGTAATTTCATACATCACAGCATACATGTGGAGGTCAGAGGACAAATTTCCGGAGCAGGTTATCTTTCTTTTTCCACTCTGTGGGTTCAGGGCGTCCATCTCAGGTCATCAGGCTTGGTTGCCATTGGTGTGTGTGTGTGTGCATGTGTTTCCAACACAGGGTCTCACTATATAGCTCTGACTGTCCTGGAATTCACTGTGTGCTCTAGACTGGTCTCCGAAATGCTGGGATCAAAGGTGTGCGAATCGTCTTTACCAGCTGAGCCATCTTTTCTTCCTTATGCTCTCTCTCCTTCCCGCCCTCCACCCTCTTTCCTCTGTCTTTCCTCCCTCTCTCCCCACCCCTCCTCTGTGTGTGTGTTTTAATAAAACCTTACTTTTGTTTTCTGTGTATGAACATTTTTACCGGCTTGTATGGCTGTGCACCATGTTCATGCAGTAACCTCCGAGGCCCGAAGTGGATGTTGGATTCTCTGTACTTTACAGATGGTTGTGAGCCACCATGTGGGTGCTGGAAACTGAGCCTGGGTCCTCTGGGTGAACAGCTGGTGTTTTAATCAATGAGCCGGGTCTCCAGCAGCCTGCCCACAACACACACACACACACACACACACATACACACACACACACACACACACACAATGTATCCCTCACTGACTCCTCCCTCCTCCTTTCCCGCCCTCCCCCCTTTAAAATATTTATTTTATTTTGAATTGCCTGCGTGCATGAATGTGTGTGCCTGTGTGTGGCATGCATCTGTGTCTCCATATGTGAGTGTGTTTACATACATGTGCTAGTGCAAGTGCCCTGGTAAGCCAGAAGAGGGTGTCAGGTCCTGGAATACAGATTTTGTGAGGTGCTGGAGCCCAGCCTGGGTGGGGAGGGTCCTTTGGAGGTCAGCGTTCTCTCTTCTCTTCTGCCCCCCCATCACCCTTTTCTTTTGGCTAAAATTCGCTGTGTAGCCAAGGATGAGCTTGAACTTTTTGAATTGTTGTTGATTTGTTTTTGAAACATGTTTTCAAAATATTTTACTTAATGTATGTGCATTGGTGTGAGGGTGTCAGATCTTGGAGTTGCACACAATTGTGAGCTTCCATGTGGGTGCTGGGAATTGAACCTGGGTCTTTTGGGAGAGAAGGCAGTGCTCTTAACCACTGAGCCATCTCTTCGGCCCCAAACAGGCTTTAAAAAAAAACCAACTTTTTATTTATTATAATTTATTCACATTACATGCTGATTGTAATCTTATCTCCCTGTTCCCCCCTTTCCTCCCTCTTCTGCCCTGTCCCGCTCCCCTGGACCTCTGACAGGGGGGCTCTTCTCTCCCACTGTCTGGCCACGGCTTATCAGGTCTCATCAGGATAACCTGCATCCCCTTACCGAGTGTGCCAGCAAGGCCGACCTGCCAAGGGACAGCGATCAAATCGTAGGCACCAGAGTCCACGTCAGAGGTTCAGCGGCAGTTGTCCCGTCCTCTGTCCCCCGAGCCCCGCCCCCTTCTACCACCTTGGAGAATCAACTGTCCATCGGCCACATCTGAACAGGGGGGTCTAGGTTCTCTGCATGCGTTGTCCTTGGTTGGTGCATCAGTTTGTGCAGCTCCCCCCCCCCACGAAACCTCCCCCCTACCCCACCCCCCACCCCCGTGTCTAGATCTGACAGCCTTGATGGTCTCCATGTGGAGCTCCTGACCCCTCCCGATCCTTCCATCCCCCCTACACTTCCTTACAACACTCAGCACTCTGCCCAGAGTCCGGCCTCGAGTCCCAGTATCTGTCCTGAGAGACAGGGTTTTGTTATACAGTCTTGGCTGGCCCGAAGTCCACTTTCCTCTGCCTCCTGAGTGCTGGTGTTAAAGGCATGTGCTGCACTTTGTGAGGGTGACCTTGAACTTCTGATCCTCCGGGATGGACCTTCCAAGTATCAGGTAGACAGGATTTTGTGTCCCCACTCTTTCTTTTTCTAAATTTAATCACATGTATGTATGTATGTGTGTATGTATGTATGTATGTATGTATGTATGTATGTGTGTATGGTGTGTATGGGGTATGTGTGTGTGTGTGTGTGTGTGTGTGTGTGTGTGTAGACTGAAGAGTGCCACAGTATGTGTGGAGGTCCGACTACAACCCTTAGCTTGTTCCCTCATTTCATAATGTAGGCTCTGGGGATCAAATTCCAGGGGGGTGTCAGGTTTGGTAGCATGAGTCTCTATACAGAACCGTCCCCTTGGTCTCAACCCTGTCTCAACCCTCCCCTAAAAAAAGACCATCTTTTTTTTTTTTCCAAGACAGAGTTTCTCTGTGTTAGCCTTGACTGTCCTGGACTCACTTTGTAGACCAGACTGGCCTCGAACTCACAGAGATCGACCTGCCTCTGCCTCCCAAGTGTTGGGAT
The DNA here is from genome assembly GCF_964271855.1 of Acomys minous. Classification (NCBI taxonomy): domain Eukaryota; kingdom Metazoa; phylum Chordata; class Mammalia; order Rodentia; family Muridae; genus Acomys; species Acomys minous. Next base: position 10,424,703 of record NC_140502.1, read on the forward strand.
TAAAGACGTGCGCCACCACCACTTGGCTTCACTATTCCATTTTTCCCCCCCTTTCACTCTGCACCTAGCACAGATAGTTGGGGGGCGCATAACTTAAATACATGTATGACGCGGCGCGGCACTCTCGCGTTATTGGATGAGGAGAAGCAGGTTACAGAGCAGCCTATATATATAGGAAGACTGCTTTGTTGTGGGGAAATGTGTTTGCATGGGGAAAATTCTGGAAGGAAGCATAAAATGCAAATCGAGTGTGACTGACTGGCTGGTGTTCACTTGGCCCTCTCCTCGCTTCTCCGGAATGTCTCATCTGCTCCTCTCACAATCACCGTCATTGTCAGAGTGCATTTGGCTGCTGGCGATGGCAGCCTAATCAAGGGAGGCTTGTGGGAGAACTCAGGGACTTCCGAGGGCCATTTATTCCTCAAGAACAGGGACTTGTTTGTGCTGTTCACTCAATTTTTTGTTGAATAAATCTGCCAGTTGGCATAACAAAAATATGAATCCAAGCCGGCGCCTTAGAGTCCCCAGCTAGGGCTAGGTGGTTGCTGCCTTCATACTGTCTTGGCCCCTTTCTTATTTTCCCCAGCAGTTGACATCTTTTGTTCTGTTGGTTTTTTAAAAGACAGGGCTTCTCTGTGTAGCCTTGGTCTTCCCTCCTTCTCATCTCCCATTATTTCTATCTCTGTTCCCCCCCACGCCCCCGGCCCCCCCACCCCCGCCACCCTAGGGGCGGGGGGAATGGAACAATTAAGACAGAGTCTTGTGGGCTGGGCATGGTGGCGCATGCCTTTAATCCCAGCACTCGGGAGGCAGAGGCAGGTGGATCGCTGTGAGTTCGAGGCCAGCCTGGTCTACAAATTGAGTCTAGGACAGTCAAGGCTACACAGAGATACCCTGTCTCAAAAAACCAAAAAAAAAAAAAAAAAAAAAAAAGACAAAGTCTTGCTATATAGCCGTGGCTGGAATGGTATTCACTATGTAGCCCAGGCTGGCCTTGAGTGTTTTTGTGGTTGTTTATGTTCGTGTGTGTGTGTGTGTGTGTGTGTGTGTGTGTGTGTGTGTGTGTGTTTAAGGCAAATCTCAGCCCCCATGTCCCTCCGCAGGAGCTGTCCACTGGAGTTTGGGGATTAAGCTGGTTAGGAAGCCCTGGGGATCCACGTGTCCCTACTTTTCCAGTGTCCTTGTGCCTAGATGTTGGAGGTTCAACTCAGGTCACCAGGCTTGGGTGCTGAGCACTCTGCTGATTGAGCTATATTCTCAGCCAACTTGATTATATTTTGTTGAGGTAGTGTCTTATGTAGTGTAGGCTGGTGTTGAACCCTTGACCTTTCCATCCATATTCACGTCATAGGTTCCAAAATTAAAGGCTAGTGCCACACTTGTCTTGGCCATGCACTTCTGATCCTTACTACTGGGATTATAGTCATTTTTTTGTAATATTTATTTCTTTATTTATATAGTGCTCTGCCTACATGTACACTTGCAGATCATAAAAGGGCATCAGATCACATTATAGATGGTTGTGAGCCACCATGTGCTTGCTGGGAATTGAACTCAGGACCCTTGGAAGAGCAGTCAGTGCTCTTAACCGCTGACCCATATTCTATGGTGCCTACCCCTACCCAATACTTAGTGACTCCAAGGAGAGAACTTTCTTAAACTTTTTCACATCTACCTGACTATCTATCCATCCATCCATCTATTTATCTATCTATCTATTATATGTGTGTGTGTAGTGCCTGCATGCCAAGGATCAGGCTCTGCAGCAAGTGCCTTTTCTGAAAGTTCACAAGCAGATGCATGAAGGTGTTTCCTCCCCTAGCATGACAGTACTAAGATGATTGTTTTGTCACAGTTATCCTGACACACTTGGAAAGAGGAATATTCAGTCGAGAAACAGCCTGTGGCCGTGTGTGTGAGGTATTTTCCTTCCTTCCTTTCTTTTTTAAAAAATATTTATTTATTTATTTATTTATTTATTTATTTATTATGTATACAGTACCCCACCTACATGTACACCTGCAGGTCAGAAGAGAGCATCAGATCACATTATAGATGGCTGTGAGCCACCATGTGGTTGCTGGGAATCAAACTCAGGACCTCTGAAAGAGCAGTCAAGTGCTCTTAACCACTGAGCAGGCACACTCGTAGGCAGAACAATGTATATGTAATAAGTAAATAAACCTTTAAAAAAAAAGCGGGGGGAGGTGGCTGGAGAGATGGCTCAGCGGTTAAGAGCACTGGCTGCTCTTCCAGAGGTCCTGAGTTCAATTCCCAGCAAGCACATGGTGGCTCACAACCATCTATAATGTGATCTGATGTACATTGTATACATAATAAATAAACAAATCTTAAAAAAAAAAAAAGGTAAAGTCCTAGCCAAAAAACCAAACCAAACAAACAAACCAACCAAACAAACAAACAAAAAAACCACTAGCTGATTTTTCAGAGGACCAAGTTTGATACCTGGAACGCATATGGTGGCTCACAACTGTCGTAACTCCAGTTCCAGGGGATCTGATGGCCTCTTCTGAACTCTGGGGACAGCAGGCAAGCATGTAGTACACAAACAGAAGACAAAACACTCATAATATATATGTATATATATGTGTGTGTTATATATGGTTATTATATATAATATATTACATATAAATATGAGTTTAAATCTTTATTTATACAAAAACAAAAAATCTTACAAAGAGGCAAAACAAAACCAAAAACTAAAAAGCACAGTAACTTGCTTCTTCTCTGATGCCTCAGCTTCATGGGTTCTGAGGCAAGGGGTATCTCTGAGCTTTCTGGAACCATCTTTAGAAGTTCCTCCCCAGACAAGATGCCTTTGGCCAGAGGACCTGTGCTCCATGACACACAGAGAGAGGGGTGGGGGTCCCCCAATTTCCCAATGAACGGGAGAGAAAGAACTCTTGAGACTGAAGATCAGGAAAAACAGCTGTTTATTCCAAAACAAAAACAAACCCCACCCACCCCCAACCAAGTGCCAGCTCTTCTCGCTGTCCTCACCAGGAAGTAGAAGGTGGGTCCAGCACAGGAAGGAAGCGTCGAGAGGGGAGTAAGAATGGCATTCAGAGGTGTGGAGGGTCCTCTGACACCCCCTCTGCAGCCCCCCCAACCAGAAGGGGGGATGCCTTCCTGCATGGCAGTGCACACCCTGCCCATGTGTGTTTGTGTGTTTATTTGGGGGAGCCGGAGGTTTTTGGGGGGGGAAGACTCAGAAGGCCATGTCCCAGGTCTGGAAGCATCGTGGTGATGGGGGGGGGCGGTGTCAGCAGAACAGGGCCTGCGAGTGCGCCCCCCCCCAAGACCTCTCCCCACTATGGCTTTATTGAGATAAGAGGGTCAAGGCTCCAGGGTTAGGCAGGTGACTAGAGGGTGGTGGGCTGGGGGGAGGGGCAGATTCCAGGAGGGAATCCAGACTGCGGTGGAGGGAGAGAATGGGACAAACAAAAGCAGAAAGCCTCTGGAACCCTCCAGCGCTGAGGGCTGAGGAAAGCTATGTGTTCCATGGGAGTGTTAGGCTTGCTGAAGGGAGCCCCTAAATGGGCAGGGAACAACTCATGGAGCCTTAGCTGGGAGACTGAAAACCTGGCGCTGGAGTTTCGGAGGATCGGTGGTCACCTCTTACTTTTCCTCAGCACGGCGAGAGCCCGGCACCATCTATCTCATCGAGGCTCTTGGCAAGAAGTGAAGGAGGCCATTATTTGGTCAGGGAGGGAGGCGTAGAAGGGAGAGGGCGGCCCAGAGGAGGGAGAAGAGCCCCCTGCTCCTTGCCTTGGGGGGCTGGGAGGGGGGCATGTAGCCCTTTTAAGAGTGGGGAACGGCCGCCCCCCTGAAACATGGCTATATGTACAGAGAAGTGGGTGTGGTGGGGTCAGATTGTGCACTGGGTGTCATGGACTCCCTGAAGCCCCCCTGGGAAAGGGGTGAAGGAGCACCCTCGGCCTTTCTAGGTGAAGGTAGCAGGGGTGGGGTGTGGGCGGGCACTGCTCTCAGGTATACCCACCCTAGGAACAGGCTGGCAAGTGGTTTATCAGCTGTGGTGTCTTCCCACAGGCCAAGGTACTCTAACGGAGAGCGTGGCCCAAGCTAGCGAGTTCTAATCCCGGTGGAGTCCAAGTAACAGGGTCTGAGTGGGGTAGGGCAGTGAGGCCATCCAAGGGCTGGGAAGCCTTCCCCCCCACCCCCCTGCCCCCAACACCTCTGCTGCTGCTCTGGAGAGATCACTGGGTTGACCCTGTCACCGATCAGATGGCTGGGCGAGGGACAGCGGCAATGCAAGAAGAGTTTGGATGCACTCACCAGTGGGGCGCAAGGAGGCTGGCCAAGGCCAAGTCTGTAGGTGAAGCTGATCCGGGTATCTCTATCAGATCAGGAGTGAGGCAGTGGCATAAACAGGAAGGGCCGGGGTGGGGGAGGGGGCATCACCGGAAGGAGACAGCTGGCTCCGCCCTGGTCCACTGGAGCGAATGAAAAAAATGGCCTGTTGTGCTGGTTCCCCTGAAGGGAGGAAGTGTAAATGCCATGAGACCCCAGAGGCCAGTTGAAAATACAGCCTGCCAACAGCATGGTGGGTCCTGGCAGATGGCACCTGACTGCCACGGGTCCTGGAAGATGACAACACATTGTTATAGATCCTGGGTGATTGGTGACACGGGTTGACGTGGATTCTGGGAGGTGACGGCGGCACCATGGCTGAAGTGAACGCTGGGGGAAAATGATGGCGTTATCTGTTGTCATGGATCCAGGGATGTGATGACAACCATGGTTATGGTAGACTCCAGGAATAATGGTATCACTGGATCTCAGGGATCCAAGGTCACAGAGACACGGGGTTAGTGTGGGTCCTCGGGAGGGGGGGGGCGGGGGCGGGGGATAAAGATAACCACCAGCTAGTATGGCTGCTTGGAGGTGATGGCGCCATGGTTACGGTAAATCCTGACGAATGGTGATAGGACATGTTTAAAGTGGGTCCTGGGAAGTGATAACATCATGGCTCTCTCGCGGATGCTTGTATACGATAATCGTTGACACCATTGGATGGATCCTGGGGTGTGATGAATCATGGTTGCATGAATCCAAGGACAGCACAACTGGAGTGGATGTTATGAGGTGTCGATGTCATAGCCGCGGTGGCTACTGAGACATGAAGACATGATTAAAGTGGGTCCTGGGAGGTGACAATGCAGTGATGAGGAAATGTAAGAAACACTGGCATTTTCAGCCCTAACAAGTCCTGGTAGAGAGTGCCACCATGAGGTGTAATGGATTTTTGGAAGGTAAGGACATCATCGGTCATGGCACAGCCTGGAAGACGAGGACACCAGGGTAGCAGTAGTGGTCCTGAGAGACGAAGACAGCGTGGTTCTGGTGGATCCTGGGAGAGAGGACGAGGACAGCATGGGTGTGGTGATTGCTGGGATATGATGAAGATAGCATGGCTGGGATGGGGGATGACGAGGTGAACTTGTTGCAAAGGATGCTGGGATGTGATGAGAACACACGTGTGGTGGATCCTGACACACCACGCCAACATGTCGCTGTAGATCATGGGAGGTGGTGAGACAACATGTTGTGTGGGCTGTGGGAGATGATGACACCACGGCTGTGAAGAATCTTGAGGGAGACAATGATGACACCATTAGCGGTGATAATTCCTGGAAGATGATGATATGGTTGCTGAGGTGAGTCTTAACGGAATCCTGGGAAATGACATGGGTAACGCTGGATCCCAACTGCTGAGCTATCGTGAAAGGAGGACACTGGGTGGGGATTGATGATGTCATTGACAAGGCCAGCAGCACATATACCCCAACCCTCCCCCCTCCGATACAGATGGGGACTCTGTTGGCACAACTGATGTCTTTAGATAATGGCAGAAAGAAGTGATGGCAGCCCTTGGCCCCACCTACACCTACGAGTCCCAGGATTTTAGCAGCCTCATCCTTGGAGCTGAAGCTCATCCATGGGTACCATCCCCAAGGACTCACTGCACAGGCCCAACCTTCCTGTAGAGGGGCTAGTAGACATCCTGTTGGCCATATCCATGGGGTCGTGGGAAGAAGCCATGGAGCCTAGTTATAGGGGAGCACGGTAGGGACTGTGATGACACAATCACTACTACTGGTCATTTACAGCGGGGACCACCTCTGAGAAGGAAATGCTCTATGATGGTGTCCACGCAGTGGCGGGTGTCATCACCGGCTTCCTACATACAGATCACTGTCTCAGCATCCCTCGTATTACATCTCAGGACAGGCTATGTTCTCTGGCACCTCCCCAGGTGGCCTTGGGCTGGACACACACACAACTTTCTCATGACATGGCACAGCGACAGAGGTGTCTCCTGGTGTCATTTCCAAGTGGGTGATAACCTGGTGGTCACATCCCCACCCCAGAAGGGCCTCATCCTGGAGAGGTCCCAGGAACAGGTGGTCATTTCTGGTAATGCAATCACACGAAGAGGCACGGTCCCTGTGATGGCGCCATAGGGCAAGGCACCTATTCTGGTGATGGCATCACAGGAGGGAGGCAGACTCCTGTGACAACACTGGGGAAAGGAGGCCTAATCTTTAGTGAGGACACGATTAGCAGCACATGGTCACCTGCAACGTGTCCCAGGAAAATGGCTTTGTCTGTAGCGATGGCGTCATGAAACGGAGGCATCTTCTCCATGGCAGAGAAACATTTTTCCTGTGATGACAATTGGAAGAGGCCTTGGCGCTCAGCACAATGTCACGAGGTCTCAAGAAGTGTGAGCCTCGTCTCTGTGGTGACACTGTAGGAAGAAATCTTTGTTTCTAGGGATGATGGGGATGGGACAAGGCATTGTCTGTGGTGACATCACAGGAAAGGAGTCTCTGCGGTGATGTCATGCAAAATGGACACAGCCCCCAGTGATGACCTAGTGGGCAGGCCTCTTCCTCTGTGGTGACCTCATAGGAAGGAGGTTTAGTCCCTGCAACGACATCATAGAACACGGACGTATTTGCTAGCGATGACCTCATGTACAGGCCTCTTCCTCTGGGATGACATCATGGGAAGGAGGCCTTGGGTCAAACAGTGACAAATTAGGAGAGATCTCATCCGCTGTGACATCCCAAAAAGAGGCGTGGTCTCCGGCCCAAGGGCCCATCTGGTCTCAGAGCCTTGGTGTGTACCTATGAGCCTGTAATGGAGCTCTGGCCTGGGAGGAGGGGGCCTCAGACGCCACAGACCCCCAGCGCTCCACCCCTGGCCTCAGACAGTCACTTCATTCTTACTGGCAGTGCGCAGGTGCTGGGGCAGGTGGTGGCCAGGAATGAACTGCAACTGCTCCAGGGTGCCCTGACGCTGGAAGGGTGGCCTACGGGCCAGTGTGCCGCCACCCCCACCCGCATCAGACATCCAGGCTGGCTGAGGAGAACCGTGTAGGGCATGGTGATGGTGGGCATGCAGGCCCGATGGAGGCAACCCATGCAGTGGTGTCGGGGGCCCCCCAGGCCCCAGCAGCAGGTTGGAGTGTGAGGCAGCCAGGCTGGCCCGCGTGGTGGGATCCGGGGGCAGTGCAGGACTCCGAGGGGGTGACAGCAGGTGCTCTCGACTCTGCCGGAGGGCATCCGGTGAGGACAGCAGCAGGTGTTCCTGAGACACCAGACGGGCTCGAGGCAACGTGAACTCATAGCGGGAAGCTCGGCCATCACCCAGCAGGTGCTCCTGGGACATAACCCGGCGGGGGTTGGGGGCTGGGGCCAGGCCCAGCTCCTCGGGACCACCCCAGGCATCCATGCGGTAGCCACCTCCTGTGCCAGGCCGCCGGAGTGCGTGCAAGGGCAGCGTCCCACGAGGCATCTCTAGATGCCTGCGCTTCAGGTAGGCTTCATCCAGATCTTTCTCAGCTGGAGAAGAAAAAACCAGAAAGATCCCTTGACCACCCAGAACCTTCCTCCGCTAGCCTCCTTATCCAACCCCCAAGCTGCTCCCAGGAGGTCTTAAAGTTTGGTCCACAAGAGTCACCAAGCTACGCAGGGCATGGTGGTTCACCCTTGCGATCTCAGTGATAGGGACACTGAAACAGGAGGGTCACCCGTGGGTTTGGGGTCAGCCTGGGCTACCTAATGAGCTCTAGGACAATGTGGATTACAAGGCGAGACTCTGTCCGAGAACAACAAGACTAAGTACAAATGAATGAAAACTTGACCCAAACCCAAAATATCTCGGGTAATATGGAACCAACTAGGAAAAAAGCCAGTAGGAAAAAAGACTGGAACCTTCTGCTCCCACCCGCACCCCCACTGCTGTGCAGGCTATTGGATGAAAGCTGGCGTGGGGGGGGGGGGGCGTGGCATTGGCTAAGGTCCCGCGCGGCATTGGCTAAGGTCCCCGTCCCCAGGCTCACCCAGTCTCTTGAGGGAGGAGTATCGATTCAGTTCTGATTTCACAGCAGCCTCATAGGATGGGGGAAGATGAGAGAGGTTATGGAAGGATCGAGAGCAGGACAGCGTGGAGTAGTGCAGGGAGGGGCTGGGTGGTGGCATGGCACGCCAGTCTGCGGTAGGAGGAAGACCCAGTCAGCGCAGCCCTCCTCCCTCAGACCCAGGAGTCCGGACCCTACCCCCCTCTCCCTCAAGCCCCCAAAAATGGTCCAGATCCCATCCCTCTCTCAGATACCACTTCCTCCCTGACACCCAGGGTCCAGCCCATCTTTGCCCTCCTCCCTCAGACCCCCCGAGAGTCCATGCCCCAACCCTCCTCCCTTAGACCTACCTAGGATTTCAGACCCCAGCCCACAGCCACTGGGGAGAAGATCCTAGCTCGCCTTTCTTAAGACCCAGGGTTGCATGCTCTAACCATGTTACTTGGGATCTAAGATTTCAGGCTCCAGCTATCCTCCTTCAGAGAGGTCTAGGGCTTGGGAGGTGAGGATCCGGGGTTCTAGCCTGCTAAAGCGTCAACCTTTAGGAGCCCCCTTCCTTTTCCACCGCAGTGGACAGAGTTGTGGTCGAGGATGAAATCACAGTCCAGGTTGGGGACCGCTGGCATTTGTCAGCACCCACTGAATGAATTCTGGCCCCAGCTGGGGATGCATTCCACGCATCTTCCCAAAACTTGACAGGAAGGAGATTCGTCACTTCCGGTGTCCTCTCGAGGACACTGCAGCTGCCTTGGTGGCCAGCCAACACGCGAGCACCGGCTCACGGCGGGGGCGGGGGCTCTTACTGGGGCTCCACCCAGCACCAGGCTGGGGCTGCCCACAGTGGGGCTTGAAGGACCCCCGACTCCCAGGGCGCCTCGGCCCTCTGCGTACCCAGTGTGGCAGCACGGTGCTTGGGGCTGTTGACGTTGTAGTGCAGGTTATCTGAGGGACCGAGAAGGGAGGTGACACATCACTGTCATCGCCGTTCCAGCCAGCACTCCTGCCCGGAAGTGTATCACTTCTGGCTCTCAGTTCAGTACAACCCCCGCCCCCCTCATTTGGGCCGGACGGGGCTCAGAATCATGGAGGGTGGTGGTGGAATGAAATGTCCTTCTACACTCACCCCAATACTCAGACCGGAAGTTTGGTGGTCTTTATACCACCTCTGTCTCTCTCACCACTCAGGCCTGATGGCTCCTCTAATCAGCTCTGCCTTGCCTCACACCCTCCCTCTGAGTCACCAAATATGTCTATTTTCCATCTTCCCAGTCCACATTAACATGGCAAGACCCACCGTGGCTGCCCCTCCCTCCAGCACTCCGTGGTTCACCACCCCCTACAGGAAAAGTGGGGTGGTGGTGGCTGAGGCTTGCCACATGGCAAATGCTCGTCTCAATGCCTTGAATCTCTTCCTTTCCCTCTTTGTCTAAAGAATGAAACCTCCCTCAAGATCTAGTTTGAGGCTTCACACAGTGAGCGGCTCATGCCTGCAACCCCAGCACATGGGAGGCTGAGGCAGGAGAACTGCCATGGATTCAAGGCCAGCCCAAGCTACAGGAATTCCAGGGTAGCCTGGGGCACAGTGTGAGACCCTGTGTTAGAAAAAAAAAAAGGCATGCCCATAGTCGCCCATGCCTTTAATCCCAGCATTTAGGAGACTGAGGCAGGCAAATGTCTGAGTTCGAGGCCAACCTGATCTATAGGGTGAGTTTCAGGACAGAGAAACCCTGTGTCGAAAAACAAACAAGCCAGGCATGGTGGCAGATGCCTTTAATCCCAGCACTGGGGAGGCAGAGGCAGGTGGATTGCTGTGAGTTTGAGGCCAGCCTGGTCTACAAAGTGAGTCCAAGACAGCCAAGGCTACACAGTGAAACCTTGTCTCGAAAAAACAAAAAACAAAAAACAAAAAACAAAAAAAGAAATAAAGAAAAAAGAAAAACAAACAAAAAAAAAAGAAAGAAAGAAAGAAAAAAGAAAGAGTGAGCCCGATGCTGCAACACAAGTCTGTAATCCCTAGCACTTGTAAATGTAGGAAGCGGCTGGAGAGATGGCTCAGAGGTTAAGAGCACTGACTGCTCTTCGAGAGGTCCTGAGTTCAATTCCCAGCAACCACATGGTGGCTCACAACCATCTGATCTGACACCCTCTTCTGGCCTGCAGGTCAGAGCCACTGTATACATAATAAATAAAGCTTAAAAAAAAAAAAGAAAGAAAGAAAATGTAGGAAGTGGGGTTCAAGTTCAGCCTGGACAACATGAGACCTTATCTGTAACAACAACAAACAAACAAACAAAAATAAAAGAAAAGCAAAAACCAAGGCAACCCCCCACAAAGACCTAGTTTGAATGTCCCTTCATTTTTACTTTTGAAAATCAGCGTCCTCCACCCCGATCTCTCTTCTATACCCCCAGTCTCCTGAACGTCTTGCCTCCCATCTCTTCCATTAACACGGGTTACAGATGCCAGAACATAGTTTGTTTGTTTGTTTGTTTTTGTTTTGCTTTGTTTTGTTTCTTCACAGGGTCTCGTTGTGTGTTGGCTGGTTTTAACCCCCCCCTAGACCCGCCTCCCTCTGCCTCCTGAGTGTTGGGATTAAAGGTGTGCGGCACCACTGCCTAGTATCCCCTTGGTTTTCTGAGACAGAATCTTGCTATTTGCTATTTAATCCAGGATATATATATATATATATACACATACATATACATACAATGATGTTTTGCCTGCATGTGTGTCTGTGTGAGAGGGTGTGTCAGATCCCCTGGAACTGGAGTTACAGATAGTTGTGAGCTGCCATGTGGGTGCTGGGAATTGAACTCGGGTCCTCTGGAAGAGCAGCCAGTGCTCTCAACTGCTGAGCCATCTCTCCAAGCCCTGAGCTCCAACTCTTGATCTTCCTGCCTCAAGCCTTCACTCAGAATTATGGGATTACAACTGTGTGCTTCAACATCTATCTGTCTTCCACTCAAAGCCTGTCTTCCCTCTGCTCAAAACACCCCGATGGTTTCCCAACTGACTTCAGAGCAGAGCACCCGAGCTAAGCCTGACGTTTAGCACTCCAAGCTGTCCGTGGTCTCAGGTCTGGGAGCCTCATAAGCTCTGCTCCAGCCTTCCAGAGTTCCTGTAGCTGAAGTTAGTCCTCTCTCTGCGAAAAGCCACTCCCTCCACCCTCCCCTACTTCCTGGCTCAAATAGGAGCAGAACTTTTCCTGCTCGCCATGGCCTCTGGGATTTCTCTCAGGATGAACAGGATGGATGTTGAAGGATGAAATAAAAAATTCACAGCTGACGGTTGGAGATGAGTGGGACCAGGGCATGAAGGTATGTGTGTGTGTGTGTGTGTGTGTGTGTGTGTGTGTGTGTGTGTGTGTGTGAGAGAGACATGGGGAGGACAGAGCCACAGGGATGAGGACAGAGCCAAGGCATCTGTCACTTGTACTCACCAAGGTTGGAGGGCTTCATGGTGTTATAAAGGTTCTTGGGTGTCCTGGGGGGCATGCTATCTGGGCCTCCTAGCCCTGGGGTCAGAGAACTGCTTCGGGCCCGGTCTGGGCGGGTTGTGGGTCCTGCTTGATGCCTCAGGATGTCCACCAGAGCTCTGAAAACGGCAGATGAATGGATACGCAGTCAGGGAATGGGGGGTGCCAAGGCAGATGGGGAAAAGCCCAGGTCCCTTTACCTCTCCTTATCCTCTTTAGTGAATCTGCCCTGCAGAGCGATGTGTTCTGTCTTTGACTATGCAGCTTCTTTTTTTTTTTTTTAAAGATTTATTTATTTATTATTATGTACACAGTGTTCTGCCTGCACATACACCTGCAGGCCAGAAGAGGGCACCAGATCACATTTTAGATGCCTGTGAGCCATCATGTGGTTGCTGGGAATTGAACTCATGACCTCTGGAAGAGCAGTCAGTGCCCTTAACCTCTGAGCCATCTCTCCAGCCCGACTATGCAGCTTCTACTGTCAACCTTTCTAGGCCACATTTCCTGCTTAACATGTTCCTTCAAGAACCCCTTCCACGGTCCCTCTGTAGCCTCCTGTGTGGCCTTGCCTCACCATGAGCTAAGACCTTATTGCTGTTCCTCACTGTTCCTCGGGCAGCCTTCCTGGTTGCAAGCCTTTAATCCCAGCACTCGGGACGCAGAGGCAGGTGGATCGCTGTGAGTTCGAGGCCAGCCTGGACTACAAAGCAAGTCTACGCAGAGAGACCCTGTCTCAAAAAACCAAAACCAAAAAAAAAAAAAAAGTCCCACTCGTTCACTTGGGCAGACCTCAAACCTTTTGGGCCGTTTTCCTCCTTGTAATCCCTCAGAGCTGATCTCCACAAGACATCATCGCCAGTCAGCTCGCTGCTCAGCACCTCTCCCTCCTGGAAATCACAGCTGCTGTCTCCTGGCCTGCAACTGCAGCCCTTGTCTCTCCTCTGCCCTCACACACACACAGCCTCAAGGCTTGGCACTGCCCTCTATATCCACCTCTGGTGGCTCTTCATAGTACACAGAAGAAAGGCGGCCCCTGCCTGATCCTCCTCAGACAACCCCCACCCCCACCCCCACCGAACTGATATGCCTGTTCCCTCTGCCTGGAATGACGTCCACACAGCTACCTGCCTGGACCTGCCTCTTATTTCATCCAGGGTCTCACTCAGACAGACTCTTTCTGATTGATGTCAACTAAACCAGTGCTGCTTGCGTTGGTTTGTTTTCTTCCCAGCAGTTCTCAGTGTCTATAGTCCTGCTGCTTATGGGCTTGCTGGGTCCACCACAAATATTTGATGAACACTTGATCAGCTAGGACATGAATCAGCTCAGTAGATCTTTTGTTTATTTGTTTGTTTTTGTTTTTCGAGACAGGGTTTCTCTGTGTATCCTTGGCTGTCCTGGACTCGCTTTGTAGACCAGGCTGGCCTCGAACTCACAGCGATCTGTCTTAGCGCTATTGCCTATGCGAGGAAACCGAGGCATGGAGGTTAAGAAACAGTGCCCAGCAGCACATAGATCTCAGGCAGAATACTTGGGTTTAGGAGACAGGCTTGTCCAGAAAGGCAGGATTTTTGTTCCCCTCTGTATCCCTAGCTCCTGGCACGCAAAGTGTTTAAGAAATGTTTGTTAGCTGGGCGGTGGTGGCGCTCGCCTTTAGTCCCAGCACTAGGGAGGCAGAGGCAGGCAGAGCACTGTGAGTTTGAGGCCAGCCTAGTCTACAAAGTGAGTCCAGGACAGCCAAGGCTACACAGAGAAACCCTGTCTCAAAAAACCAAAAGAAGAAGAGGAAGAGGAGGAGGAGGAGGAGGAGGAGGAGGAGGAAGAAGAAGAAGAAGAAGAAGAAGAAGAAGAAGAAGAAGAAGAGAAAAGAAGAAAAAATGTTGGTTGAATGAATGAGCTCTTCCATCCCAGTTCTTCTCTACAGCCTGGACCTTAGGTCGCTTCTGTTCTCCGGCTCCAGTTAGTTCCCACACATCACGTAGCCACGCCCCAACAGTTCCACCTTCCACTACAGGGCCCCGCCCCGATCAAGTCACCTATATTGTCCAGGCCACACCCTCAAGCGTGTTCCTGGACTTCTCATTGCATAAGCCCTGCCCCTTAATCAGTTGCTCCACGTCCCAGCATCAGGGTACCGCCTCCATCAGATTTTTTGCGCCACGCAGTACACTGGCTCCTGGCACCTTCCTGTCCCTCCAGCCGCAGCGCACACTTACCTGGGCACGTTGATCTCCCGGTGCGCCCTGGGCGCACGCGACGCCTTGCTGAAGGCCACTTTGGCACCGACTCCCACTGCCAGGGCGAAGCTGATGACTCCGCACACCACATAGGCTGTGCTGCCCCCTGGACCCTCGCCCCCACGTCCCCCAGCACCCCCAGCCCGGCCCCCTTCCAGCCACCCTGCCTGGCCTGGTCCTGGTCCCCCACCCGCACCCCCAGCGCCCCCGGCGCCTCCGGCCAGCGGCGGGGGCGTGGTGGCCCAGCGTGGGGTGTCATAGTTAGAGCAGGAGGCCTGCGCCAGGCGCATGTGGCGGTGCTCGCAGCAGAAACGGTAGTGGCAGGTGCCGCAGCAGAAGCGGTAGGAGCCCGTGCTGCAGTTGAAAGTGGCGTCGTACTGGCCCATAACATCGTAGTAGCCGTGGCAGAGCTCGGCCGGGGGAGGCGCCCGTGCCGCTGCGCCCGCGCCACCCGCGGCGCTGGTCTTGGTGGCATTGGCGCCGGTACCCGCAGCGCTCCCTCCGCCCGCGAGAGCCCCGGTCAGGCGCCTCAGGTGCGCGAGTAGCGCGGGCAGCGGGCCTGGGGCCACTGCGCTCGTCTCGTTGGATGGGCGCGCCCCCGCCGGGCCCGCGGCGGAGGCCAACAGCACGACGGTCCCGAGCAGCAGCAGGGCTGGCATGGTGCGCACCGGGACGCCAGACTGCGGATCCCGGAGGCCGAACTGCAGGGGTGGGAGGGGAAAGGCAAAGGGAGCGACGAGAGGAGCCTCAGCGGAGGGGGGAGGGGAGGGGGAAAAGAAAGGGTCGGCGGGGACCGAAGAAGGGGTAGGGGTGGGGTGCAGAAGTTATAACAAAGGGAGGACTTGACAGAGAGGAAGGTGTGAAAGCAGAAAGCGGAGGGGGGAGTTGAAGATGTGTGGGAGCCGGGTGAGCCGCAGCCAGAGACCCGCGGATCCCAGGAAGGAGGGGAAGAAAGGAGGGAGGGAAAGAGGAGAGAAAGAAGGAAGAAGAGGAAAGAAAAGAGGAGTAAGGAAGAGATTTGGGGTGTGAGACCCGCAGGGTAGTAGAGGAGATAGGAGGAGAGAGAGAGAGAGAGAGAGAGAGAGAGAGAGAGAGAGAGAGAGAGAGAGAGAGAGAGAGAGAGAGATACGAATTAGTTGAGAGCTAAACCACAAAGGTAGTGCCCTGCTGTCAACATGATGTGGGCATCCATCAAACATTTTTGTCTTATGTACCTGTAGAACAGCTGACCGACATGCAGGTGATGCGCATGTGTGACAACCTAAGATGCCTCCTGGTTCTCGTTTAAAAAAAAAAAAAAAAGCCAGGAATGGTGACACATGCCTGTAACCCCAGCACTCTGGAGGTGGAGGCAGGAGGATTGTCTGAAGTTTGAAGCCAATCTGGGCTCTGTCTTGAGTTCCAGGACAGCCAGTGATAATGTGGGCACACAGTATAGTTAGGAACCAACTAAATAGCTTACGGCTATTTGGTTTTCAATTCTCCGAACATGCCCTATCTCTTTCATGCACGTGTGCACACACACATGCGTGTAGCCGGTTTAATATGCTGAGGTGTCACTGCTGTCCACAGTTTTGGAAGGAACATATTTGATGTGGGGGTGATGAGATGAGAAATGGGACTGGGGAGGTGGGTCAGAAAGGCAAGTCTTCTAGCTGTGTCCATGGCAACGGCCCAGGCAGGTCAGGAACAGGCCAGAGTGGGCAGGAGAAGCTGTGGAGGTGGAGAGACAGCTTGGTAGGGAGCCAGGAGAGCAGGAGAGCAGGGCCCTGCCACCAGACAGGAGTAAGCAGTCCAGAGCTGGGGATGCAGGCAGAGGCCCCCCCTTCTTTTCCAATAGCATCATAACAAGGCCCAGGGAGACAGCTGCCCCAGGCTTAGATCAAAGGCTGCACCCAGCACCCAGGGACCGGGACTCCTTATGGGAACAGCCCAGGAATCCATGCCTGAGGTTCCTGACCACCCTCCCTGGGCTGTCAGGAGCCTCAGGAATGCAGCCTTGAATAAGCTCATAGGTTCCTGTGGGCCTGGGGTTGACCTTCCAGAGAGCAGAGGGAGCTGTTAGACAGAAATGTCACCCCGTGCTTCAGACTGCTGAGGAGGAACACTGGGAAGGGACAGAGCCCCAGGGAACTGACTAACCCAGCAGAAGAAGAAGGAGAAGGCGTTGGGATGTAGTTAAGTAAACATCATTATAATTTGTTCTGTCCAGTGTGTGTGTGTGTGTGTGTGTGTGTGTGTGTGTGTGTGTGTGTGTGTGTAGTCATTGTCAACCCAAGTGCTAGAAAGCTGAGGTAGAGAGATGGCTTTTGGGTGCTGGGGTTCCCCAACATTTGGCTCCACCTCTTATAACATGGAGTCTCAGTTTGTTTGTTTGTTTGTTTTTTTTCTTTCTAACAAGAGTCTCATTCTGTAACCCAGGCTGGCCTGTAGCTCATTATGTAGCCCAGGTTAGTTTCTAATCAATTGATTGATCTGCCTCAGCTTCCCAGGTGTTGGGATTACAGATGTATGGATGCATTCTTTCCCTCTCTCCCTCCCTTCCTCTCTCCCTCCCTTCCTCTCTCCCTCCCTTCCTGCCTTCTTCTCCTCCCCCCCCATTTCTCTGTCTGTCTTTCTCCACCCTCCCTCTCTCTCTTCTTCCCTTCCTCCCTCTTCTCCCCCCCCTTTCCTTCCTTCCACCCCCTCCTCTCCCCTCTCCTCCTCCCTTCTCCTTTATTTTTTGCTTGGTTTTATTGTAACAAAGCCCATGGAACGTGTGCTGGCCTCAAACTCATTATGTCACTAAGGCTGCCCTAGGTTGGACCTCTTTCCTGAACTCCAGCCTAGACTATTTTGCTGCTTACTGGGCGCTCTCACATTGGATACCTTGAAAGTGGCTTGGCTCACACAGCTGAAGAGTTTGATGACTCATTTAAAAACAAACCAACCAACCAACCAACAAACAAACCACTGAACAGTCAGATGTGGTAGCCCTGGTATGTCCTCCTGTCTGCTTGGGATTGCTGAGACAGGAAGATGACAGGCTCAAGACCTGCCCAAGCACATAGTGAGTTCAAGGCCAGCCCAGCCATCTTAGCAGACCGTGGAGCTCAGAGGTAGAGCTCTTGCATAGCATGCTTGGGGCTGCAGGTTTAATCCCAAATTCTACACACAAATTAATTGTAAATTACCATAGGAACCAGCAATCCCATCCCTTGTGTTCAACCCCTTCCCCAAATCTAAATACATATGACTACCAAAAAAAAAGCATGCATGAAAGTCCACAGTATCTCTGTGCATAACAGACGACAAGCAGAAATGACGCAGGTGTTGGGAAACAGATGAATGGATGAACAAACGTGGCGCATCCATACGGTAGACTATTACTCAGCCTTGAAGAGGAGTCACACTGACACTACATGTGCTACAACATAGATGAATCTTCAGGACATTGTCCTAAGCAAAAGAAGCCAGGCATAAAACATCACACAGTATATGATCGCACATATATGAAATTTCCACAACAGTCAAAGCCACGTAAACAAAAATCCTATTTATTGCTTATATCTTGTAACTGGAAGGAAAGGGGGCAGAAGTGATGGCTTCATACACAGAGAGCTTCCTTTTGGAGCGACGAGAATGCTCTGGAACTAGAGCAGGCAAGATGGCTCAGTGGGTAACGGTGCTTGCTGCTGAGCTTGACAACCTTGATTGGACCGCCTGGGCTCCAGGTGGTAGAAGGTGAAAAACTGACTCCCAAAAGTTGTCCGCTGACCCCTGCGTGGGATCCATACCCATACACGTACGTGCGTATGTACATAATTAAAATAGAATGGTCTGGAACTAGATAGCAGAGATCATCACACAATGTAAGGAATATGCCCGACATTTGATGTGTGTGGTACCACATTTTTTTTAAAATTTGCTTGTTTGTTTGTTCATTTTTAGGACAGTGTCTCACTGTTTTGGCTGGCCTGGAGTAGACCAGGTTGGCTTCATGTCCTAGAGATCTGGTTGCTTCTTCTCCCAAGTGCTGGGACCAAACGCGTTCCCATCGCAGCAGTTGGAAGGCAGAGGCAAGAGCGACAAGAGTTCAAAGTCCTTCTTAGCCACATAGCAAGGTCAATCTTAATCCTGTCCACGTGAGACCCTGTCTTCAGTCTTTATTTACTTGTTTGTTTATTTATTTATTTTGGTTTTTCGAGACAGGGTTTCTCTGTGTAGCCTTGGCTGTCCTGGACTCACTTGTAGACCAGGCTGGCCTCGAACTCAAAAAGATCCAGTTGCCTCTGCCTCCTGAGTGCTGGGATTAAAGATATGTGCCATCATGCCTGGTGAGACCCTGTCTTTAAAAACTACAGGCAAGCAAGCAAACAAACAAAAAAAATGCGCAGACAACATCAATAGCTTCCCTGTTTAGACCAAGTCTTGGCTTCTTGCCTCACTTGAGTCACTCTGTCGTTCTACCTGGAGTGTCCATCCTCATCTTTTCCTCTAGGCCAGTGGTTCTCAACCTTCCCAAAGCTGTGACCCTTTACCACAGTTCCTCATGTTGTGGTGCCCCACCCCTCCCCAAACCGTAAAATTATTTCTGTTGCTGGTTCCTGACTGTAATTTTATAAGCACATCTGTGCTTTCTGATGGTCTTAGGAGACCCACTGGGGTCGAGACCCACAGGTTGAGAACCACTGATCTAGGCCTTTCCAGGGTCATGCCTGAGAACTCTCTATTTTCCTTCCCTTAGCCCTGGCTGCTGCCTTGCTTGGCAGATCTCAGCTTGGCAGCCCCTCCCCATTCAACGCCAACTCTCCTATAATCTCAGCAAGCTCCAAAGCAGCCCTTGACCCACTGGGGCTCCCCATCCTGCGGGATGCCTTCGGAAGCTCTTGTGCGTTTGCCACAGGATGCACACGCTGCCTTGCCTGTGCACCTTTCCTGCTTGGACTGGGATGCCCGGTGAAGGCGGATGATTCGAGCTACATCCTTGCTGCCTCTTCCCCAGCACTCAGAGCCAGTATCTGGCACCATGTGAATGCTCAGGAAGACATTTACATCTTGGAAAATGTTGGAACAAGTAGGAGAATTGGTTACCCATAGCTCCCCAACCTTCAGGTGAGAGTAAAATTCTAACAGGTCCTATTGGTTGCCTAAACCCCACAGTGCACAGACTCTGTGGCTACACTGAGAAACAAGCCACACTTTGCCAGCTTGATCAGATTCTTAGACCTAGCCTTGTAACGACAGATCTCCCCCCACAGCTAACAAATCTAACAGTGGCAAATGGCCCTGTGAAGTTTCGAGTTGAAGGAGAATTTGAAGCAACCCTGACAGTGATGGGTGATGACCCAGAAGTTCCATGGCGCCTTCTCAAGCTAGAAATTCTAACTGAAAATAAGGAAACAGGAGATGGGCGGCGAGCTTTGGTTCATAGCACTGGCAAATCGACTTTTTGAACCTGGGTCTCAAGGCACTAAGTCTAGATGGCTTTATCCTACACACAGAGAATGGGGGGCAAGACACCTAGAGCCCCAGCTCTTCTGAGGGTGGCAGACACAGCCGGATAGGTCCCTCCATTCTCTGAGCGCTGGCACGTACAATGGGAATCTGGCTGGAAGAATGGAGCCATCTGGGCTGATGGGGCGGAAGGCAGCTGTCTCGCTTGCTCAAAGGCGGTGAGTTGACAGAGGACAGCCATCTGCAGATGCAGCAGCCAGCGCGCAGACACTGGAGGCAAGGGGACCCGGGTCTCTGTGTCCCTCACACAAGACTGCCTAGACTCACAAGAGAACCGATACATGACACAGACAGACCACAGGACACTAGGTGTCAGCATGTGTGTGAGTGAGTGTGTGCGTGCGTGCACACACACGCATCACTCTACATGGACACGCAAACATTTGTACACATTTTAACCTAACGTTAGCGTCCGAGACTCAGAAGTCTAGGCACACTAGAAGCGTTATATCCCCAGACTAGTCTCCTACCCCGGGGCGGGGCGGCCAGGCAGGCACCCACACTCCATCTTCTTAGCTCTGTCATGCAGCCCTATAGGTGCAAGCACACTCTGGCCCAGCTGTGCAGAATCTGCAACTGGCTTGTGAGCACTCCTGCCCCGCCCCCGTCCCCGCCCATCCCCTACTCCGCCCTCAGCCCTATTCCGCCCCCAACCTCTAGTTCTCACTCACAAGGCAACGTCCTCCTCCACAGCCAGAGGGGATGGGTGGGAAGGGAGGCCCCAAAACCCCCGGCTCTTCCTTCCAGTGCACCTTGCTTGCTTCTCAAATCCAGCTCAGGACTTGAGAGACACGGGGTACAGAGAAAGGGAGCCCTCAACAAAGTCCTATCCCACTCCTGCCGGGGGTGGGATGGGGTGGGGTGGGGTGCAGAATCTTGGCTAGGATGGCAGAAGTGGGCTGGGCTGCGTGGATCTGAGCGTCTCCTGAGGGGTCCTTGCGGGAAACAGCAGCAGGTGGGTGGGGGGGGGGGAGGCGTGGTGAGGGTGCCTGGGAGTCGAGAAGAGAACAGAGGAACAGGATCCGGGAAGAAGGGAACACAGAAGCAAACAGGGATACAGAGCCAGCCAGCCAGGGAAGAGATAGAAACCCACAGAAGGTGGTACCGGAAGGACGGGTAGTGATGGGAAGTAGACAGAGAAAGAGTGGGAGACCCGGAGAAACAGAGGCCCTGGTGGGGGAAGGGGGGTGGAGTGGGGGGGGGGCGCGGGGAGGAGGGAGTAGGAGAAGTGAGACCCAGAGTTGGGGAGGGCACAAGCAATGAAGGACCAGAGCCTCTAAAATGGCCTGAGTGGGGTCTGCAGGTGGCAGATGCAGAGGTGGTAGGTAAGGGGTTAGAGAGCGCGTGGGAGGGGTTCCTAGGAACCCTTCGGGGGTTATAAAGGCACTTCTGAGGTAGGAATGCGGAAAGCAGGCATAAGATGGGGTGGGGGGGACCTGTAGAAGAAGCAGAGGGAGAGGGGAGGAGCTGGCCCTGGCTACCCGATACCGCAAAGAGCCCTCAAATTCCTGCCAGGGAGAGAGTGAATGGATAGATCACATGCAGCGCTGTGTCTAGGGTCTCTGCCTAGAGACTCTGTCCATCCTCTTGTCAGGACCCCTGCCTCCAGCCAGCCGCCTGTTTTCTCTCTTTCTAAGCCAGCTCTGTCGTCGGATCCCTGTTTCTGTTCCTCTGCATCTCCGCGTCTGTCTAGGGAGGCCTCTGTCCCGAATCTCTGTCTGGGGCCTCCATCCTCAGCCTCCCCCGCCTAGGTCTGTAAATCTCCACACCCAGTTCCTCTGTCAGGGGCTCTCAATCTCTGCATGTCTGTCCCGGGCTTCTGCCCCTTCTAAGTGTCTGATCCTCATCACTGTGCTGACCCCTGCCTTTTGAGACCCCCCACTCTTAAGCAGGGTGGGTGGGGGGCGCTGCGGAGGGAGCTGTGTGTTCCCGGCGCAAAATAGACTCCCGTTGCCATGGCGACGCGAGCGCGGCCTCGAGACGCAGGCTTCGGGCTGGGTGTGCGGAGGGGACACCTGGATCCGGAAGGCGGGGGCCGGGGCTCCGACACCCGTGTCCCAAGGGGCTCCAGAGGATGGCTGGGAGGGGAGGGTGTACCGGGCTAGGTGGCTGGTTGCCAGGCCTTTGGGGAGGGGGCTGGGCTGTCAGGATCCGCGGTGGTGGTAGGGTGAGTCTGATTGTCAATGGGGTCGGACCGGTCCTTGCATCTCAGGAGGACACAGGATGCTTTCAAGGGCCCCCAGGCTGGGGAAGGAGGCTGCGAATCTCGGGTGAGGGTTTGACGCGGTGGAGGTGGAGGGGCGTCTGTAGAGTTTCAACACTCTGATATCCTAGGGGCTGCAGAATTCTGCGTCTTAGGCTAGCTAGTACGGACCACTGAGCAGAAACTAACCATCCCAGCTATCCATCCATTCACACACTTGTCCCTTCTTCCCCACTCCTCCGCCCACCCCACCCCCCGTGCCTCAGTTTAACCCTCCTCACCAGGTGCAGATGCGCTCACCTCACTTTCCGGATGCGGGACCCTCAGGGAATCGGGGGTGGCAGCGTGGGGGCCAGCCAGGGGAGGCAGCGCGAGAGCGTGTCTGCCAGCCAGCGGGGCTGGGCGCGCGCGCGCGCGCGCTGGTGGGGGTGGGGGCGGCAAGCAGCGTGGCGGGGGACCCTGGCCGGCAGCTCCGTCTTGTGCAGATGCGCACCGGCCCCAGTGCAGATGTGGCCGCTGCCAGCCCTCGCCTGTGTCTCGCGCCGGCTTGGAACTCAGAAGAGGCGCCTCCCCCACCCCACTTGCAGGAGACCCCACTTTCTTCCACCCACAGACCCCTGTAGCCCCTGTGATGTCCCCCAAAACCAATAATGGTTCGGTCCTCAGTCACATCAATGTTTATTCTCTGAGACGGGGGTCCCAGTTGTGACATTCTTTCCCCCTCCTTTTCCCGCTTTGTGAAGTGGCCCGGGGCCCAGCCCCGCCTCCCCCTTCCCCTTAGCCAATTCCCACCCAGCATCCAGGAATCTCATTTGCATTTCCGGGACCACGTGCCCAATCGGGAAACATAACCACGCCTCCTCTCCCACGGGGGCGGGTCTCCTGGCGGACTGCACCACTCTTGGGATCCAGGGATGAAGGAAAAGGCATCTATCAAAGTCTTGGGTACCAAGGAGGGTGGGTCCTTTCCTCAAGTCAGGGCCTGAGGTTCAGCAACAGGGAGTTCTTGCCTTGGAAGAAGCCTAGCAGCCCGATGTCGTCGGGGACATCATCACCGTCGTATCGCATCCGAGGAGCGGGTCTTCATAGTTATCTTCCTTATCATTCTGACGGCATCGCTTCTCCAGTTGACTCCACTTGAGAGTTTTCTTAGTGGCCTCTTTCTCACACTTACCCGGTTGAGCTAAATCCCCCACCATGCCATCTTAGTCTTCTAAGGGTGCATGTCTCTGCTTTGGGTACTCTTGACTACACTTCTTCACTAGTCTCATCTTTCCCATCATCCCTTGAGGCCCTCAGCTCCCACACAGGCTCAAACTGTGCCCATGAGCTCTCAGCTCATTTACACAACTCATTCCTTCTTGGCTCAACAGGAGTAACCAACCACATTACAGTCAATCAGAAAGCCCAGCAAGTTTGTCTCCAGAAAACTATACCAAAAAACTACAAATCCCATGTTTCCACTGCCTCTTCCCAGGTTAAGTCCCACTACTGATCGTAGGACACGTGAAGGTTGGTCTCTCTTTTCTGTTCCAGGCCACCTAATGTAATCCCTTGGCTATTCTGAGGGGACAGTTTGATGGCATCTAGCTCATTGTACAGTGACTACTTGACAAATAGAAACCAACACCATCCATAACTCTGAAAGAAAGAAAGAAAGAAAGAAAGAAAGAAAGAAAGAAAGAAAGAAAGGAAATTAGCCAGGCAATGGTGGCATATGTCTTTAATCCCAGTACTTGAGAGACAGGGGTAAGAAAAACTATGAGTTTGAGGCCAGCCTGGCCTACAGAGTGAGTTCCAGGACAGCCAGGGGTACACAGAGAAACCCTGTTTTGCCAGGTGGTGGTGGCGCAAAACTAAAATTTCGAAAACGAAAAACCAAACCAAACAAAAACACCAAAATAAAATACTATAAAGAAAAACTAGCCGGGCGGTGGTGGTGCACGCCTTTAATCCCAGCACTGGGGAGGCAGAGGCAGGCGGATCGCTGTGAGTTCGAGGCCAGCCTGGTCTACAAAGTGAGTCTAGGACAGCCAAGGCTACACAGAGAAACCCTGTCTTGAAAAAACAAAAAAACAAAAAAAAGAAAGAAAGAAAGAAAGAAAAAGAAAAACTAAGGAACAGGCTGGTGAAGTGACCTGCCCAGTAACACCCCCTCCCCCCACTATTTAAGTAACTTTTTTTTTTACAAGGGAGAAAACTGAGTCCCAAAAGGATATGAGGCACAAATGCCCGGTCAGACCAAGGCATGCCTGAGCTCCTTTGTCCCACTGTTTATATATCCAGGACCCTGAGGCTGCACAAGCCACAGCACACGCTACCCGAGTCCCCAGGAGGCTCTGCTGTTGCTGGCCTCTGAGGAGCTGCACAGCTGAGGCTTCCAGCTGGGCTTTCTGTGCAGGCTCTTTCCTACTGCTTTTGTGGAGATTTGTTTGAGTTCATTCCTCATTTACTCATTCAGTGGGACATGGAGACCTGGGGACTGTAACAGGGCCGCAGACCTGTAGCACAGCTGACTCCAATGATGGAAGTGCCACTCGGTCTGTAAAACTCAGCGTGTAGCCAGCACCACCAGCCAAAACGAAAGCAAAGGCCTAATCTGCCACAGTCCATAGTTCTGGGAAAGCCTGTAGATGTACTAGTCTTCGGTTTTTTTTTTTGTTGTTGTTGTTGTTGTTTTTTGTTTTTTGTTTTGTTTTTTTTTTTGATTCTGTAGTTCTGCTTCTGGCTAACTGGACTTGTCAACCCAGAACATGGTTTTTATGCTTTAAAACGCTCACCTTGAGAAAGCCTCTGGGCTCCGGAGCATCCAGTGTAGTTACCAGTTACCAGTTAATAAAGACTTAAACTCATGTGTGAGCAGGCTTCTCTGGTGAATACCCCACAATATTTCTCAAGGTTCCACCAAGATCCCAGAGACCTGACCGAGACACTGGGATGGGGGTGGGGGGGTGGGTCTCAGAGTCCCTTTGAGCAAGGAAGAGTGTGGCTGTCAGGGGACTCCTAAGGGACAGACAACCTGAGATGTTCCAGGTCCCAACACCTCCCTCTGAGCAATCACTGCCTAACACATCAGAGGGGTCTGATAGCTCCACCCCAAAAAGAAACAAATTAGAAAATTTCTGGGACTGGCTGGGCGGCACAGCGTATGTCTTTAATCCCAGCACTCAGGAGGAAGATTTCTGTGAGTTCGAGGCCAGCCTGGTTTACAGAGTGAGCTTCAGGACAGCCAAGGCTACACAGAGAAACCCTGTCTTGAAAAAGAAAGAAAGAAAGAAAAGAAAAGAAAAGAAATTCTCTTACTTCCAGAGGTAAAGTCTGGCTAAGGCACCCACTGCTCGGACACCTAGGCGAGATTGTATGTGACTGCTGATCCAGTATGCAGGAACAACATGAGACATCAATGGATCTCTGTCTGGTCAGGTGTATGAACGTGTGGTGGCCACCCCTGGTTGTTTTTTACCATACGTCTGTCTCTCTGTGTTTCAGTCAGTTTTGTTTTCCTGTACCATCCAGTGGCTTTCTCTGCTGTAAGACACTCCCTTCACCAGGTTTAAGACCTGTGTTCCAACCGGGCGGTAGTGGCTCACGCCTTTAATCCCAGCACTTGGGAGGCAGAGGTAGGCGGATTGCTGTGAGTTCGAGACCAACCTGGTCTACAAAGCGAGTCCAGGACAGCCAAGGTTACACAGAGAAACCCTGTCTCAAAAACAAACAAACAAACAAACAAAGATCTGTGTTCCATCCTGTTGGGAACCTGAATCCTGTAATGGAAGTTTTGGTTTCTTTGTAAACTCAGATATGTCACATAAATGTGCTTTTGTCTTAATCCTAAGTGTGGAATTTTAGTTTGGGCTTTAGTATGTCCACAGGTGACAGTTGTCTCATTCATGCGGGGTATAATCTTTGCCACCTGGTAATGGCCTGTCTCATGTGTCACAGAAAGGGTTGTGGTCTAGGACTCTGAGGAAGAGAGCCTGAAGAGAGAAAGTGCAGAGTTTGGTGGCATGTGGCATGTGGCATGTGGCATGTGGCATGTAGCATGTGGCATGTGGCATGTGGCAAGTAGTGTGTAGAAGTCTGGAGAGTCCAGACAGAGTTGTAGCTTAAAGATAGATGCAGAGAAATGTTTCAACATAGCAGCTTGGAGGAGATTGCTTGCTGCCTTTGCTGCTGACAGAGATTGGGATTTTTTCCCCAAAAGAACCCATTGACCCTAAACAGCTTAGAGAAGTAAAGGGGTCTTCACCTCGTCTTCCCCCGCTGACCTTCTTTCTATTTTACCCAATTAAGGGCTTGGTGGAAGGGAGGTAGAGGCTTCAATATCCCAAATGAAATAGAGTTTTTAAAAAAGAGCGTCAACAGAATCCTTTTGGCTCTGCCAGGTCACCCAGACCCTCCCCCCAAATCCTCCACCTGTGCCGCCCAAGGTGTAGAGGAGCGTTTGCTTGTTTTGTTGTGTGTGGAGGTGGGGAGAGCCCCGTCCCCCACCACTCCCGCTCCACATAGGGAAAGGCAACAGTTTCCCCAGGTGAGCATTCTTTCCACTCTGCACCTGGGCTGAGCCCAGAGGAAAAGAAAAAGTTCACATCTTTCTCTTTCATACTTTATAACTCATCATTCACGGAGGGGAGAGGGGAATACTGCCCCTCTGGGCTGGGCAGGGGGGATTGCTGCCAGACAGTGCAGCCTGGACAAAATGGAGTTTCCTTTCTGTCTGACACTGACCAAGGAGACTTGAGCTAATTTTCACTAGGTACTTTGTGGAAAGATTAAAGACGGCTGCTAAAAACATATCCCTTGTTACCCAGATATTACCCCTCTCCAAAAAGTTAAAAAAAAAAAGAAAATTAAAGATATAAGCAGGTCCCAGTTGCTGGAGGTAACTCAAAGGGTGTTTAACAACAAAGAACTGATTGGGATAAGACCTTTGGCATAAACTGAAAGCCGTCGTCACCCTCTCTGATGATGAGACACAGACACAGAAAAATCCAGCAAAATTTTGGTGTCTTACCCTCTGTTAGAAGGATACCTCGTAGCTGAAAGTTCTGTCTCCAATCAAAAGATGTAGTTGGACCATCTCTCAGATGGACAGCAAAATTCCCAGGGTTATGGGCACCCACTGCCCCTCCCACCTCTCCTCCCCCGCCCTGGGCCAACAGGGAGCACCTATAACTGTTCAACTAACCTGTGCAGCTACTTCTTCCAGATTAAACAATACCTAGTGACCCTGGAAACAAAAAGGGAATTCACAGCCTATGTTGCCTGGATTGATACGACAGGCATCCTGGTGCTCTGCCAGTCACCCTGGACTACACCTCTGATTCTCATGAGTCTGATTCTTCCAGAAAAGCATGTGTACGCTGTCCTGGACCTGAAAGATGCTTTCTTTAGCCTCCCATATGCAGAGGTGAATTAACCTGTCCTTTGCGGGTTTTTGTTTTTTGTTTCGTTTTGGTTTTTCGAGACAGGGTTTCTCTGTGTAGCCTTTGCTGTCCTGGACTCACTTTGTAGACCAGGCTGGCCTCGAACTCACAGCGATCCGCCTGCCTCTGCCTCCCGAGTGCTGGGATTAAAGGCGTGCGCCACCACGCCCGCCTAGCAAGGCCTCTTTCTATGTACCAGCACAAAGTAGAAGGGGCACTAAGTCCCCTAATCTGGACCGAGACTACACAAAAGGCCAAAGGGGTTTTAACGCAAACTTTGGGCCCATGAAAATGTCCTGTGACCTACGTGTTTAAATGTTTGGACCCTGTAGCCCACCTGTTTAAGAGCTGTGGTGGCTACTGCTAGTTTAGTGAAAGAAAACAAACAGGTTAATTCTGGGTCAAGATCTTATACTCACAGCACCCATGGCACGGTTGCGATCCTCCTCCCCCTCGGAGGGCCAGAACGCTGCTGTCTAATGACCGTGTGGCCCAGGGCCAGGCTCTAAATCCTAGGCCACCCTTGAGGCCAGTTTGAGAAACCCGCTGTTATCAATTCAGCTACCCTGATAACGCAGGTGTTCGTCCAAGACTGTCAAGAGATGAGGGACGAAACCAAGTATATTGTAGCTGTAGTAGTTACTTTAACTGAAATGATTTGGGTCCAAGCCAGGTACTTTAGCCCAGGGTGCAGAACTGATGCATCTGACCCAGGCTCTCAGACAGGAAAAGGAAAGTGCACTACAACATATACATATATATAATATATATATGCTTTTACTACTGGGCATGTGTATGATCTACAGAGAAAAAGGGCTTCTT
Organism: Acomys minous; assembly: GCF_964271855.1. Lineage (NCBI taxonomy): Eukaryota > Metazoa > Chordata > Mammalia > Rodentia > Muridae > Acomys > Acomys minous. The sequence continues at coordinate 10,452,775 of NC_140502.1, forward strand.
GCCACTGGAAAAAAAGGATATTAAAAAACTTGGCCCTCTTCCTACAGGCAATTTGGATAGAAATTGCTTTCCACCACTGATGGACTTCTGACCTGGCTACCTAACAAATGGCCCTAAGGCCAGTGGGGCCTGTTGATATTCTGATGACACACCATCACCCAGTGCAGCCTGAGGATTCATGGTTAAAAAAAAAAGAAAAGAAAAGAAAAGAAAAAGAAATGGACAGCTCAGACCCCACAGGTTGCTGGTGGACACCAGAGACAAAGATCAGTCTCTCAGAAACAACTAAGAGGACTTTTGGTAACTAACCTTCACCAGGCTACTTGTCTGGGCTCCATACAGTTTTCTGAGTTGCTCAGATCACAGGTATAGAGTACCTAAACTGGATGGACAGCCTAGCATGGGTCTCTTAGCCAGATGCCAGGTTTGTGGGCAAATGAATCCAAGGAAGGGGTTCAAATGAGAGACAGACCAACGTGACGGCAAACTCTGGGAAAACTGACTTTGCAAGATCCGGCCTGCCAGAGGAGGTTACCTTTCTAGGGTGGATAGAGACCTTCCCCACTTGGCTTAAATAGTAGCTAAAAGGCTCCATCCGGAACTGGTCCCCAGATTTGCCCCGCCTCCACCAGCAATAACGTCTTACAATGGCCTGGATTTCACAGCCCAAACCTCTCAATTAATAGCTAAAACTTTAGACATAGATCAAAAAGTTCATTGTGAGCCGGACAGTGGTGGCGCACACTTTTAAATCCAGCACGCGGGAGGCAGAGGCAGGCGGATCTCTGTGAGTTCGAGGCCAGCCTGGTCTACAAAGTGAGTCTGGGACAGCCAAGGCTACACAGAGAAACCCTGTCTCGGAAAAAAAAAAATATCTGTCTTTCAGAGACAGGAAACACCTGCGGAATCAGATGCTATGCCGCTGGAAAGGACCCTAGGGATAGAGTTAATTATTCCTGGCCAGGTTCCTGGCCAGGATTGTTCATTTTGCTTAGACACCTGGCCCTGCTGTCTACATAGGAACAAGAACTAACCAGACTGCCCTCCCATTGGCTGGGGCAGCCTAAATTAACCTTAGAGGACTCATAAGGGGCTAAAACTTGTCCGATATCCACATCTTTAACCTAGGCACTTCCCCTTTATTCTGAAGCCTGCCGTTCTGCCTTACGGGTTAGTTCATTTGGATAACAACAATATCACTGGGCCTCTGAGGCTATTTGGTGGGGCATGTCTAGTGGTTTGACTAAATATGCTTCTTAGGATGCTTTTCCAAACGAAGTGGATTGGCTGATCAGGACCCAGAGGAAAGTCTTTGTTTCTGAATTAGAACAAGTTTGAGTCCCTTACAAAAATGTTCCTACAAGCCGGGCAGTGGTGGCGCACGCCTTTAATCCCAGCACTTGGGAGGCAGAGGCAGGCGGATCTCTGTGAGTTCGTGGCCAGTCTGGACTACAAAGCATATCCAGGACAGCCAGGACTACACAGAGAAACCCTGTCTCAAAAACAAAAAACAAACAAACAAACAAAAAAACCAAAACAAACAAAAACAAAAAACAAAAAGAACCCAAACCCCAAAACAAAACAAAAACCACACACACACACACACACACACACAAATGTTCCTACAAAATAGGAGAGGCTTAGACAAAACAAAATTTAAAAACTGTGTGTTGCTTTGGGAGAAACCTATTGTTCCCATGCTAAGTGATTAGGAAGAATAATTAAAAAAAATTTTTTTCCATGGATGGGGAATAATAAGGTACCAGTTTCTGTTCTCTTGGTCCCCTGGGTAAGTGCTCTGCTACCAGCGCTGACTGGGCGTGTGATTCTCATTCTGATTGGATGCATCTTAAACTAAAGCAGGGTGAGTCCATGACTTGACTCATCACTTAGACCAATGGGGAATATGACAGGCCCCAGACCTGTCACAACCCACTCCACGAGGGAAGCGCCATGCAGGCTGAGAAACTCAGCACATAACATCAGCTGCCAAAACTAAAACAGCCCTACTCCATCACAGTCTGTAGTTCCAGGAAAGCTCTGGATGCACAAGTCTTGCTTTTTAGCTTCTGTAGTTCTGCTCCTGGCTAACTGTTCTTGTCAACTGCAGTATGTCAACCCAGAACATGGTTTTTGGTTTTTGTGCTTAAAAGCTCATCTGGAGAACAGCTCAGGGCTACACTGGGATCCGGAGCACCCAGCATAGTCGCCAGCGACTAATAAAGACTTCCTGTTGGCTTAAACCCATGTCTGAGCAGGCTTCTGTGGTGAGTACCCCACAACAGGGACCAAGAGAGAGAGAAGAGTCCCTGTCTCAAAGGCAGGACAAATGTCTGAGGCTGTCCTCTGATCTCCACATGTGTGCTGTGAATGTGCATGATGCCACTTGCACACACACACACACACACACACACTCACACACATACACCCACTCACACCCCCACACTCACACACTCACACACACATAACACACAGACTCACACACATACACCCACTCACCCACACACTACACACTTACATACACAGACATGCAGACACACACACACTCACACACATTCACACACAGACACACATTCACATACTCACAGATACACACAAACACATTATACATAGACACACACATACAGACCCAGACATTCACAGATGTACTCACACACAGATACATCCACATGCACATGTGCACACACACATACATATACACACAGACACACACACACAGAGATGTACACACTCCCACACACACACAGAGATGCACACACATATACACACACAGACATACAGAGTTACACACACACACACACACACAGACTCTGACACTCATCCACACACATACACACTCACATACACAGACATGCAGACATGCAGACACACACTCACACACATTCACATACTCACAGATACACACAGACACATTATACACACATACAGACCCAGACACACACAGATGTACTCACACACAGATACATCCACATGCACATGTGCACACACACATACATATACACACAGGCACATACACACAGAGATGTACACACACACACACACAAGGGTCCTGAGGTGGGAACCTGGCTAGTCTGAGACCAGGAGGCAGGGCTTCCATCTCAGGCCTCGGGATTGGAAGAAATCACGGGGGGGCGTAGCCCTGCACTCATTTTGGGGGACTGGAGTCAGTAGAGTGCTTGCTGAGCATGCACAGAAGTCTGCGTTCTATGACTAGTACCACAAAAACCAGGTGTGGTGGCACAAGCTTGGGACCGCAGAACCCTGGAGGTACAGGCAGGAAGATCAGGAGTTCAAAGTCATCCTCTGCCACTAGTGAATTTCCCAGCCGCCTGGGCGACATGTGACAGTCTTTATTCTCAGGGAGCGGTCTGTAGAGCCTGCCAACAAAGGCCGGGCTTCTTGAGACATCTCAGCACTTGTCACACTGTGATTGACTTGTTCTAAAGAGAGTTCTTTTGTTTTGTTTTGTTTCTTTTTTTTTTGTTTTTTTTCTTTTTTTTTCTTTTTTTTGGGGGGGGTTGTTTTTGTTTTTGTTTTCTTGGTTTTGTTTGTTTGTTTGTTTGTTTTGTTTTTTGAGATAGGGTTTCTCTGTGTAGCCCTGGCGGTCCTGGACTCACTTTGTAGACCAGGCTGGCCTTGAACTCACAGAGATCCGCCTGCCTCTGCCTCTGCCTCCCGAGTGCTGGGATTAAAGGTGTGTTGTATCTGGCATGAATTCTGGAGTGATGGCACCTCGGGTGTGAAGTGGCCTTTTGAAAATAGTCAGTGATTGTTTTCTGGGGCTTGTTTCCTTGAAGGAGTTGGAAATTGACTTGCTAATGGTGCCTTTTGTGTAAGTGGGTTTGGGGTCCAGTCCTTGAGAGGCTGGTTCCCATGCTGAGAAGCCTACATTCATCCTGCAATGTCTCTCTTTCTTCGATCAATCGTCCCTCTTAAGCCCGAGTGTGCTACCACGTGCCACCACGCCCAGCTCCCAATTAGTTTTTTTTTATTTTTAAGATCTCTTTCTTTTTACTTTATGTGTATTGGTGAGTATACGTCTGTGGGCCACATGGGTCTCGTGCCGACAGAGTCCAGAAGAGGGTGCCAAATTGCCAGGAGCTGGAGTTAACAGATAGTATTACCCACCATGTGGCTGCAGGATCCAGCGTCCCTCTGCTTTCAAAAGCCGGGCGTGGCTCACGCCTTTAATCCCAGCAACCTGGAGGCAGAGGCAGGTGGATCTCTATGAGTTGGAGGCCAGCCTGGTCTACAGAACGAGTTCCAGGACAGCCAGGGCTACAGGGAGAAACTCTGAAAGAAAAAAGAAAACAAGGGGGAAAAAAGGGGGTGGGGAGAGCTATAAAATTAGAATAAATGGGGCTGGAGAGATGGCTCAGCGGTTAAGGGCAATGACTGCTTTTCCACAGGTCCTGAGTTCAATTCCCAGCAACCACATGGTGGCTCACAGCCATCTATAACGTGATCTGATGCCCTCTTCTGACATGCAGGTGTACATCCAGATAGAGCACTCACATACATAAAATAAATAAATATTTTAAAAAATTAGAATAAATGTGTTGGGCATGGTGGGTATGCTTGTAACCCCAGCACTTGGGAGGCTTAGCTGGGTGGAGTGCCAAGAGCCAGAGGCCAGCCAGGATTGCATAGAGCCCTTGCGTCAAAAAGCTAAGCAAGCCGTGGTGGCGCACGCCTTTAATCCCAGCACTCAGGAGGCAGAGGCAGGTGGATCGCTGTGAGTTTGAGGCCAGCCTGGTCTACAAAGCGAGTCCAGGACAGCCAAGGCTGCACAGAGAAACCCTGTCTCAGAAAACCAAAAAAAAAAAAAAAAGAGAGAGAGAGAGAGAGAGCGCGAGAGAGCAGAGAACGTACTGAGGTGTTGACTGTCACCTTCCATGCTGAGATAAAGTCTCTCATTTTCTGCTACAGTACAAGCCAAGCTAGCTGGCCAGGAAACTCCTCCCATTTCCCAATTTGACCACTGGGATTACAGCTACAAGCTACGGTGTCTGGCTTTATGTGGCTGCCCAGGGCCTGGACTCATTTAATTCCTCACACTTGAGTGGCAAGCATTTGACCCATTGAGCAATCTACCCAGCATGCAAGGGATCTCTTCTCTTCTCGCCCGGCCGGTCCCCTGGTCCTGAGCACAAGGGACACCCAGGAGGCATTGAGAGACATTTTTGAGGGATGGACGAGAGCCGGAGAGTCACATGGAGGATCTCAAAGACCTGGCGATTGGCTGAAAGCAGCAAAGAGCCCCAGAGGGTCAAAACTGGAGGCTCAGAATTGCCTCGTAGACTGACAGGTGTCAGACACTGAGCTACATAGTCACCATCCTCAAAAAACGACACAGGGACACAAACCCTCTGACGCAGAAATCTGTCCCTAAGTACTTATCTGACAGGGACCAGGCTATTATTAATCACAAGACATCCCCAAACATAGACAGTCAGACTACAGACATCTTCAGCCTGGCCAGCTGGTGACCCCGATGCCTTACATAATAGAGACTATCTCGTAATGACCCATGATGCCCTATCCACCCTCAACAGATAGCTCCTACACGTAGTCAAGGTTGGCTGGACTTACGTCAACTCTCCTGTCTTAGCTGTTTCAATCCTGGGATTACAGGCATGGAGTCACTGTGCTGTGATTATCCTTTTCCTTTTTATTTTTTATTTTTTTATTTTTTTATTTTTTTTTGGTTTTTCGAGACAGGGTTTCTCTATGTAGCCTTGGCTGTCCTGGACTCACTTTGTAGACCAGGCTGGCCTCGAACTCACAGCGATCCGCCTGCCTCTGCCTCCCGAGTGCTGGGATTAAAGGCGTGCGCCACCACGCCCGGCTTTCCTTTTTATTTTTTAATTAATTTTTTTTTTTTTTTTTTACTTTCCACTATGTGGCTCGGGATGACCTTGGACGTCTGATGCTCCAGCCTCCATCCCTCTGAGTGCTAGAATTACAAGCACACGATTTATGCATGAGGTACTGGGAATCAGACCCAGCGCTGTGTCCTGGAGTTCAATGTGCAATTCTCCTGCCAAGGCTTTTGGAGTAGTTGGGAGCACAAACCCTCTTCAGGTCCAGTTCTCGCTATGGATTCTTTGTAGCCAGAAGCAATTGCACGGAAGGAAAGGTGCTTAAGAGAAAGAAATTTTAAAAAAAGCGAAAACACGGTATAGAAACTCCCATCCGTGCTCCCCAAACTGACAGACACAGATTTATGACCTCGACTGGGTCATTTCTCACCTTGCACTGTGTGGATTCCATGGATTGCAAGTGTGTGTGTATGTGGTTTTTTTGTTTGTTTGTTTGGGTTCCCCCCACACTCCCGAGACAGGGTTTCTCTGTGTAGCCTTGACTGTCCTGGACTCGCTTTGTAGACCAGGCTGGCCTTGAATCCACAGAGATCTACTTGCTTCTGCCTCCTGAGTGCTGGGATTAAAGGCATGGGCCACCATGCCCAGCTCACAAATGTGTGTGTTTAATTGGTTTATTTTATATGAGTGTTTGGCCTGACCCTGCATGGCCACATGCATGCAGTATCTGTGGATGCCAGAAGAGGGAGTCAGGTCCCTGGGAACTAAAAGCTACAGATGGTTGTAAGCCACCATCTCGGTGCTGAAACCGAACCCAGGTCCACTGCAAGAGAAACAAGAATTCTTAACCACTGAGCCACATCAATGCCGCGGGCTCCCGCCCCATCCCCCACCCCCTTCCCTTCCCCCCAACCGTCATCCCCTCACATGTTTTTAAGGATTATGTCTCAAGGGCTTGGGACCTTTGGCTTGGGAACCCATTTCTGGGAGGCATCGTGTGAGGGAAATCGAACTTTGGCCATGTCCTATTTATTCATTTTGTTTTCTTTAGGCATGACGTCACGTATCCTAGGGCAAATCTTCTGTAGCTGAGCCTAGCCCTGAATTTCTGATCCTCCTGCCTCTACCTCCTTACATGTTAGGGACTACAGGTGTCTAACATCGCTCCCAGTTTGACACACCACTTTCAGATTAGACTGGTTAACAACTGGGAATTCGCTTGGTGAAAATTCATCTGAAAAGTCACTAGTGCTGCATACCACTTGCAGCAGGCGGTGCTAGAAGGTACTTGACTTGCCTGGCATTCATGACATCCTGGGCTCGCTTCTCCAGCACTGCCAGACTTTGATTGAGATCGCCGAGGGGGGAGAGAGGGGACACAGTTGGGAGAGGCTTCAGGAGTGCCTTGGGGAGAGGGATATAGGGGAGTAAATAATTGTGAGGGAAGCAGGGATCAAGAACCCACCAGGCTGTGTGACTCTGCGTGAGTTTCACATCCTCTCTGGGCCTCTTTTTCCTCCTGGGTTAGCCCACATCATGTGGCTGATGCAAAAGTTGACTCTGAAGAGGTTTGTAGTCCCTCCCCTACGGGTCTATCCTGAGAGCATGGGGAATGCCACCCTAACCCCAGACCCTACCCCTGCAAGGCTTCCGATTTCTAGTCTGAATGGTAGGATAAAGGGTTTGCAAGCAGAGCTGGAGTAGTGAACGGGACTTACCCGAAGGTCCCAGGTTCAAATCCGGGCCTCTTTTCCAACAAGTCCTGTGACCTTTCTCCGAAGGATTCCCCTGGACTCTGGACTAGATCTCCTTTTTGCCCTCTGTGGACACATGGTCCGAGCCTTGGGTCTCTGCCCTTCACTCAATCGGCTCTTGCCTCACTCTATCTCACCAGGAACCCGACTGATCTCCTGTTTGAGCTCCGCAGTGTGAGGGTCTTGTCTATCTACTTTGTGTGCACAGAGTCCTAACACCGGGTCCTGGGCCTGGCCCATAGCAGTGCTCCGTGGAATTAGGGGACTCTTGAGACTAGAACAGACACTGGGCAGAGAAGGCGGTGGGGGAGGGGGCAGGGGGAGGGGGAGGGGAAGGGAGCAACCTGTGCTAAGACGCCACTAGGAAGAAAGCAGGAAAGTATAAGGAGTCCCTAAAAGGACCAGAAGTAGACCCTGAGTCTAGAAGGCTCTGGGGCTGTGCTCTAAGATTTGAGTCCGGGCTTGCTTTGTTTTCCAAGATTTTATTTCTGTACATATTTGAGTGGCGCAGTGTCGAACTCGGGGCTTCATGCGTGCTGGGCAAGTGTTCCACCAACTGAGCTACCACTACATTTACGGCTAAGCCAGGGAGGGAGTCCATGGGCTACTCCCATGTATAAATAAGATATGTATTTATTCTTATTTCAGGTGTATGGGCACTGTGCCTGCCTGTGTGTCTGTGGTGCACGACATGCATTCCAGTGCCTGTGGTGGCCAGAAGAGGATTTCTGATCCCCTGAAACTGTAGTTATAGGCAGTACTGGGCCTCCATGTGGGTGCCAGGAATTGAACACTCATGTCCTCTGGAAGAACACCCAGTGCTCTTAACCACTAAGTTATCTTTGCATTCTCTTTTCTTAAAAAAAAAAAAAATGTAAGAGCCGGGTGCGATGACGCACACCTTTAATCCTAGCACTCGGGAGGCAGAGGCAGGTGGATCTCTGTGAGTTTGAGGCCAGCCTGGCCTACCAAGTGAGTCTAGGACAGCCAAGGCTAACAAACTGAGAGACCCTGTCTCGAAAAACAAAACAATAAAATAAAATAAAATAAAATTTTAAATTTAAATTTAAAAATTGCATTAGAAAGTGTGTGTGTGTGTGTGTGTGTGTGTGTGTGTGTGTGTGTGTGTGTGAACACCAGAGTGCCTATGAAGAGGTCAGAGGACACTGTAGGAGAGTCAATTCTCTCTTCCCACCATGCAAGTCCTAGATATCAAACTTAGGTCACCAAGCTTGGCACTCAGCATCTCTATTCACAGAACCATCTTGATGGCCTTCCCGGCTCTTTTATATTGTTATTATAACTAGCATTCAATGAGTTAGTATATAAAAATGAAAACTACGGCATTTTCATACACATGGAGTTTAAGATGATCTCCTGGTCCTCTTGGTCCTCTATGCCCTCCCCCACCTGTCCCCTGTCCCCTCCCCCACCTCCCCTTCCCCTCTCCCCTCCTCCTGTCCCCTCCCCCACCTCCCCTTCCCCTCTCCCCTCCTCCTGTCCCCTCCCCCACCTCCCCTTCCTCTCTCCCCTCCTCCTGTTCCTTCCCCCTCCCCCTTTCCCCTCTCCCCTCCTCCTGTCCCCTCCCCCTCCTCCCCTTCCTCTCTCCCCTCCTCCTGTTCCTTCCCCCTCCCCCTTTCCCCCTCCCCTCCCCATTCCTCTCTCTTCTGGTCCCATCCCCACTTGTACCTCTTTCCCCTAGTCTTCCCCCTTTTCACATCACAGGTGCTCTATTACCCTCCCCTCTCCCTCCCTTGCAGCATCTTCTCCTCTCGGGGTCCCTTGCTAGTTTCCTGGCTTCCACCCACACTCACTCCCACGCAATACACATATATAAAAATTGAAAGCCAGAATCCACGTATGAGAAAGAACACGCAGTGTTTGATTTTTTTTTTTCCAAGCCAGAGTTACTTTGTGTAATATGTTTTCCAAGTGCCATCTATTTTCTTGACTTAAAAAGAGATTTATTTTTATCTTGTTTATGTCTGCGCGTGTCTGTGTGTGTCTCTCTCTGTGTGTTGGCCCACGGAGGCCTGAATGGGCTTTGGATCCCTTGAGTCACAGGTGTTTGTGAGCCACCTACAGTGGTTCTGGCATCTGGACTCCTGTCATCATGAAAGAGCAGTGACTTTTCGGGCCGGGCATGGTGGCGCACGCCTTTAATCCCAGCACTCGGGAGGCAGAGGCAGGCGGATCGCTGTGAGTTCGAGGCCGGCCTGGTCTACAAAGTGAGTCCAGGACAGCCAAGGCTACACAGAGAAACCTTGTCTCAAAAAAAAAAAAAAAAAAAAAAAAAAAAAAAAAAAAAAAAAAAAAAAGAGCAGTGACTTTTCTTAATGTTGAACCATTTCTCTAGTCTGAGTACTTTCCTCTCTCTCTCTCTCTCTCTCTCTCTCTCTCTCTCTCTCTCTCTCTCTCTCTCCTCCTTTCTCAACAGGGCCTCATGTGTCCAAGGCTGACCCCAAACTCACCATGTAGCTAATGCTATCCTTGGACTCCTGATTTTCCTGCCTCCATCTCTGGAGTGTTAGGATTATAGGTGGATGACGCACCAGGCTTGGAGGCTCCCCTCCTCCCCCTGGGAATTTCAATTAACAGGCACGAAGATTGCAAGTGCAAGGCCGGCCTGAGGGACTTATTAAAAACTGGAGCCGAGGACAGAGGGTATAGCTCAGTTGCTAGAATTCTGTGCTGGGATGCGCAAAAAACCCTGTACGCTAGTCACTTTTCTGTTGTGATGATGGAGCGCCGTGACTGACCCAGACAATGTATAGAAGAAAGGGTTATTCTGGCTTCTGGTCCCAGCAAGATAATAGTCCACGGTGGTGCAGCTGAGGCAGCAGCCAGGGTGCCTGGAGCCGAAGCTGAGAGCTTTGCCTCTACTGTAAGCGCCAAGGCAGAGAGAGCGAACTAGAAATTAGTCTTTAAACTCTCAAAGCCTGCTTCTAGTGAAATACTTCCTCCAGCAAGGTCACACCTTCCCAAGCTCCCAAACGGCACCACCATCAGCTGGAGACCAAGTGTTCAACGTCCTGCACGATGGGGGATGGCTCATTTACACCACCGCACGCTGGGCTGGACTCTGCAGTACCGAGTAACGCCCGGCATGATAGCCCACGCCTGTCATCCCAGCACTCTGCAGGTGAACGCGAGAGGATCAGGAGTTCAAAAGCCTCCTCAGCTACCTAGCGAGTTCCAGGCCAGCCTTACCTTTAAAGAAGGGGGGGGGGGGAGAGGGGGGAATAGATCAGTGGTGGAAGCAAGTACTGCTCTTGCAGAAGACTGAAGTTAAGTTCCCAGCACCCAGATGGCGACCACCAGTAACTCGACTTCCAGGCGTTGTGACGCCTCTCCTGGTCTTTTCAGTGGTCCACATAAACTAATGAAGGCGCGTAGATATTCATATGTAAATACATTTACAAATAGCTGGAGAGGGGCTGGCGAGACATCTCAGCAGACGTCTCTGCTGCCAAGCCTGATGGCTCGAGTTCAATGTCCAGGGCGCATGAGGTAGGACAGAACCAATACCCCAAACCATCCTCTTATCTCCACATATAGGCCATGGCATGCCCACAGTACGTGTGCACGCACACACATACACACACATATACATACACACATACACACACACACACATACACACACATACACACACACACATACACATACACACATACACACACACATATATACATACACATACACATACACACACATACACACACACACACATACACATACACACACACACATATATACATACACACACATACACACACACACATACACATACACACATACACACACACATATATACATACACACACATATGAAATTAATCCATGTAACGATAATTAGTCCACCAACCAGTCCAGCTGGTCAGTTATTGGGGGATCGAGGGGGGTCGCAACCTGTACATAAAGACATGGGCGGGAGAGAGACAGTAGCTCAAGCGAACAATTGCTTGTCAAGAGCTCGTTTATTAAAGGTAAGGGCAGGCTTTTTAAAACCTGCTTTAGGGCGGGCGGGGTACGCAAGGGAGTAGTGGAAAAGTACAAAATCTTCTGGGTTGAGCCCCGGGAACATTTGCAAGGGGAGGGGTCTTTCAGGTGAGACAAAGCAGGATATCTCTGTGGTTATCTTAGGATCAGATCGCTGTCTTCTCAGGACTAAGCCGGATGCCTTGCATACCTAATGAGTGGCCCAGCAGGATGTTGGCTGCAAATACTGAATGGGTGGGAGTCGGCCTCAGGCCTTTTGGTCCCTGGCATCTTCACCCCTTTTGTTTACTTTGGCCTGAGGGAGACCTTACAGCCCAGCGAATGACCTTTAGGAGGTCACCAGTCATTGTTACAGGATGGCGGTATATTTAAGAATCACTAATGTCCAATGTTTCAGGACAACAGTTATTCTGGACCGGCCAAATTCCCAAGGAGAGGGGGCCTCGCGATGGCCTGAGCCTGCTAGAGGATCGATGCTCAATCTTACCACGCCTATGGTCTGTCCTCCCACCAAGGACCGACCGACGTCTGATAACCGAGACTTATTCGATCGCTCCGTCTCTGACTTACCAGGCGCTATCGCGGGTCAGGTCAAGGTGGGCTCAGGCCAAAAGATATAGGGGAGGGCTTGCACAGGTTTACCAAAGGCACCGAGGGCACAACCAGGCTCACCATCCAGCATTCTGCATCCTCGGGAACTGCAAAGGCCGCCCATAGGAACTGCAAAGGCCGCCCGTAGTTAACCGACTGAGGCGTAGGTGAAATCTCCTGGATGGAAATAGAAGTCTCATTTGAGTCCTCAGTCTCCAGGCTGCGGTAGTGAACCTGGATATTCTTGGTGGCAGCTTCAACCTGACTTTTAACAAACCCTGTAAGACGGTTTAAAGTCCATGGGCCAAAGGATAATAGAAGGAGAACACCAACGAGGGGCCCGAGCAGGGTGAGGAGAAGGGTAGTAAGCCAGGGGGAGGCAAGGTTAGGGTTGGGGAAATTCCCCCTTTCAGAAAATTTAAAAATGAGTCGGGGTCATGAATAGTAAAACGGGGAAGAAGAATAACAAGGACACACCAGTCTTTGGAGGAAAGGAAGGTAGGGGCATAGACGATCGAGGTTAAACCAGAGGAACAAGCAAAATGGGTGTTATTTGGCGCGAGAATGTAGGGGAGGGAGAGGTCGGGAATGACAGTCTGGGCGCGAACGTCGCTGAGGGGAAGAGGTTGGGGGAGGGAGCATATGGGGACCCAGGAGGCAAGTACCTATGCCGGAAACAGGCTGGAGGGTAATGCGATTGTCGGGAGCTAAGCCGGTGAGGGTGGGGTAACATTAGTAAAGAGCAAGGTGGAAAGAAGAGCAATACCCTCGTAAAAGGGCGGGGAGGGGGAGAAACACATCCAACATTCAGGAAATGACAAGGAGGAGTCATTCTTTTTTTTTTTTTTTTTTAAGGCCCATATGGAGGCATTTGTCAACTGGGGAATGACATCAGCCGAACTGGGGGGGGGGGCCCACGGGGAGGGTAGGTCGGAAGGGAGGGGGAGGGAGGCATGGGGGTGGCGGGTTTAGGCGGGGGGGGGGGGGGGGGCGGGTCAGGAGCAGGAACGGGAACAGAATGATGGAAAATATGATTAGGCCCAACCACTGCAGCGCCCTTACTGGGTACCTTTTTCAGGAGGTGTAACCAAAACGTAAGTCCAAAATCGTACTCTGATTTATAAACACGGAGGCCCCATTTAAATCCACGACCCGTCCAAATGGCACGTTTACCGGGCTCAGTGAAGCGAATGGTCAGGGGGTTGCACCAGCCATTGGTGACTGAACGAGCTACATTGCAAAGGTCTTTAAGGGTCCCAAGAAGAGGATGGCTTCCAGTACGTGTCGCCAGTGGTCTCACACCCCCAAGAGGCACAGTAAAAATCTTGGGCCCCACCACAGCGATGAGAGGGTCCCGGGAAAACATAGAGCCCTCCGGCCCAAGCAATCCCATCTTGGTGTAAGGTTTTGTGGAGCATGATGCGCTCCAGGTCATTACAGCAGCCGGGACTGGGACCACCAACCGAGCGAGAGAAAAAAAATGTCTTCCACGCCCCAAGAAGAGGGGCCTCCCAGGGCCAGGGCACAGAGGTCAACCTGTAAATCGAGCCACTGGGGATTAATGCCCTGAGAGGAGGAGGAACTAACAATATCTCCCGCTTGGTTAATAATGACCCAGGTAAAATTATAGATTGTATAAGGCTGAGGTTGGCGCAGGAATGCGGCGAGAATCACTTCAGGAAGGCAGAGGCAAAGGAGCGACGCGGTGAGTAGCAACATGATGAATCGGCGGTATCTTTTTTATCCTAAAAAAGAGCACAATTACATCTTTTCCTCAGGGGAGTTCCCTGGGAGAGGGGGGTTAAAAGGTTTGACTAGGCGCTCAGGTAACCAGCGCGCATTTTGTTCTTTCTGATCATAAATGCAGGCATGACCTTTGCCCCAAATAAGGACTGGGTCGGGTCCATGCCATCGGTGGGTCAGTGGATCCTTCCACAGAGCCTTGGCATAGGTGGAGGAGGTGGAGGAGTGCCAAAGGCGATCGGCCGCCGAATGGCCAAGATCATCCTTTTGTAGAAAATTTAGGATGAACAATGCATGATTGAGAAGCAGGCGAGGCCCTGCTGTAGAGGGATATAGGATTCCTTTGGAAAACTGTAATTTATTAAGCATTGCTTTAAGTGTCTGATGGGCCCTCTCGACAATTCCTTGTCCTTGGGGATTGTAAGGTATCCCCGTAACATGTTTAATCTGTAGTTGGGCACAGAAGGACTTGAAGGCAGAGCTTGTATACCCAGGGCCGTTATCAGTCTTTAAGGTATAGGGTTTGGGGGCAACAGTAAGGCAATATAAAACATGATCAATAACATCTCTAGTAGACTCTCCATCGTACAATAAGGCAATACAAAACATGATCAATAACATCTCTAGTAGACTCTCCATCGTACAATAAGGCAATACAAAACATGATCAATAACATCTCTAGTAGACTCTCCAGCGTGCGGAGAGGCGCAAATAAATCCACTAAAAGTATCTATAGACACATGAATATACTTAAGTTTCTTAAAAGAGGAAAAATGAGTAACATTCATTTGCCAGACCTGTCCAGGCATGAGGCCACGAGGGTTGACTCCCGTATGTGGCTCGGGAAGAAAGGTGACACATGCCTGGCATTCTTTAACAATAGCCCGGGCTTGTTTCCGAGTGATGGAGAACATGTGGCGAAGGCTTTGGGAATTAAGGTGGTGGAGGGCGTGAGCCTCCCTGGCCATAGCAACGGGGTCGCTGGCAGATGGAACGGCCAGCCCTGAAAGCAGGGGGCGCGTGGCTGAGTCCACCTGGGCATTAAGTGTAGTCAGAGGCCCTGGCAGGGTAGAGTGAGCGCGAATATGACCAACAAAAAAAGGCTGAGAGCGCAAAAGAATAAGCTGTTGGATACGGGAGAAGAGAGGGGAGGCATTAGTAGCAGGCTTAATACGAGGAACCGTCTCGAGGAGTGGAACAGAGGACGCGACATAGGCACTATCAGTATATAGATTAAAGGGAGTATGGGGAAGCAATGTAAAGGCGTGTGCGACAGCTTCCAGCTCAACAAGCTGAGCAGAGGTATGGGGGGTTTGTTTTTGCAGGATAGCTCCGTCCACAGAGAGGGCAGCAATCCCGGTAGAGTAACCATCAGTAAAAACCAGGGAAGCTTGGGGGAGGGGTCTGGAGCGGGTGACTCTCGGGAAGATGACAGGTTGTCGCTGCAGGAATTGAATTAGTTTATCTGGGGGATAATGATTATCTAATAGGCCGCAAAAAGAAATACAGGAGACCGCCCAATCATCTGAATTTTGAAAAAGCCACCTTATTTGTGTGGCCGAGTAAGGCGTGATAATAGAGTGAGGGTCCCTTCCGAAGAGCCTGGTGGCCGCTTCCTGCCCCTGCCAAATGAGAGACGCAACCAGAGTAGGATAAGTAGGAAGGACCTTAGTGGAGGAGGAGGGGAGATGAAGCCAAAAAAGAGGGGCCGTTGCCAGAGCAGTCCTGTGGGGGCAAAGAGGGAAGGAAAAATTATGAGCGCGAAAGGCTGGGTAGGGTCAGGAGCCGTTCCACCACCTTTCTGTTCTCCCTCCGAACCTGAGGACTCATGCTCACTATCAGAATCTACAAGGGCCGCGGACGACTGGGAGGGTATAGGGGCAGGTGGCTCTCCCGAAGCAGCGCCTGAATCAGTGGCCTCAGTTTTCGCCCCGCTCAGGGCGGGTTGGCTCTGGGAACGGGTGACAGGGAAAATAAACGGGGCTGTGGAGGAAATGCGCGTTGTTAAAAGTGAAAGCCGTTGTTGAAGTTGAAGAATCTTCGTCGCATGGGAGATCTGGTGTTGGAGATGGGCCTCCGTCTGGCAAAAGCAGTTTGGGAGGGAACAAGGTGGCGGGAGCCGGGAGGCAGGGTAGGGTTTAGCAAGGGGAGAGGGAAGAGTGAGCAAGGTAGAGGAGGGAAAGGTTGGCGCCGCGCGGAGGAGGCCATCATCGGAATGATATCGAGCAGCCTCCTCCTCAAGGGTGGCAGCAGCATCCGGATCCAAGGGCTCATCTGGGGCCTGAGAAAGGAAAATGGCGGAATGGCGGGAGGCGCGTGAAGGGGCGAACAGGAGAGGTTGGCGGACCGGACCGGACAGAGGGTGCCTTTTTGGGGGAAAAACAGGGGCACAAAGTGGTGAACACCCGCGTTCCATAGTGGAAATGGGGTCCTCATAGGTGGGAGGAAGCGACGGATAAAGATGGCGGGGGGAAAGGGAAGGCTTGGACGCAGGCACAGGGGAAAGATTTTTTAAGGGCTCCGAGGATGTAGGAGGAACAGAATCGGGGGGCATGTCAATGAACGTAAGAGAGGAACCCTGCAGAGAGGAACAGGAAGGAACACGAGAAGGAGGGAGAGATTCGCGCAGGCAGAGTTCAGCCACGGAGAGGAGCTGCCTCTGTCCGCTTTCGTTTTCTCTGGACTCAATTATGTCCCGTATAAGGCCCCAATAAGAAAAAATACTGTTCGACACCGCTGTATTACCATCTTTTTTAATAAGTGCATTAAGCTCACGCCCCACCTTTTGCCACTTTTCAGAATGAATAGTAGGTCCATCAATCATGAACCAGGGACAGGTCTGGTCAATAAAAACAAAAAACTCAATCAAATGTTTCTTTTTTACCCTAATACCCCTCTCTCTGAGTACGTCCTTTAAGCCTCTTATGAACTTTGCTTCCTTGGACAGCGAATGGCCCATTCTTGAGATATGCGAACGGATGACTCACCTAATGACGAAGCCGGCCGGGCGAACTCGGCTGGTCATGAAAACTCCTGTGGACCGGTCCCTTAATCCGTTCGGGAAGAAACCCGCTCCTCGAGCCCCACGTCGGGCGCCAGATAATTAGTCCATGTAACGATAACTAGTCCACCAACCAGTCCAGCTGGTCAGTTATTGGGGGATCGAGGGGGGTCGCAACCTGTACATAAAGACATGGGCGGGAGAGAGACAGTAGCTCAAGCGAACAATTGCTTGTCAAGAGCTCGTTTATTAAAGGTAAGGGCAGGCTTTTTAAAACCTGCTTTAGGGCGGGCGGGGTACGCAAGGGAGTAGTGGAAAAGTACAAAATCTTCTGGGTTGAGCCCCGGGAACATTTGCAAGGGGAGGGGTCTTTCAGGTGAGACAAAGCAGGATATCTCTGTGGTTATCTTAGGATCAGATCGCTGTCTTCTCAGGACTAAGCCGGATGCCTTGCATACCTAATGAGTGGCCCAGCAGGATGTTGGCTGCAAATACTGAATGGGTGGGAGTCGGCCTCAGGCCTTTTGGTCCCTGGCACACATACACACACACATACACACATGCACACACACATACACACATATATACATACACACACATACACACACATGCACACACACATACACACATATATACATACACACATACACACATATATACATACACACATACACACACACATACACACACACACATACACACACACATACATACACATGCACACACACACACATACACCCATATATACATACACACACATACACACATGCACACATACACACATACACACATATACACATACACACACATGCATACACACACACGTGCACACACACACACACACACACACACACACACACACACATGAAAGCATAGCTCCGGGAAGTGGCTTCTTGGCACAGTGCTTGCCTCTCATCCATGAAGGCCTGTGTTCCATACTTATCACCACAACTGTAATCCCAGCACTTGGGAGGCGGAGGCAGGAGGATCGGGAGTTCAAGGTCATCCTCAGTTTTATATTGTGTTTGAGGCCCGTCTAGAATACGTTAGATCCTGTCTCAAATCGACAGCCAAACCCCTTTGAACAACGGAACTTCAAAAGTCGCCAGAGTCCTGGGACTCGGGCCCATAAAATAGAAGAAAGGAAGGAAGGAAAGACAGGTACTTAAACTGGGTTCTTTTGCAAAGCCCACACCCCCACTTGAATGAGAACTAGCCTTGTCCAAAACTCCTCTTCCTACTAATATCCATGCTTAAATCTCTGTTAAAAAATACCTCTCCCTGGTCTGGAGAGATGGCTCAGTGGCTAAGAACACTGGCTGCTCTTCCAAAGGTCTTGAGTTCAATTCCCAGCAAGCATATAGTGGCTCACGACCATTTTCACTTGGGATCTGATGCCCTCTTCTGGCGTGTAGGTGTACATGCAGAGAGAGCACTCATATGTAAAGTAAATAAATAAATCTCTTTTTTGTTTGTTTGTTTGTTTTTCGAGACAGAGTTTCTCCGTGTAACATTGGCTATCCTGGACTCACTCTGTGGCCTCTGCCTGCCGAGTGCTGGGATTAAAGGAGTGTGCCACCCACGACTCTGTTTCATACTGAGTCCTTCTGAAATTCTTTTCTGTTGCAAAGTCAAGAATCCCAGTTTACCGGAGCAGAAGTCTCAGACGAGAACTCAGGCTGCAGCCGGAGGCAGTGGGAAGCTGAGTTTCCAGCATCTTCTGCCACTGACAAGACCTGGGCACACATCAGAAGGTCCTGGCCAGCACCCCAACTTCTGGCTCTGTCCATCTGGGTTAAGGCCTGACAATTTACATCCCTAATAAACGCCCAGGTGAGGCTGAGTTGCTGTTGTTGTCGATGGCCTAGGTCTGTCTGTCTACCTGCTTGTCTGACAGGATCTCATATAGCTCGGGCTGGCCAGGAATTCAATATGTAGCCAAGGATTACCTTGAATTCTTGATCCTCTTGTCTGGCACTGGGAGTTCACACACACACACACACACACACACACACACACACACACACACACCACACACACACACACACTACCCCCAGCCCTCCCCTCCCCCCCACTCCATCAGACAGTAGCCTGAACTTTTCTGCAAGTTTGAAAGGTTTCATAATAAGACGACAAGAATCCGTCACAGAGACGCAGGGTGATTCCCAGGGGAGCAGGGCCTGAGGGGGGACCTGAGGGGCAGGATGCAGCGCTGTGTGGGAGAATGCCTAGGATAGCCACTTCTGACCTAGATATTTTTAGGCTGAGGCAGAGCCCATGGGAAAATGCTTTCTGCTCCCTGGGCTGCCCTCAAGGCTTGTATGTGGGAGGCCTGGGACCCTGGGGAGCAGGGGCAGAGTCTGGCATGGGTGGGTATGCCTCCACTTCTAGGACAGAGAGTTCTTTTAAAAAGTTTAGTTATCGGTTTTGCGTTCGGGTGGGCCTGTGTGCCCAGCTGTATGCATGCGCGGGGCCCACAGCTCAACTTTGTGAAGTGGCTGGTCTCCTTCCGCCTTTAGGTGGGTCATGGGGATTGCACTCAGGCCTTTGGGGTTTGTGGCGATCATTTTTATCTGCCATATAGCATTTCCTCTTTAATTAACTTTTTTTTTTTAGTGCACATGGCCAGTGCTTTATTTTTATTTTTTAATATATTTTATTAATTTATTCATATTACATCTCAATTGTTATCCCATCCCTTGTGTCCTCCCATTCCTCCTTCCCTCCCATTTTCCCTTTACTCCCCTCCCCTATGACTGTGACTGAGGGGGACCTCCTCCCCCTGTATATGCTCATAGGGTATCAAGTCTCTTCTTGGTAACCTGCTATTCTTCCTCTGAGTGCCACCAGGCCTCCCCATCCAGGGGACGTAGTCAAATATGGTGCACCAGAGTCCGTGTGAAAGGCAGACCCCACTCTCCACTCAACTGTGGGGAATGTCCTGTCCGTTGGCTGGATCTGGGTAGGGGCTGGAAGTTTACTGCACGTATTGTCTAATTAACTTTTTATTAACTTGTTGTTTTTCGAGACAGGGTCTCTCTGTGTAGACTTGGCTGTCCCAGACTCACTCTGTAGACCAGGCTGCGACCCTTTAGTATAGTTCCTAATGCTGTGGTTACCCCTGACCAAAAAAAAAAAAAAATCATTTCATTGCTACTTCATAACTGTAACTTTCTACTGTTGTGAATTATAATGTACATATCTGATATGAGGATTGTGTAATGTGCGGCCCCTGTGAAATGGTTGTTCGACCGCCCAAAGGCGTCATGACCCGTAAATTGAGAACCATTGTACTAGAGATAGAGGTGGAGGGGGGTGTCATTGGTTTTGCTCAGTGATGGATTCTGGTGTCTGGTATACAGTAGGTGCACAATAAAAACATGCCGTGTAAGCCGGGCGGTGGTGGCGCACGCCTTTAATCCCAGCACTTGGGAGGCAGAGGCAGGCGGATCGCTGTGAGTTCGAGGCCAGCCTGGTCTACAAAGTGAGTCTAGGACAGCCAAGGCTACACAGAGAGACCCTGTCTTGAAAAACCAAAAAAAAAAAAAACAAACAAACAAACAAACAAACAAAAAAACAAAACATGCCGTGTAGTACTGGAGCCTACCCTTGGGGACTCCTGACCTTTACCCTGCAAATCTGGCTGAGTAGGAACTTCCAGTGGTGGCGACTCTACCTGGGGGCTTGGGTGTGCCAGGGCTGCAGCCCTATGGCATGTAGGCAGAAGTCACACTGACACAGGCACACAGAGATCTCTGGGCCCAATTTCGAGACAACCCCCCACCCCAGGGGCTGCATGGACCCTCAGGTGCATAGCTGGATGCACTAAATGAGAAATACAGATCAGAACAAATCCCTCAAGTCTGCAAGGGGATGGATGAGTCACCCTGGGAAGGTGGGTGAGCCCTAACACCGTGCCTATGCCACCAGGTAGCTGGGTAGCTGGCTGAGAGCTGATATAGAAAGGCAAGGTGAGGGGCTGGAGAGATGGCTCAGTGGTTAAGAGCGCGGCCTGCCTTTCCAAAGGTCCTGAGTTCAATTCCCAGCAACCACATGGTGGCTTACAACCATATGGCGCCCTCTTGTGGCCTGCAGGAGTACATGCAAGCAGAGCACTGTATACATAATAGTAAATAAATAAATCTTTAAAAAAGGAAAAAAAAAAAAAAAAAAGAAAGGCGAGGTGCAGACAGGGAGGAGACTGGGATCTCTGGGCGTCCCCTACATGCCCAGCTAACACATAGTTTAGGCTGGGATGTGAAATAGAGTGTGTGGAGGCAGTAGGAAGTGCCAATTAAGGGGACAAAAGCCTTTTTTTTTTTTTTAAGCAAGGCCAGGCTAGGTGTAGAGTCAACCTTAGCAATTAATGTTTGAGAGCCTTTAAATAGAGACTTGGGGAGGGGCTTAGGGTGGCTGAGAGAAGAGGGGCCGGGTCTCAGCACCTCCAGGTGTGAGTCAAACGCTCCATCCACTTCCAGGATCACACCCGACCCCGGAGCTTTTCCTTTTTTGCTCAAGTTTCCAGCGTCTTAGCGGAAACTGAAGCCCAAGGAAGGATTCCGGGAAACAGGAAGTGCTGGGCTCCGTGTGGAGGCCATCTGTGGAATCCCGAGGGGGTGTCTGGGTTTCCCTAAGTTGTATTTATTTAATATTTCCAGGCCTTTTTACTTACCCTGTGTTACCTCTTATTTATTCTGTGGTGTGTCTGTTTGTCTTTGGATATGTGCGTATGCCACACCATGCCTGCAGAGGTCAGAAGACAATTTACGGGACTCGGGTCTCTCCTTCCGATATTAGGGTCCCAGAGATCAAACTCTCCAGAGATCAGGTCTCCAGGCTGAGCGCCAAGCTCCCTAACCTGCTGAGCCATCTCGCTGGCCCCTGCGGGCAAGTTTGTATTTTTTATTTTTGTGACAGGTTCTCCCTGGGTAGCCCACGATGATCTTGAACTGGCAATCCTCGTGTCTCACTCTCCCCGGAGCTGGGACTACATGCGGGTGCTACCACCTTTAGCTCAGATAGGAGAGTCATGTTGGAACCCCCAAATCTCCCACCTGCCCGTGCAGGGCCTTCTGCTCAGCGATCTGACGGGTACAACCTGGCAGCCTCCACTCAGATTCCCAGTTAGAGTCTTCAGCGGCCGCCACTCACGCCGTCATCCTCTCCCCATTGGTCCTATACACTATTTCCCCGCCCCTTGCGCTTTTGAGGACCAATCAGATCCTCCTAACTGACCCGTCTTAGCTGCCCCGCCCCTCACCGGGGGCAGACGCGTAAAGGGCACGAACCTCGAGTCGCAAGCGGGCAAAACGGTGACCCAACCCGGAACCCCTTGAGAGTCCAGGGGCGAAAGTGCGCAGGAGGGACTTGTTGGAGGGGCTGGCTGGGCTCGAACCTGGTACCACCAGGTAAGTCCAAGCGCCCGGAAAACGGAAGCCTTGTGGGGGCGTCCGGCTGAGACGGGGCTCCAGTTGGATCTCAGGATGGACGGTCAGGGAGGGACCCCAACCCTCTCCAGAGCTGTTTTGTAGCCACCCCGACTCCAGAGAGGGAGTGACGCTCACGCAGCGTCACCCAGCCTGGAAATCTGGGTTCCGGCAGCGGTGTGCGGTTGCCACTTGTCAAGTTACACAGCTCAATCTTCTTTCTCTCCGCGGGAGGTCGCTTACCTCAGCCTAGGACAAGTTTCCCTTACTGAGGGCTCTTCCAGACCCCCTCACTAGTCCACACTCCCCCTTCTTACACGCCCTTCCTCGACTCTTTGTTTTGTTTTTCGAGACAGGGTTTCTCTGTGTAGCCTTGGCTGTCCTGGACTCACTTTGTAGACCAGGCTGGCCTCGAACTCACAGCGATCCACCTGCCTCTGCCTCCCGAGTGCTGGGCTCCTTCCTCGACTCCTTCTCTCAGACTGATCATTTATTTTCGATCCCAACTCTCATCCTAGGTCTCATTTACTCTTCAAATCATACCCAGCTGGCCTGAACTTTTTTTTTTTCTTTCCTTTTTCTTTTTTATTCTCTCACATGTTACATCTAGGCGGCAGTTTCCCCTTTCTTCCTCCCCTTCCCAGTCCCTCTCACCGGCAATCCACTCCTCCTCTTTTTTCCAGAAAAAGGGCACGCCTTCCTGTGGATATTAACCCAACATAGTATATCTAGTTGCCATAAAACTAGGCACCTTTCCGGGAGGTGGTGGCTCACGCCTTTAATCCCAGCACTTGGGAGGCAGAGGCAGGCGGATCGCTGTGAGTTCGAGGCCAGCCTGGTCTACAAAGCGAATCCAGGACAGCCAAGGCT
Source organism: Acomys minous (assembly GCF_964271855.1). Lineage (NCBI taxonomy): Eukaryota > Metazoa > Chordata > Mammalia > Rodentia > Muridae > Acomys > Acomys minous. The sequence continues at coordinate 10,475,983 of NC_140502.1, forward strand.
ACACAGAGAGACCCTGTCTCGAAAAACAAACAAGGGGCTAGAGAGATGGCTCAGAGGTTAAGGGTGCTGATTGCTCTTCCTAAAGGTCACGAATTCAATTCCCAGCATCTGCATATTGGCGCACAACCATCTATAACGAGATCTGTATACATAGTAAGTAAATACATATTTTTTAAAAAAATAAGAAAATAAGAAAAACAACAAACAAAAAAACCTGTCTCAACAAAACAAAACAAAACAAAAAGACTAGGCACCTCTCCTCATATTAAGGCCGACAAGGCAACCCAGCAATATGAGGAAAGCAGGCAAAAGAGTCAGAGACAGCCCCTGCTCCCACTATTAGGAGCCCCACAAGACCACCAAGCTACACCACCTAGGTCAGTGTGCGTAGTTCCGTCCCATGCATTCTCTCTGGTTGTCGGTTAAGCCCCAGAGAGCCTCCATGCGCCCAGGTTAGTTGATTCTGTGGGTTTTCCTGTGCTGTCCCTGACCCCCACCCCACCCCCGGCTTCTACAGCCCTTCCTCCTTCTGTTCCTCAGGATCCCCCGAATCCCAGCTAATATCTGGCCGTGCGTCTCTGCATCTGTTCCCATCAGTGGCTGTCTATCCAGCCTCTGGGTCCTGGACCTCCAGGCTGGCCTCCCTGTCTTGGCATGAGTCTTTGGTTAGCCAATCCCCCATTGCTAGGAGTCTTAGCTAAGGTCAACCTCATAGAGCCCTGGGAGGCTCCCTTACACGTTACACGGAGTTTCTAGCTAGTTCCCAAGATGCTCCCCAATTCCAGTGGTCTCACCTGGTGTTTTCTACTTTGTCCTTTTCTGTCTTACCTTTCCTTGAGCTGTCTTTGTTACTTAGATTCACTGGGTCTGTGGATCGTAGCATGATTGTTTTTAAATTTACTAATATCCACTTATAAGTGAGTATGTGCCATGTTTGTCTTTCTGGGTCTGGGTTACCTCACTCAGGATGAAGGTTTTTTTGTTGTTGTTGTTTGGGATTTTTTTTGTTTGTTTTTGTTTTTGTTCATTCATTTGCCTGCAAATTTCATGATATTATTTTTTTTAACAGCTAAGCAATACTCCATAGGTAAATGTACCACATTTTCTTTATCCATTCTTCAGTTGAGAGACATCTAGGTTGTTTCCAGTTTCTGGCTATTATGAATAATAGAGCAGCATGAACATAGTCGAGCAAGTGGCCTTGTGCTACGATGGAACATCCTTTTGGTATATGCCCAGGAGTGGTATAGCTGGATCTTGAGGTAGATTGATTCCCAATTTTCCAAGAAACTGCCATATTGATTTCCAAAGTGGTTGTACAAGTTTGCACTCCCATCAGCAGTGAAGGAGTGTTCCCCTTTCTCCACACCCTCGCCAGCATGAGCTGTTGCTTGTAGATGGAACCTCAGAGTTGTTTCCCTGATGACTAAGGATGCTGAGCATTTCTTTACGTGTTTCTCAGCCATTAGATATTCCTCTGTTGAGAATTCTCTGTTTAGATCTGTACCCCATTTTAAAATTTGATTATTTGGTTTGTTGATGTCTAGTGTTTTTTTTAAAGTTCTTTATGTTTTTTGGATAGCAGCCCTCTGTCAGATGTAGGGTTGGCGAAGATCTTATTACAGTCTGTAGGCTGTCGTTTTGTTCTGTTGACCGTTTCCTTTGCCTTACAGAAGCTGTTCAGTTTCATGAGGTCCCACTTATTAATTGTTGACCTTAGAGCCTGGGCTGTTGGTGTTCTGCTCAGGAAACTGTCTCCTGAGCCAATGAGTTCAAGGCTCTTCCCTACTTTGTCTTCTATCAGATTTTTTTTTAAAGATTTATTTATTATGTATACAATGCTCTGCTTGTATGTACACCTGCAGGCCAGAAGAGAGCATCAGATCACAAAGTAGATGGTTGTGAGCCACCATGTGGCTGCTGGGAATTGAACTCAGGACCTCTGGAAGAGCAGTCAGTGCTCCTAACCTCTGAGCCATCTCTCCAGCCCCCTCTTCTATCAGATTTAGTGTATAGAGTTTTTTGTTTGTTTGTTTGTTTTGTTTTGTTTTTTGGTTTTTCGAGACAGGGTCTCTCTATGTAGCCTTGGCTGTCCTGGACCCGCTTTGTAGACCAGGCTGGCCTCGAACTCACAGCGATCCACCTGCCTCTGCCTCCCGAGTGCTGGGATTATAGGCGTGCGCCACCACGCCCAGCTAGATTTAGTGTATAGAGTTTTATGTTGAGGTCTTTGAACCACTTGGATTTGAGTTTTGTGCAGGGTGATAGATATGGATCTATTTGTATTTTTTTCTACACGCAGACAGGCGGTTAGACTAGCACGATCTGTTGAAGGTGCTTTCTTTTCTTTTCTTTCTTTCTTTCTTTCTTTCTTTTTTTTTTTTTCAAAACAGGGTATCTCTGTGTAGCCTTGGCTGTCCTGGACTCATTTTATAAACTAGGCTGGCCTTGAACTCACAGAGATCCACCTGCCTCTGCCTCCCAGTGATGGTGCTTGCTTTTTCCATTGTATAAATTTGTCAAAAATCAAGTGTCCATAGGTGTATGGAATGACATCTGGGTCCTCCAGCCCATTCCGCTGATGAACCTGTCTGTTTGTATGCCAGTACCACACAGTTTCTCATTACTGTTGCTCTGTAGTACAGCTCAAGATCAGGAATGGTGATGCTTCCGGAAGTTCTTTCCTTGTACAGAATTGTTTTAGGTATCGTGGGATTCTTGGTTTGCCATATAAGGTTGAGAATTGTTCTTTTAAGGTCCGTAAAGAATTGTGCTGGTGGCCAGGAGAGATGGCGCAGAGGTTAAGAGCACTGTCTGTTCTTCCAAAGGTCCTGAGTTCACTTCCCAGCAACCACATGGTGGATCACAACCACCTACAATGAGATCTGGTGCCCTCTTCTGGAGTGCCATTGTATGTGCAGGCAAAAACATTATATACATAAATAAATAAATAATGGGCTAGAGAGATGGCTCAGCCATTCAAGGTTAGGCTCACAACCAACAATAAATAAATCTTTTTTTTTTAAAGTAAAAAAAAAAAAGAATTGTGTTGGCATTTTGTTAGCAATTGCATTGAATCTGTAGACTGCTTTTGGTAAGATGGGCATTTTTACCATGTTAATCCTACTGATCCATGAGCATGGGAGATCTTTCTATCATCCGATATCTTCTTCAACTTCTTTCTTCAGAGAACTACAAGTCTCTCACTTGCTTGGCAAGATACTTTATATTATTTGTGGCTATAGTGAAGGGTGTAGTTTCTCTGCTTTCTTTATCTGCCCATTTATCATTTGTATATGGAAGGGCTACTGCTTTTTTTTTTTTTTGAGTTTATCTTGTATCCAATCACTTTGTTGACAGATTTTTATATGTTGAACTGTCCCTGCGTCTCTGAAATGGTTCTTGATCATAGTGATGGGTCATTTAGATGCATCCTTCCTTGTATTTGATTAGTGAGTATTTTTGTTGAGTATTCTTGCACCAATGTTCGTAAGAGCAATTGGTCTGTAATTATTTCTCTGTCAAGTCTTTGCGTGGTTTGTGGTAAAGGTACTTTCTTTTCTGGTTCAATCTATTTGGCATTCTTAAGCTTCTTGTACCTTTATGGGCATCTCTCTCTCTCTCTCTTTGTTTTTTTTTTTGTTGTTGTTGTTGTTGTGGTTGTTTTTCAAGACAGGGTTTCTCTGTGTAACAGCCCTGGCTGTCCTGGAACTCGCTCTGTAGACCAGGCTGGCCTCGAACTCACAGAGATCCGTTTGCCTTTGCCTCCCAAGTGCTGGGAGCATCTCTTTTTAAAGGAAAACTTTCTTCTATGATTTTTTTAAAAGGATGATTTATTTATTTAATGTATACGAATGTTCTGTTTGAATGTACACACCTGCATGCCAGAAAAGAGCATCAGATCCCAGCGTAGATGGTTGTGAGCCACCATGTCATTGGTGGGAATCGAACTCAGGACCTCTGGAAGAGCAGACAGTGCTCTTAACCTCTGAGCCATCTCTCCAACCTCTCTTCTATGATTTTGTTGAAGATATTTTCTGGGGCCTTTAAGATGGGAATCTTCTCCTGTTTCTAGTCCTGTTTTTCTTAGATTTGGTTGCAGAACTCCTGGATGTTTTGTTCCAGGAAATTTTTGGTTTAATATTTTCTTTAACTGATATGTCAGTTCTTCTATCTCTCATGCCCGAGAGTCTCTCTTCCATCTCGTCTCTCTCTTCGCTCACTTCTGTTGGTGATGCTTGCCTCTGCAGTTCCTGTTTGTTTGCCTGGGTTTTCCATCTCCAGCAGTGACTCAGTCTGTGTTTTCTTCCTTGCTTCTCTTTCCATTTTCAGGACTTGAGCAGTTTTATTCATTTCCCTCACCTGTTTGTTTGTGTTTCCCCTTCATTTCATTGAGGGATTTTCCTCTTTAAGGGCCTCTGTCGTCTTCATTTGATTGCTTTTAAGGCCAGTGTGTGTGTGTGTGTGTGTGTGTGTGTGTGTGTGTGTGTTTCAGCTGTGTTGGCATACCCAGGACTTGCTGTGGTAGGATAGCTGGACTCTGATGGTGCCATATCACCCTGGCAATTGCGATTGTGGTTTTGTTTTTGTTTTTTGGTTTTTTTTTCGAGACAGGGTCTCTCTGTGTAGCCTTGGCTGTCCTGGACTCGCTTTGCAGACCAACCTGGCCTCGAACTCACAGCGATCCGCCTGCCTCTGCCTCCCGAGTGCTGGGATTAAAGGCGTGCGCCACCACACCCGGCTTGCGATTGTGTTCTTATGCTGCCTTTTAGGCATCTGGGTTTGGTGTAGCTAAAGGTTTAGGTGCCAGTTTCTGAGCTCATATTTTTTTTTCTCCCTTGTTTTTTCCCCCCTTGGTTTCTTTTTCCTTTCTGATCTGGCTGAGTGGCCTTCGGTTCTAGTGCTCAGGAAATCCTCAGGTCCAGTGGTACGGTGTCTCTGCTGGTGTTTTGGTGGCCTGAGTGACCTCTGGAGTTTTGAGTGTCAGCTTTGCCTCTGGAGCTTCTGGGAGCTGCCGTGGCCTCTGGGGCTCCAGGAACTGAAGTGGCCTGCGTGGTTCTGGATCCTGGCATGGCCTGTGGTAGAGCAGTGCTGGCCTGAACTTTTTTTTAAAAAATGAAATAAGATGCTACAAAACTGGAAAAACAGCGAGTAGCATGGTTACAATCCCAATGGGAGACTTGAGTTTTCCAGGAGACTAAGCCAAGCACTGGAGTCCAGTGAGACCTTGTCTTCAAAATAAATAAGTATTTAATCCAGCACTTGGGAGGCAGAGGCAGGCGGATTGCTGTGAATTCGAGGCCAGCCTGGTCTACAAAGCAACTCCAGGACAGTCAAGGACACACAGAGAAACCCTGTCTTGAAAAATCAAAATAAATAAATAAACAAACAAATAAAATAAATAGATAAGTAGTCGGATGGAGAGATGGCTCAGTGCTTAAGAGCACTGTCTGTACTCCCAGGGGTCCTGAGTTCAATTCCCAGCAACCACATGGTGACTCACAACCATCTCTCCTGGGATCTGATGCCCTCTTCTGGCCTGCAGGTAGTGTTCTCATGCACATAAAATAATAAATGAATGAATAAATAAATAGGGCCATGTGCTGCTGGTGGTGGTGGTGGTGCACACCTTTAAATTGCTGTCCTCTGTTGCTGTCTACCTCACTAAAGCTAACATATTTTACAGATAGAATATATTACCTGAGCCTGGGAGATGACTCATTAGGTAAAGTGCTTGCATGCAAGCATGAGGACCTGGGTTCAAATCTCCAGCACTCATGCCAAAATCCAGATAGTGGTCAGTATTCATCTGTGTACACACAGGCATGCACCACCCTGTCCAGTTTATTCAGGCATGGGGATTAAGTCTAGAGTTTTGTGTATGGTGGGCAAGCACTCCACCAACTGAGCTACCTCCCTAGCCTCTAGAGTTGCTCTTATGTTTTTTGTTTATTATTTTGCTTTGAGACAGTCTCTCTATATAGCCCTGGCTGGCTGCCTTGGAACTCACTTTGTAGACCAGCCTGGCCTCGAACTCACAGAGATCTGCCTGTCTCTGCCTTCTGAGTGCTGGGATCAAAGGCCTGTGCCACCATAACCGGGCCTGAGTTTCTATAATAGAAAAGACTCTGATGCTGGGCGTGGTGGCGCACACCTTTAATCCCAGCACTTGGAAGGTAGAGGCAGAAGCAGGTGGATCTCTGTGAGTCCAAGGCCAGCCTGGTCTATAAAGTGAGTCCAGGACAGCCAGGGCTGTTACACAGAGAAACCCTATCTTGAAAAACCAAAAAAAAAAAAAAAAAAAAAAAAAAAAAAAGAAAGAAAGAAAAGAAAAGAAAAAGGAAAAGAAAAAATCTGTTTTTATTACTTAGTTTAAACAACAACACTGCTTAGCACTTCCTCCCTCAGTGTCCCCTCTGTCGGGCGTCCACCTCCCTCAGTGTCCCCTCTGTCCGGCCTCCTCCTCCCTCAGTGTCCCCTCTGTCCGGCCTCCTCCTCCCTCAGTGTCCCCTCTGTCCGGCCTCCACCTCCCTCAGTGTCCCCTCTGTCCGGCCTCCACCTCCCTCAGTGTCCCCTCTGTCCGGCCTCCACCTCCCTCGGTGTCCCCTCTGTTGGGCGTCCATCTCCCTCAGTGTCCCCTCTGTTGGGCGTCCACCTCCCTCAGTGTCCCCTCTGTCTGGCCTCCACCTCCCTCAGTGTCCCCTCTGTCGGGTCCCTATGTCCCCATATCCTACTGACTGAATAATGATGAATGAGCACAAACAAGCCTACACACAGACAGTAGAAAGAGCTGCAGAGAGAAAGCCCAGCGAGAACCCCTAGTTGTGTAGCAGTTTTGGGGACCCGGAACAACACAGCCTCCTAGGAGCACCGGCTGACTTGTGCTGAAGCTCGTGAAACCTCAGATCCCGTGGGTGTACAGACACGGTACAGGGGAAGTCAGGACGAGTAATCAGGCCCTTTGGAACACAGGTTTTCCTCTTGTAAAAGTGTGTCTGGGCACGTAGCTTCACTAGCTTTTTTATTTTTTGGGGTTTTTGTTTTTGTTTTTTGGATACAGGGTTTCTCTGTGTAGCCCTGGCTGTCCTGGACTCACTCTGTAGTCCAGGCTGGCCTCGAACTCACAGCGATCCGCCTGCCTCTGCCTCCTGAGTGCTGGGATTAAAGGGGTGCGCCACCACTGCTTGGCATTGATTTCTATGACTGGGTAATATGCCATTGTATGCATATCCTCCCAAGTCCCAGAATGCAACAGTGTCTTACACATGGCTGAACTGGGCCCAGAGAGGAAGTATTGGCCTTTGTGGAAAAGGCAGGCTTTAGGGACCTGAAAGCCTGGCATGGTGGCACATAGCCAAGCCCTCAGGAGACTGACGCTGAAGGACACTAGTTTAAATTCTAAGGTCACCATGGGCTAGATAGCAAGACCCAGTGGCCAGTGTATCTCAAAGACAAGGTCCCAGACCTATATATACCCCTGGACAGGTCCTTTTACTACTCAGACCTCAGTTTCCCTAGGGATGGAGGCCTGAGTGAGCTCCACTAGCGACAGGTGGAAAGCGAATCAATTATTTGTTGACGTCGTATAGGGTACGTGCGTGGAGCACAGAATCCATTGCGTGAACGAGGCAATGAGTCCCTGAACCCTCATCCCGTGCTGCACCCTTCACGGCTCCCAGGGTTCCTCACCAGGGCGGAGAGGGAGTGAAGACAGATACAGGGGACACACATACAGCAAAGCTGAGGTAGACCTGGCTGCAGCGTATCACCTCCCCTCCCCCTCCCCCTCCCCCGCCCCCCCCTCCCCCTCCCCCTCCCCCTCCCCCGCCCCTCCGCATCCTTAGGGAGGCAGTTATTACATGCAGATAAACAACAGGCCAGGGGTATTGCACATGGCCGAACAAGAGAGGCGGGTTTAGCTGATCTTAGTAGGAGCAGTCTCTGCAGCGAGCAGCCTTCGGGCCATAAACATCAGGGGTAGAGGGAGAAAGCTATGGTGGGTATTTCCTGCACACGTTGTCAGTATTCATACTCGGGCTTGAAGAAGGCTTTGCCACCCCTCTGAGCCTCATCCGGGGAAGGCCTTGCCCATTTCCCATGGGTCTGAGGGTTTGGCTCTTTTTTTGTCGTTGCTATTGTTTGTTTTTTGAGTTAGGGTTTCTCTGTGTAGCCGCGACTGTCCTGGACTCGCTCTGTAGACCAGGCTGGCCTCGAGCTCGCAATGATCCACCGGCCTCTGCCTCCTGAGTGCTGGGATTAAAGGCGTGCGCCACCATGCCTAAGGGTTTGGCTCTTGACACGGCTGTGCAGTTGTCAGAAGCACGCATTTACTGAAGAATCCCTCCCGCCCCCGCCCAGCCCTGCCCACGGTCCCTCTGTCCTCCCCTAGGAAATGGCAGCAGCCAGGACTAGCCTGGGCCGCATCCTCCCAGAGTCCTCCATGCTGTTCCTATGTGACATGCAGGAGAAGTTTCGTCCCAGCATAGCCTACTTCCCACAGATCGTGTCAGTGGCCGCTCGAATGCTCAAGGTATGTGCCTCCTCCCCCTCCCCCTCGTCCCCCACTCCGTCCTCCCCCTCCTCCTCCACCGCCACCTCTTCCTCCTCCTCTGTCTTCCTTCCTTCCTCCTTCTTTCTCTTCCTCTTCCTCCTCCTCCTCCTCCTCCTCCTTTCTTCTTCTTGACCAGGCTGCTGGCCTCAAACTCACAGAGTTCTGTCTGCCTCTGCCTCCCTGAGTGCTGGGGTTATAGATGCGCACTTCCGGTCCCGGTTTACCCTCTTTTTAGGGCCCAGGGGTCCATACCCAAACCCTCCTCATTCATACCCCAGGAACCCAGTCCCCAGTTCACATCTTTGGGATCCAGCCCCGTGTTTCTTTTTCTTTTCTTTTCTTTCTTTTTTTTTTTTTTTTCCCGAGACAGGGTTTCTCTGTGTTAGCCTTGGCTGTCCTAGCCTCACTTTGTAGACCAGGCTGGCCTCGAACTCACAGCGATCCGCCTGCCTCTGCCTCCCGAGTGCTGGGATTAAAGGCGTGCGCCACCACGCCCGCCCGGCAGCCCCGTGTTTCTTCACCCGCATAGGTCGCCCGGCTGCTAGACGTCCCCGTCTTGCTGACGGAACAGTACCCACAAGGCCTGGGCCCCACGGTTCCTGAGCTGGGGGCTCAGGGTATTCGGCCAGTGAGTAAAACGTGCTTCAGCATGGTGCCCACCTTACAGAAGGAGCTGGATGGCCGGCCGCAGCTGCGCTCCGTGCTGCTCTGTGGCATCGAGACCCAAGTCTGCATCTTGGTGAGACAGACCCTGTCTTGTCCCCTGGGTTTCCCCATCCTCAACTCCTGGCCCTCCCTCCTGCCCTGGGGCCCTGGCTGAGCCTCCCTCATCCCGGTTCCAAGTACCACCCAGTGATAAGCGGTATTTCTTTTGTGAAATGAGCTAATTTAAGAGACACGTTATAAAGTATTTAAATGCACGTGTATTGGGAGCAGCTCTCGGGAGGGTTCACTGGTCCCAAGGAACAGGGCCAGGAAAGCCGCTATGCAGTGCAGGGGAGACGGGAAAAGTGGGTGGGGGGTGGGGGGTGGGGTAGGAGGGTGGAGTGGGAGGATTGAGTAGTTTGCCCGCAGGGAGAGGAGAGAGAAAGTATATAGAGAGGGGGAAAAGACACACAACGGGGAGGTGGGAGGTGGGGGGGATGGGGGCGCGGGGCAGGGGGGATAGGCACGGGGAGGGGGGGGCGGGAGGCCGGCAGACAGACACAGGAGCCAAAATGTCTGGGTTATATAGTGAAGAGCCTCCAGGGATGGGAAGGCCCCGGCCCCTGGACTAGAGAGGTCAGGGTAGAGGGCGGGGTATGCCAGCCATGCCCTGTACAGGTAGGGACTGAGAGATGCTGGGAGAACCCAGTTAAAAAGACACCTCAACCACGTGTTCGGGCTCTGAATCCCGCTGGGGCTCCGTAATCCCTCACTGGGAGCCCTGTTCAGTGCTCAGGGTCTGGACCTGCCCTCTCTGCCCATAGAACACAGCCCTGGACCTCCTAGACCGGGGACTGCAGGTCCATGTGGTGGTGGACGCCTGCTCTTCTCGAAGGTGAGAGGGCGTCTGGGAGGACGGCAGCTCCCTTGTGCATCAGGCGCCTCGCAGCGGGGACGCCTGGCCTCTCTTCCCTCCCTCCTGCAGCCAGGTCGACCGGCTGGTGGCGCTGGCCCGCATGAGACAGAGTGGAGCTTTCCTCTCCACCAGCGAATCGCTCATTCTGCAGCTGGTGAGGGATGCTGCGCACCCCCAGTTCAAGGAGGTATGGGGCCCTTTGGGCTTGTGTGAATAGAAGAAATGCCCTCCCCCCCCCCCTTTGATACAGGGTCTCCCGTGTCCCAGGCCAGCCTTGGACACACTATGTAGTTGAAACTTCCGTTGCCCAAATCCTGGGATTACAGGCACAGGCCACTAGACCCAGCTGGCTTTGGTTTCGCTTGTTTGTTTTGTTTTTTTTTTCCGAGACAGAGACAGGGTTTCTCTGTGTAGCTCCGGCTATCCTGGAACTCATTGTGTACATCAGGCTGGCCTGGAGTTCAGAGATCTGCCTGCCTCTGCCTCCCAAGTACCGCACCACCAGCCAGCGTGTTTTGTTTGTTCGTTGGTTGGTCTTTTCGAGACAGGGTTTCTCTGTGTAGCCTTGCGTGGCCTGGACCAGGCTGGTCTGGAACTCACAGCGATCCACCTGCCTCTGCCTCCGGGAGGGCTTGGATTACCAGCGTGTGCCATCATGCCCGGCTTTTGTTTTGTTTGTTAAGCTCTGTGCAGAGCTTCCTAATTTACATTTTGGTGTGTGCATTTATGAGCGCGCACTCACTTGAGGGAGCTGGTTCTCCTTCATCCCTGTGGGTTCGCAGGACAGAGCACAGGTCTCACTGGCCTGACCCTTTCTTCTTCGGTTTTGTTTTGTTTGTTGTTGTTTTTCTTTGTGACAGTCTCACTCTTGTAGCTCAGGCTGGCCTCAAACGCAAGGCAATCCTCCTGCCTCAGCCTCCTGAGTACATACATGTTACAGATATGCACCATCATGCCTTACTGAGGAATATAATTCCTTTGGGCTTCTGAGGGACGTCCAGGTGCGGGGCAGGCTGGAACAGCAATATTACATTAGGTAGCACAGGACAGAGGAGTGTGACCAGCCAGGAGGCCCCTTCAGGCATCCTCAAATCAGTAGTGGGGCTTAACCAGGGTAGGGGCAATGGAGACAAACGCTCTGTTTTTTTTGTTTTTTTTTGTTTTTGTTTCGTTTTTGAGAGAGAAATGAGGATGGTAAAGCGGTGTTCAGCCAAGAGGGAGTTGTGTAAACGAGCTGAGAGTTCATGTGCACAGTGTGGGACTGTAGGCTCTGTTTCTTAACAATTCAACTTTATTATACAACCCAACTATCTTACACAAGAGGGAAAAAAAAAAAGGTTAAAGGGAAACAAGAGTAGAGTGAACCTTCCGGGATCCGTTCCAAGGCCTGTTCGCTGATCCTCTTCCCGATCCACGTGCTCTCAAGCCCGGTCTGAACCTGCTGCTCCTCTCTCCTCTCCGCCTGCCTATCTCTCACGTGCAGTCTCTGCCTCCCACTGAGGGTCGATTAGAAACACAGAAGTCCAGGTGGAGTCCCTGGGTCCCCCTTCCTGAATTTCCAGGCCCAGGATGGCTCCACCCCGTCTGTCTCAAGGTTAATCTCAGGGAGTATCCGTGGTGTGTCCAAGGGCAAAGCCCGCCAAGACTGCTTTCACCTGTGACAAAGTTTACAGTCCTTCCCACAGAGACTGTGTGAGAGCTGAGGGCCTAAAGGGATGATGGGAAAGATTAGACTAGTGAAGAAGGGAAAAGTGTGTGTATGTCTGTATGTGTGTATGTGAGTGTGTGTGTTTCTGTGTGTATGTGAGTGTGTGTATCTTTGTGTGTGTGAGTGTGTATGTGTGTGTGTATGAGTGTGTGCTTGCATGCAGAGTGGGTGTATGTGAGCATTTGCAAGCATGCGGTGGGCATATGCGTGTGTGCATGCACGTGGAGACCAGAGGTTGGTGTCTAGATCCTAGCTTGATGGCACTTGCATCTTATACATGAAAGCAGGGTCTCTGTGTCAAGCCAGAGCTTGAGGATGTGGCTGCTTCTCACCTGCCAGCTTGTTCTGGGGTTCAGAGACTGGAGTTGCAGTGGGTCCAGCATTTATGTGGGTTCTGGGCAACTGAACTTGGGTCTTCACATCTGTACACTGAGTCAGGGAACCTCCCCACCTCACCCCACCCGCCCTTTTTGAAGAGAGGGGCTTGCTATGTAACCATGGCTGGTGTGGGACTCTAACTGTAGATCAGGCTGCCTCCAAAATCAGAGATATGCCTACCTCAGTCTCTTGAGTGCTAGGATTAAAGGTGTGAGCCTCCATGCCCAGCCCAGGAAGACTTAAATTTTTTGAAATTTTATGCATGTGGATGCTTTGCCTGTATGTATGCCTGTGCACCACATGTGTAGTGCCCAGGGAGTCCAGAACAGGGCAGCAGATCCTCTGGCACTGCAGTTACAGGGCTGTAAGCGGCAGTGTGGGAGGTGGGAACTGAACCCAGGTCCTCTGCGTGAACAGAAAATGCTCTTACTGGCTGAGCTGTCTCTCCAGGGCCCGGGAAAACTTTGAGGAGGGTGGTTGGCTCGGGGAGAGAGGCTGCCAGGAGGACCAGAGTGATGGCAGGATGATTTTTTTTTTTGACTCCTGACTTCTGCCTGCAGATCCAGAAGATCATTAAGGAGCCTGTCCCAGACAGCGGGCTGCTGGGCCTCTTCCAGTCCCAGAACCCCATCTTGCTGAACTCCAGGCCCTGACTGAGGTGGGAGTTTAGGTGGAAGGAAGTGCTCCCTGTCATCTCTGAATCTCAAGAGGCCTGCCCCGTGGGAGGGGGAACGGTGTTCTCCTTTCCTGATTGAGCAGCTGGTCCTGGAAATATGAGGCTCCTGGGTGCTGGAGAGGGTGGGGGGGACAGGAGTTTGACTGAGGGGAGGTGGAGGTGGGGCTCTGTTCAGTCTGCCTCATGAGCAAAGGGCACAGAAGCATCACAGATCCGCACCCAGACTCTGAATAAACACTTAGGCGGCTGTGGACCATTATTGGGTTCGTGGGGCATCACTGGGGCTACTGGGGCTGCTGGGTTGTGCAGGGGGGAGAGGGAGATGCCTCTTCTGTAGATGGGGGGTGGGCAGAGGGAGGGAGCGGGATGCCTCTTTCCAGCGCCAAGCTGGGGCCAAGCAGTGTGCACATCTTGAAGTAAGCTTCTGGCTGTCCCCATCTCAGATGGCACTTACGCCCAAGCCTGCCGGCCCGCCTCCACGACTCAATAACTCTTGCGTTCTGCTACCCTGAGAGGGAGATGCTCCCCCATTCCTACCCCTACTCCCCCCCCCCCCCCCCGCCCAGTTACCACAGTTGCAGAGGTCTCTGAGTATACCCACATGACTAAACCCTGGAAAACACTTCCCTAAACAGCTCTTTGTCTGGAAGAGCACCTGTTCAGCTTTCAAGCATTACGCAGGCGCGCAGCAGGGTACTTGAGAGGAGCCTAGAAAACCAGACAGCTGTGGCAGGGACAGATTTCCTTCGTGGAGTCCTTGACCGGGCAGGCTATGAAGTTGTGGAGGGGACACCTAACACCTAGGTTGTGGTGGAGACACCAGGGTGTTGGAGATGCCCTTGTAAAGACAGATGCACTGTTCTTTTCAGGGGAAAAAAGCCTTTCAGAGTTTGCCTTTTTTTTTTTTTTTTTCCCCTTCGAGACAGGGTTTCTCTGTGTTAGCCTTGGCTATCCTGGGCTTACTTTGTAGACCAGGCTGGCCTCGAACTCACAGCGATCCGCCTGCCTCTGCCTCCCGAGTGCTGGGATTAAAGGCGTGCGCCACCACGCCTGGCGAGTTTGCCTTTTCATACCTGGTCCCCAGCCTCAGCAGGCAGATGAGGGGTCCTGGGGCACAAGCCCTGTGACACTGGGATGGTTACTAAGTGACTAAGGGGGAGTAGCATACACAGCATGGACACACTAGACAAAGGATTTCTTTTCCAGCGGTGAGGAGTGGATGGCATAAGATTTTGTCACTCCTCAGACTCGCACAGATTAAGATGAATGGTTTATTTCTGGAAATTTCCATGTGATCCTTGAAGGCCAAGATTGATTGCCTGAACTAAAACTAGAAAGGGAGAGATCTCAGATTACATGGGAGGATGGTGTGGGGGGGGGGGAGGGGGGGGCGTCCCATGGCCGGAGAAATTACGCCATGCAAGAGATCTGGTATAAGGAGGGTTGCTGGGGGAAGGGAGGGGACGGAGGACCTGAAGACAAGATAGAGGCAGAGGGGTGGACGTGTGGACAGGCAGACAGATGGGAGCAGAGCCATGTGCAGAGAAAGGGGCCAGAGGGTGAGGGCAGGGGGAGCCCCAAGGACGGAAAGGGAGAGAGAGGATGCCAGCAACAGAGAGAGTGGCAGGAGGCCTTCTCCCCGCCCCCCCCCACACACACACCTATGGCACCTAACAGTGGTGGTGACCTAAGCAATTGTTAGGTGCCTGAGGGCAGGCCAGCAGAAAACAGAGAGAGGAAATCACTGGGATGTCTGTCTCAGATTCCAAAGTCCCTCCGACTAATTCTTTACAATCTCTTTTTGGACAGAGACAGAGATGGGTTGATGTATCTGTCCATGTCTATCTGTTGACATCTTTGTAGGATGATCAGTCACCTGACTGAAGGATAAATACCTGATCCTACTCATCCCTGTTTCTTTCTCGGGAGAACCCTGATATAGGAAACACACGGGATAGGTGGAGCCTGGTGGCGCACGCCTTTAATCCCAGCGCTCGGGAGGCAGAGGCAGGCGGATCGCTGTGAGTTCGAGGCCAGCCTGGTCTACAAAGCGAGTCCAGGACAGCCAAGGCTACACAGAGAAACTGTGTCTCAAAAAAACCAAAACCAAACAAACAAACAAAAAGCCCGAAAGAAAGAAAGAAGGAAAGACACCTCAGCTTGGATCTGATGTCATCAAAGACCCTTAGGACCGGGTCTGCAGGTCAGATTCTGCTGACCAGGAAAGCAAAGGACCACCATGGAGTCCATGGATGCGTGACACCCTCAGTGAGGGTGTTCTCACTTAGGCAGCACCCCTCCCCCACCTGTATCCTGAGGGCCCCAGGGTCCCTCCTGAGCTGGTATTTTCTCATTTTGCATCCTTGTGGGCACCTTCCTTCCCAGATCCTCCAGGGATAACTGCTGCAGCATTCTCAGATTCTACACCTGACTGCCCATCACCTTTTTTGTTGAATAACTGAATACACCTCCTCCCACCTCCCTACACTGTCGTGGGGACTCAGGGCAGGAAAAGGCAGGCTGAGGGCAGCCCTCAACAGCATAAAGGCGGCACCCAGCTGAAGTGATTCAGGACACTGGCGCCCCCTCGTGGAGAGTTCCCAAACAGCAAGCTTTCTTACGCGCTCAAGTCCTGCCTGGCTTGGATTAAAGCAGCAGGTACTGGGCTGGGCCACTGCTGGCCAGCTTTGAGCCCCGCCCTCCAACCCTCCAGAGACCCGGAGCCCCACTCTCTGCAGCTCCTTCCTGGGGAGTCGCAGGCCTCCCTTTTTCTGGCCTTGAGAGCTAGAGAAGGACAGGGAAGCACCCCCGACCCTCACCCCAGGCCACCCCATCTCCCAATCCCAAGGATGTGTGTCCAGGACGTAAGAGACACAGGTGCATCCACACAGGAAGGCGGGACCTGCCCTGGTCAGGACAGAAAGATTAGGTAGCATCTGTGTGGAGGACACTAAGACCCTAAGAGATGGGAGGGAGGCATGGTAGCACGGGCCTGAAATCCTACTTAGCATTGCAGGACTCCCTGACTAGGCAAAGTCCGGTAGCACATTTTATTCGCATCGTGACACCAGTTCCACTCATAAACTGGGCATTCATCTTGCTGCCTGAAGCTCTCTGTAGGTTCTTGTGTATTGGTGCGCATGTGCGCGCGCGCGCGCGCACACACACACACACACACACACACACACACACACCCACACACACACCCCTCCGGTGAGCTCCAGGAGGTGGGGCTCTTGTCTGCTTTGTTTACCCAGAATCCTAACACCAATTTCCTGGGCCTGGCCCGTAGCAGTGCTCATTGGAATTGGGGGGGACTATTGAGGCAGCAGACACCAGGCAGAGAAGTGGGGTGGGTGGGTGGAGGGAAGGAGCAGCCCAATACTGTGGGGCTCTTGAGGATC
The DNA here is from genome assembly GCF_964271855.1 of Acomys minous. Lineage (NCBI taxonomy): Eukaryota > Metazoa > Chordata > Mammalia > Rodentia > Muridae > Acomys > Acomys minous. The sequence goes on from NC_140502.1 coordinate 10,492,261, forward strand.
CCACCTGAGGTTTAATAATAAAGACACAGAGGCATCTATCTATATAGGCTACGGCTGTTGGCCTTTTTTTCTGGGGCAGATTCTTAGCTATAACTTCTGGCTTCACCCGACTTCCCTGCCACTGAGTCGCTCCAAGTGGCTCTCAGGGCGGTGGCCGCTAGTCCTCCACCCCAGCCAAGCTGCTTGCTCTTTATTGTACAAAAAGCCACCGTCCAGTCTGAGCCACTGGGCTGCAGGACAACGCCAGCCAGACCCATCGCTTTGGGTTGCCCTTTGGCATTGAGGGCTGCAGGACCTTCACTGCAGCAGCTTGCTTTTTAACATGGTAATCACCTTTTGGCAATGTGACGAGGGACAAGCATTTACACATGCGTGTGTGTGTGTGTGTGTGTGTGTGTGTGTGTGTGTGTGTGTGTAAAGCTGATGATGGTGTATAGAAAGCACACCACCAAATATTCTTCCAACCCTTAGCTCTGCCAGCAATTAACTGAAAACACAAGGACACGCCTTCATATAATGTGGGGGAAGGCCACCCCAACAACCCAGCCACTGGGAGGGAAGAAAGGAAAAGTCACGTGCAGGGAATCTTACCATCATCCTCTATTCTTTTCCTATGTGATGTGCAGCAGATACGCAATGGGTCCTCAGAGTGCACAGAGCCCGGGTCTGGGAGCAGAGCTCTGGGCTGTGGTTCACGGTGGGAGTCTGGGCTTGGTTTATTTTTTTTCCAGGGTTTATTTTCATATGTTATGGGGTTCTGGGAAAGGAACCCATGGCTTCTTGGGCGTTAGGCAAGCAGTCTACCGACTGAGCTAGATTCATAAGACTGTCTGTAAGACCCGGAGGCTAGGACCTACTTCCTGGAGCCCAATGAGACACTAGAGTCCGATGCGAACAGCAGGGGATGCTTTATTGATCCATCACAATGGGGGTCTACCAAGCTCTATTGAGCTGGAGATCCCGAATAAGCAAAGCTTGGGTCTTTTATACCCTTCCAGAAGCAGAATTGGTGGTTAAGCAGAGTTGTTGGACCATGGTTGGTTCTTAAGAATGCCCTTTAAAAGGATTGGTTACTAGTTATTTTATCCCTGAGGGGGCAAGAGCTCAGGCTTGGGACATCATGTGCTGTCAGGTGCCTGGGACAGGTATGAGGGTGTGGTTTTTCTCAGAAACTATAGAACAGCCCTGAGGCCATCTTGGAAAGTACCGAGTTGGCCAGGGTTGATCAACAACTTTTCTATCTCTTCATGTCAAGTGGGGAGTGGTTGGCTGGGCCTGAGCTGGGTTTGCCCTGTGTTGTGATTCAAAGTGTTCCCCAGCTGTCCAGGATTCCCTGGGCATCCCAAGTGCAAAGTGCCTCCCAGCTGTCCACCCAATCCCAGCCTAGAGCTGCAAGCTCCAGGCTTCCCCCAAGGGCATTCTGGGGAGGGAGCAGAGGATCAGAGAAACTTGGAGCCTCCATTGGGGTTGGCTGTGTCTGGTCTCCGGGGCCCAGAGTATGAGAGACAAAGTCAAATGATACCTGGGAGGTAGCAGCTGAGCAAGTCTGGCAGAAGAGGTCAGGGGTCACCAGGGGGCGTGTAGGAGGGAGCAGAATGTCCTCAAAGAGGTCAAGGGTTGAGGTGTCCAGGGCAGCTAGGCTCAGGCTGGGGCTGTTGTGGGGCGCTTCTGTGGGGGGCTCAGCACATGCCACCCCCAGGAAGGGGGATGGAGGTGGAGGAGGTGGCCTTCGGGGTGGTGGCCTCTGGGCAGGTGGCTTTTGAGACAAGATGGACAGGGCCAGGTGCTGGGTGGCGGCTTCAATCTTGGCAAACTGCCTGGAAGCGGGGAAGAGAAAGAGAGAGAGGAGAGAGAGAGAAGAGAGAGAGAGAGAGAGGAAAGAGAGAGAGAGAGAGAGAGAGAGAGAGAGAGAGAGAGAGAGAGATTGAGATTTAGTTGTATGCCTACAAAAGACCCACTTTACCCAGAGAGACAGTTTTCCCCTCTCCTGGCTCATTTCCTGACCCCTGTTTTCATCTTCTTGAGTCGGACAGCTCAATATGTCTTCCCAGGGCAGTTGGGATTAATGTAGGGTTGCGCACCACACGAGGAAGCCCCTCCAACCCCACCCCAGGTACATCCTGACAGTGAAAATTGATTATAGCCCCATTCCAATATCTAAGAGTGAAAAAACGTCTCGGGGAAAGAGCGCCTTTTTCCAATCAATAAGCACAAAGGAGAGCCTTGGGTCCCCCGCGGTGCGCCACCATGCTGATGAGCATGTTGCTTGCAATCAGGCCTGCTCCCTCGCCCCCTGCCCCTCGTGTCTTTGCCAGAAGCTACACCACTGGGCTGGAGAGATGGCTCAGAGGTTAAGAGCACTGTCTGCTCTTCCGGAGGTCATGAGTTCAATTCCCAGCAACCACATAGTGGCTCACAACCATCTATAATGTGATCTGATGTCCTCCTCTGGCCTGAAGGTGTACATGCAGGCAGAACTCTGTATACACAATAATAAATAAATAAATCTTTAATAAAAAAAAAAAAAGAAACTACATAACTGATCTCTCCTGGCACTTCCACCCTCTCAGCACTCACGCTGGGGGGATTTCATGAACAACTGAGGCTCAATTGTGTGTCCCCCCCAATTCTTTTATCTTTAAAAATTAAGTTTTGTTATTTTTAAATAACTTTAAAAAACATTTATTTATTTTGTGTGTATCTTCCCTCTATCTCCTTTCTGTCCCTCTCTCCACACCACACGTGAAGGTCAGAGGACAGTTTATGTGAGTTTCTGCCTTTTTTTTTTTTTTAACCGTGTACATATTTGTGTAGCTGGGTGCCTGCAGAAGCCAGGGGAGGGTTATAGGCTTTTATGAGCCACTGGGGCATATGTGCTGAGAACTGAACTCTGGCCCTCTTGAAGAGCAGCAGGTTGGTTTTTTATTTGTTTTTAGTTATTGGTTTTTGTTTTTTGTTTTTGTGGGGGTTTTTTGTTTTTGTTTTTGAGACAAAGCTCTGTGTAGCCCTGTCTGTCCTGGACTTACTTTGTAGCCCTGGCTGGCCTTGAGCTCACAGTGATCCACCTGCTCCACTGCACTAGCTGGAACAGCAAGTTGTTTTTAACCGCTGTTCCTAGTATTTTACTTAGTAAGGCTTGGTTACAAGTACAAAGACCTGCTAAACTGTCCAGCGGGCCCATAACTGTTAATCTGTATATATTTCAGTGTGGGTCAAGGCCAGGTGTTAACATACTGCCCGCAGTCTGCCTAGCAACCTGTTATTACCTGCCTGACACTAGGTGTGCCCTGCCCAGGATTATAAAAAGGACGAATTCACCTCCTCTCCCTTTCTTTCTTTTCTTTTCTTTTTTTTTTTTTTTTTTGGTTTTTTTGAGACAGGGTTTCTCTGTGTAGCCTTGGCTGTCCTGGACTCTGTAGACCAGGCTGGCCTCGAACTCACAGAGATCCGCCTGCCTCTGCCTCCCAAGTGCTGGGATTAAAGGCGTGCGCCACCACCGCCCAGCCTCCTCTCCCTTTCTTTTCTTTTCTTTTTTCTTTTCTTTTCTTTTGTTTAGCCTTGACTGGTCCTAGACTCACCTTGTAGAACTGGCTGACCTTGAACTCACAGCAATCCACCCACCTTGGCCTCCTGAGTGCTGGGATTAAAGTTGCACCACCATGCCTGGCTTGATCTGTCTGTCTGTTTGTCTGTCTTTCTTTTCTTTTCTTTCTTTTTTTTTTTTGCCTCATCTCTCTTACCTCTTGCCTTCCTCTCTTGTTTCTCCCCACCTCTCTCTCTCTCTCTCTCTCTCTCTCTCTCTCTCTCTCTGGTTCCCCTCCCCCTATAATAAACTTTTCCACATAATATCTTTTCTGTGGCTCGTATTTCATATTTAAAACCAGGAAACTAGAAAAAGAACATGAAAGGAAAAACCAGGAAGCGATGTGGAGGGTGATGGAACACCTGTGATACAGAGGAAGGAGGAAGGCTGTGGGTGGAATGTTCTAGCAAGGGTGGAGGCAGGGAGACCGAGGAGAGGACTAAAGTGGGTGGGAGATGCCAGAGGCGGGGTTAACAGCATAGGCTGCTCTTGCAGTGGCCCCGGTTTCATTCCCAGCGCTTTATATTGATCTGTGACTCCAAGTTTCTTTTTTTTTTTTTTTTTTTTTTTTTCTTTTTTTCCGAGACAGGGTTTCTCTGTGTAGCCTGGGCTGTCCTGGACTCGCTTTGTAGACCAGGCTGGCCTCGAACTCACAGCGATCCTCCTGTCTCTGCCTCCCGAGTGCTGGGATTAAAGGCGTGCGCCACCACGCCCGGCCATGTGACTCCAAGTTTCAAAGGAGCTGATGCCCTTTTTCTGCCTCTGAGGGCACTGCATGCATGGAGTGCACCGACACACACAAAGCTCTTACTTAATAAGTAAATCTTTACATCCCATAAGGAAACCACTTGCTTTGTATGCTAATTTAATTTGTATACTGCCCTTTAAAGTTAAATTTTAAGAGAGTGGGGAAATGCCATATCTGAGAGGAAGGTACACAGAGCCGACTGTGGAGCATTAGAATGTTGCCAAATCAGGCTGGAGAGATGGCTCGGTGGACTAGAGCACTGTCTGTTCTTCCAGAGGTCATGAGTTCAAGTCCCAGCAACCACATGGTGGCTCACAACCATCTATACCGGGATCTTAGGCCCTCTTCTGGCCTGCAGGTGTATATGAATGTAGAGCACTCACATACATAAAATAAATAAGTATATATAAAAAAAAAGTGTTGCAGAATCAGAGGCAAATCATTTCAGGCTTTATTTCCCTTAATAGCCATGCGTGTGGCACACATCTGTAGCCCCAGCACTTGAACTACGGGCAGAAGCATCATGAGCTTAAAATAACAGCAGCAGCAACAGCTTACACACACACACACACACACACACACACACACACACACACACACACACACCCCCAAATTAATGGAATAATTACTTCCTTAGGGTTGGGAGCATAGCTCGGTAGCATGCTTGCCTAGCATGCTCAAATCCCCAGAAGACACTGGGTGTGGCGGTGCGCACCTGAATCCTAGCTTGGCCAGCGGAGGCAGGAGGAGCCGACGCGTATTCACCGTGTACTCACCGTGAGCGAGTGCTAACTCATGAATTGATAGTCAAGTGCTTAGTCGAGCATGTATTCAGTGGAGTTTAGGGTATCCCAAATCTCCTTTTTTTTGAACCCCTGAACTTTCCACCTCTACACCCTGGGTGCGACGGTTGCAGGCTGTGCTATCAGGCCTGGGTTTATGCTGTGCAAAGGATGAAGCCTGAGCAAGCATGGTACAAGGTTGGTACAAAACAGTTTCAGAAGCCGGGCGGTGGTGGCGCACGCCTTTAATCCCAGCACTCAGGGAGGCAGAGGCAGGCGGATCTCCGTGAGTTCGAGGCCAGCCTGGTCTACAAAGTGAGTCCAGGACAGCCAAAGCCACACAGAGAAACCTTGTCTGGAAAAACAAAACAATCCAAACCAAAACAAACAGAAAACCAGTTTCAGCTCTGTGTTACTGAAATGTTATGTTTGATATTGGAATACATTGTTAATTAATGTGGCTATGTCAGACATCACCTTAACCCACATTCCTGGCTTTACATGTTATTTTGCTAATTTATTGTTTATAGTTTTTTGGTTTTGTTTTGTTTTGTTTTGAGACAGGGTTTCTCTGTGTAGCCTTGGCTGTACTGGACTCACTTTGTAGACCAGACTGGCCTCGAACTCACAGCGATCCGCTTCCTCTGCCTCCCTGAGTGCTGGGATTAAAGGTGTGCGCCACCACCACCCGGCTTTATTATTGATAGTTTTTATACTATGGAAATGACACAAAACAGTACATTTGAGCAAGATTTTGTCTTTGTTTGTTTTTGAGTACAAATAAAGCAGAAGAGACGGCTTGCAACATCAACAGTGCTTTTGGCCCAGGGCTTGGTAAGGGACAAACAGAACCATGGTGGCTCAAGACATTGGGTTTGCAGACTGTGCTGGCACTTGGGAAGGGGAGGCAGGCACATCTCTGGGAGTTCAAGGCCAGTCTGGTGTATGTAGTTCCAGACAGTCAGGGCTACATAGAGAGACTCTATCTAAAAAAAAAAGAGAGAGAGAGAGAGAGAGAGAGAGAGACTATGTCTCAACAAAAAAATTGTTTTTACTTCTTTGATTTATTTATTTATTTCCTCCTCTTCTTTTTTTTTGTTGTTGTTCAAGAAGTTTTACAAAGGTGATTGGAAGCCAGTTGGCATTTGAAGCAAATTGTAAAAAGTGAAAGTGCTTCATAAATGGGTGTTTCAGGAGCTGATGGAAAAAGATTTAAGAGCAATCGTTTAAAGCCATGCCCTTGTATTCAACAAAGAGCTATTTTGTTGTTGCTTTTGAGACAAGGTCTCATCACGTAGCCTTGGCTGTTCTAGAACTCACTGTTAGCATAGAAGCGGCTGCCTCTAGGTTGCCTCTAGGTTGCTTAGCAACCTATGAGGTCATCGCCTGCCACCTCCAGGTGTGTATGCCAAGCTTGTCATCTCTGCCCTACCTCTCTGTCTTGCGCTCTTTCTAAGGGGCTCTCCCTTTTCCCTTTCTCTCTCTCTCTCCCACTGTCTCCCTCACGGCCCACTCAGGCCCCAGCCCCTCCCCCATCTCTTTCCCTCCCCATGCTTCTACAACAGATCTTTGCATGTCAGATCTGCTTATTTACTATTTTGTGTACAGTGATCTGCCTGCATGTACACCTGCAGGCCAGAAGAGGGCGTCAGATCATGTTAGAGATGGCTGTGAGCCACCATGTGGTTGCTGGGAATCGAACTCAGAACCTCTGAAAGAACAGTCAGTGCTCTTAACCTCTGAGCCATCTCTATAGTCCCTCACTCTAGTCATTTTTAATGATAATATTCACTATGTAGACCAGGCTGGCCTTGAACTCACAGAGTTCCACCTGCCTGTGCCTCCTAAATGCTGGGATCAAAGGCAGGCAACACCACTCAAAGATCAAGAACTCTTTCTTTCTTTCTTTCTTTCTTTCTTTTCTTTTCTTTTCTTTTCTTTTCTTTTCTTTTTTTGAGATAAGGTTTCTCTGTGTAGCCTTGGCTGTCCTGGACTCACTTTGTACACCAGGCTGGCCTCAAACTCACAGCAATTTGCCTGCCTCTGTCTCCCGAGTGCACCTGGCGTGAGAACTATTTCTTGATTGGACTGTGACATGCAATGAAAAAAAAAAAAGGGTTTTAGCCGGGTGTGGTGGTGCATGACTTTAATCCCAACACTCAGGAGGCAGAGGCAGGCGAATCTCTGAGTTTGAGTCTTGCCTGGTCTACAGATGAGTTCCAGGACAGCCAGGGCTACGCAGAGAAACCCTGCTTTGTAGACCAGGCTGTCCTCGAACTCACAGCGATTCACCTGCCTCTGCCTCCCGAGTGCTGGGATTAAAGGCGTGCGCCACCATGCCCGGCCCCATAAGCTTTTTGAATCTCAGCAAAACCGTTATATCTGAGAAACATGTTCAGCAAGTGCATGAGATGCACCCAAAAGTTTGATTCCTGCAGCTGGTGTTGGCCAACAGAAAAGGTCCAGTTCTTTTCCATGACAGTGCCTGCCTCCTCATCCAACATCCAAGTCTCCAAAGAGGTACAAGGTGGGCGTGGTGGCGCACGCCTTTAATCCCAGCACTCGGGAGGCAGAGGCAGGCGGATCTCCGTGAGTTCGAGGCCAGCCTGGTCTGCAAAATGAGTCCAGGACAGCCAAGGCTACACAGAGAAACCCTGTATTTAAAAATAAATAAATAAATAAATAAATAAATAAATAAATAAATCTTAAAATACCATACATGGCAGCAGGTTCTCAACCTTCTTAACACTGAGACCCTTAATACAGTTCCTCATGATGTGGTGACCTCCAACCATAAAATTGTTTGCGTTGCTACTTCGTAGCTGTAATTTTTGCTACTGTTGTGAAGTCGTAATGTATATATCTGATACGCAGGAGAGCTGGTGTGTGACACCCCACCCCAAAGGGCTCCTGACCCCACAGGTTGAAAACCACTGATATGTGGAGGTGCTTGAGACAGTGGCAGGCAGCTGCCCAGAGGTCAGGTAAATATGGCTGACGAAGCAAAACCTCACAGTCCAGTTCGGTCCACTTTTGACACTTGGGTGTTTGATGGGCCTACTTATGATTTAAAATACATAGCTCCTTTCCTACCAACCTTATAAGACACCTGTGCCTTCCCATCATCCATCACTCCCCAAAGCCTGTCTAGACACAAGATCTCACCATGTAGCCCAGAATGGCCTTGAACTTTCTATATAGACCAGGCTGGCATGGAGCTAGCAGCCATCCTCCTGTCTTGGCCTCTCGGGTGTTGGGGTTTTATATATAGCTTATACATCCGCCACCACATCTGACCAGTATTCACTATCTTGTAGGACCAACACCTCTAATTAAGCTCCAGGACTTGGGCTGGAGAGATGGCTCAGGGGTTAAGAGCACTGTCTGCTCTTCCAGAGGTCCTGAGTTCAATTCCCAGCAACCACATGGTGGCTCACAACCATCTATAATGAGATCTGGTGCCCTCTTCTGGTGTGCAGGCAGAACACTGTATACATAATAAATAAATCTTTAAAAAAAAAAAAAAAAGCTCCAGGACTTTTCATCCTCCCCAAAGGGACCTCTTACCTGTTAACCATGGCCTGTGCGCTAGTTCATGCCTGGGAGCTTTGTTGGGGTTCTTTCATTTTGGGATCTGGCTGCGCGGCCGAGATCCACTTACTCTTGAATCTTCAAGGTACAGCCACACGGTGGTGCCATCCCCTCATCCCTTTATTTATTTATTTACTTATTTATAATTTTAAAAAAATATTTTTTACTTATCATGTGTACAGTGCTCTGCCTCATGTACCCCCGCAGGCCAGAAGAAGGCACCAGATCTAATTATAGATGGTTGTGAGCCACCATGTGGCTGCCAGGAACCAAACCCAGGACCTTTGGAAGAGCAGTCTTAACCTCTTAACCTCCGAGCCATCTCTCCAGCCCATTATTTATAATTTTTGAGGCAGATAACCTTGCTATCTAACCTGGATGGCCTCTTACATGCTACATCAACCAGCAGCAAACTCACAGCGATCCTCCTGCATTGGCCTCAGGAGTGTGACACAATTCCTGGCTACACTTATTTTGTTGTTGTTGTTTTGTTTGTTTTTCCGAGACAGAGTTTTTCTGTGTTAGCCTTGCCTGTCCTGGAGTCACATTGTAGACCACACTGGCCTCGAACTCACGGCGACCCGCCTGCCTCTGCCTCCCCGAAGTGCTGGGTGGGATTAAAGGCGTGCGCCACCACGCCCAGCCTAGCTACACTTATTTATTCAGGCCTTTTCTTACCTCTTGCCTCCCCACCCGGACTGTGAAGGTTGGAGATTTCATTGGCCTTAATCATTGACTGGTGTTGACTCTAGCGCACACAGAAGACGCACGGTAATGCACGCGCAATGGTGCCCGAGCCTTGGGACCTCCCGGTGCCCACCCAGAGCCCACCCCCCCACCCCCCGTCAGCACCCCTCACCTGCAGATCTGGTTGTGAAGAAACCTCCGGTGGTTGGGCCTGCGCTTGGGGGGCCGGGTACGCCTGGGCTGCAGGGCCCGCAGCATGTGCGCGGAAGCCCCGCTCACAAAAGCACACAGCTCTCGGGGCCCAGGCTCAGAGACCCCAGGGCCTGCAGGGGACCCGGGGTGCATGGCCGGTTGCTCCTGAGTCACAGTGCTGATCAGAAGTCACCCCTCTCAAACCTGAGGTGGGACAGGAGCCTAAGGACTTAAAAAGTCTGGCTTTGCAGAAAGAGAGGCAGCCCTGGCAATTAGGGTGATGAGCCCTCACGTGTGCCTGTCCCACTCAGGATGCTGGTCACTGACGACTGCAGGTGAGGGGCTGATATAGGAAGGCAACGGGCAGGGAGGGGAGGGGGGGTGCGCTACACTTCTCTTTCATGCCCAATTAACACATTGTTGGGCCTGGGATATAAAACAGGGGCGCGTGGGTGCCGAGGTAGAGAAAAGCTCTTGGAGATAGCCAATTAAGGGGACAAAAGCCTCTTTAGCAAGGCCAGGCAAAGCGCAGAGTCAAACGCAGCGATCAGTGTGGAGAGCCTTTTAAAAAGGAGACTTGTGGAGGGGGGGGGGGGTCCTGGCTCTGAGAGGGGTGCCGGCACCTCCAGGCGTTGGTCAAGCACTCCACATCAGCCCTCCATGCCCAGGCTCACCCCATCCCGGGGCCACACTCATTAAGGAGAAATCGAGGCTTCCGTCTCCGGGAGTCTCAGGAGCTGTGGGTTACTGAATCCTAAGAATCACGCAGTGGATTGAGCAGGGGACCAGGATTGAGTTCCTAGGGGGCGGGGAGAAGAAACCACCGCTGTGGAGGTGAGGGGTTGGTTGTTTAAAAGATTTCGCTGTATACGTGTGTGTCTATGTGAGGGTATGTGCATGTGAGTGCCATTTCGGGCGGAGGGCGTTAGTGTTGGCATATAAGGGGTCTGCCTCTAGGTTGCTTAGCAACCTCTGACATCATCACAGGCCTCTTGGCCACCAGGTGTGTGCCAGGGGCCCAGGATATAAAAGGACAAACTCGCAGCCGGGTGTGGTGGCACCCACCTATACTCGGAAGGCAGAGGCAGGTGGATCACTGTGAGTTCGAGGCCAGCCTGGTCTACAAAGCGAGTTCAGGACAGCCAAGAAAACACAGAGAAACCCTGTCCTGGAAAAACAAAACAAAACAAAAAAAGGGACAAACTCGCCATGCGTAGCTCTCTTGCTCTTGCACTTCCTGTAAGGGCGTCCCCCGCCCCCCATGGCTCACTCAGGCCCTAACTCCCCTCTACTTTTCTTCTCCCCAAATAAATCTCTCCATATGAGTTCTGTTGCGTCTCATTCTATTTAGGTTTATATCCTAACAACTAGATCCCTTGGAGATGGAGTTACAGGGTGTTGGGTGCTGCCGGATGGGGGTGCGGGGAGCCAGACTTGGTTGGCTCTTGTTGGGGACAGTACGCCATATGGCCAGTGTTCAGCCATCTTGTCAGAGCCTGCACCTGTTTCTCCAGCAGTCTGTCATTTACCAGAAAGCAGCTGACCCTGTCGTGGTTCGGCAGTTAGACACCTGTTTTGGTTTATTGTGGGGGATGGTCATTCTAAGACCTCCAAGCGCATAGTAAGAGCTACTCCTTTCTGGCTATAAACTAGCTTTTCCAGTAAGACTACTGATAAAATCAGATTAAAGGCCAGTAGCCTGTGAGCAGCAGTTTCGGAAACTTTTTCCTGACTAACCAGATCTTTCACAACTTCCCTTTCTCTCTGGAATTTCTCCCTCTTCTGTGATTATAGCAACTGTAAAGGTAGACACCTGTTGCAGCATTCCAGAGTTAGGTATCCATAGCAACCCTTGCTTCCGCAAATACCCATGCCCCCGTGCCTATAAAAACTCTGTGAAAATTGTCAATAAACGGGGCTTGATCAGAATCCGGACTTGCCCTCATTTCTTTGTGTCTCCTGTCCCCCCACTTGTCTGACCCCTCCACAAGTATCCATTGATGACCCCGCTGGCCAGGACAGGCTCTTGGTGCTAAGAGCCAGACCCTGCCTCTCTGACAGCTGTCCGTAATGACTACAGTTAGGGTCTCCATCACTCCGGTGCCTCCCGTTGTTTGGAATTCTTCCTGATTTTGGTCCTTCCATCTCTCTCCCACCTCTAAAAAGTTCCTTATTCTCACCAGTTTCATGGCTGTCACCTACCTCTTTCATCCTTATATTGTCCCTGTCACACGCCCCCCGGTCGTTCCCTGGTGCCTATATACGTCCCTCCTCTCTAGCGTCTCTGAGTCTGTCTTCCACCGTGTTGGTCTTTTTTTTTTTTCCTCCCCTTAGGGTCTCTTAGACTCCCTGCACCTCTTGGGGTTCTTTCTTTCTTTCTTTCTTTCTTTCTTTTTTTTTTTTTTTGTTTTTCGAGACAGGGTCTCCCTGTGTAGCCTTGGCTGTCCTAGACTCACTTTGTAGACCAGGCTGGCCTCGAGCTCACAGTGATCCACCTGCCTCTGCCTCCCGAGTGCTGCGATTAAAGGTGTGCGCCACCATACCCGGGCGTATTCTTTCTTTTTTTTAAAGATTTATTTATTATACATACAGTATGCATCAGATCACATTATAGATGGTTGTGAGCCACCATGTGGTTGCTGGGAATTGAACTCAGGACCTCTGGAAGAGCAGTCAGTGCTCTTAAACCGCTGAGCCATCTCTCCAGGCCCCCCGTTTGTTTATTTCTTTATAGGCAGGGTCTTATGTAGTTCTTACATTGTCAAGGCTGGCCTCCAACTTAATATGTGTCAGGTCCCAAGGAAACCCAGGACAAGTCTCACTCGGCCCCTGTGGCTCCTCCTAGCACGCCTCACCCTGGGGCTGGACTTCATTTCCCTTTACCCAGCTTCTGACTCCTATTTAACTCGCCATTGTGGCAGACTCTTGGTCCACAAGCACTCTTTTGGTTTCCATGTCCCCCCCACCCATGGCCTGGTTTAGTCTGGAGCCTTCCAGATGTCTCTGACTGTGCTCTCCCTCAGAAGTACAATAAGAACCTTCTCCTTAACCATATGTAGGAACAGTCATTTCCTCATCGTTTTCACTCTGTCTGCAGCTGAGAATGTCCCTGGCCCTTTTGGTCCTCCTGTCTCCACCTCCCTGGTGCTGGGATTACAAGGGCACAGCACCACGCTCCATGCTCTGAATGTTCCTCACTGTTGTGTGGCTGCCTTTCCATCATGACCAGCCTCAGCTCAGTGTGTGTGTGTGTGTGTGTGTGTGTGTGTGTGTGTGAGAGAGAGAGAGAGAGAGAGAGAGAGAGATCATCTAGTGATGCAGATATATGTTCATTTTCTCTGCTGATTTAAAGAATTAAAAGTCAGGACAGAGGTGCTGGAGAGATGGCTCAGAGGTTAAGAGCACTGGCTTCTCTTCCAAAGGTCCTGAGTTCAACTCCCAGCAACCACATGGTGGCTCACAACCATCTATAATGGGATCTGGTGCCCTCTTCTGGCATGCAGGCATATATTTGGGCAGAATACTGTATACATAATAAATAAATATATTTTAAAAAAAGCATTTTATTTAATTTACGTGCATTGGTGTGAGGGTGTCAGATTTTGGAGTTACAGACAGTTGTGAGCTGCCCAGGTGGCCCCTGGGATTTGAACCTGGGTCCCCTGAGTGCTCTTAACCACTGAGCCATCTCTCCAGCCCCATAAATATATCTTCAAAAGAAAAAAAGTCAGGACAGAAACGTTACTGAATCTCTTGAGGTATCCCAGGAAGCCATCGTATGATACAGGGAAGGAGAAATCAGGTTCTTGGCTTCACTAATAAAGGAATTTTTAAAAGGCTCTGATGGAGGGTAAATAAAACTCTAATCTTATTAGAATTCAGAAGGAAAACCCCAGAGCAGGCAAACTGTACATCTATCTCACGGTTGTCAGGATGAAGGACAAGGATGGTGAAGATGCACATTGGGCGGGGGGGTGGGGGGGGTGGGGTGGGGGTCAGGGGTGGGGGGTCAGCCACAAGACAGCAAGCCACACAGTAGGGAGGGCATCTTTAGCAAAAGAGCAAGGATGCCCAGAGCTACAGCCACAGTTAGGGAGGTCAGGGGCACACCGAGGCTCTGGCCAGAAGCTGGTGGGAAAAGATTAGTGTTACTCCTTTCTAAGGAAAGGTCCGTAGACCCAGCTGAACCTCACAGTGGCTCCTGAGACTACAGCAGCGGGACAGGATTCTGGAAAGGGAATGTATATTAGCTCAAGGTGAACCTGCTTTCCTAGTGTAAGCCCCTGGATACAAGCCAGTGGCCAGGCCCCACCCCAGACCACTCCAACAGCCATAATGGCCATTTCCAGCCCCTTGAGATGCAGGAGAGAAAAAGAAAAGAAAAGCCCAAGATCAGGCCACAGAATCCCACCATCCCACCAATCTTAGGTCACCCTGGAAAGCTCCTCTCCACCCCCAGAAACCCTATATAAAGCCTGCCTCCTGCTCTGTTCTTTGCTGCTTTTCCTCTGTCTTTCCCAATAAATCTCCAGTGTGAGGTTTGTTGTGTGGTGTGACTTTGTGGTATTTCTTGGCGCCAGACTTACACCTATATCCTGGGTGTAGTCCTGTAAGAGATTTTTGTTGTTGTTGTTGTTGGGTTTTTTGATTGTTTGTTTTGTTTTGGTTTGGTTTGGTTTTTCGAGACAGGGTCTCTTTGTGTAGCCTTGACTGTCCCTGGACTCACTTTGTAGGCCAGGCTGGCCTCGAACTCACAGCGATCCACCTGCCTCTGCCTCCTGAGTGCTGGGATTATAGGCGTGCGCCACCACACCCGGCTCGTAAGAGATTTTTTTATTTTTTGGCTTTTTTTTTTTTTTTTTTTTGGTTTTTCGAGACAGGTTCTCTCTGTTTTTCGAGACAGGTTCTCTCTGTGTTAGCCTTGGCTGTCCTGGACTTACTTTGTAGACCAGGCTGGCCTCGAACTCACAGCGATCCGCCTGCCTCTGCCTCCCGAGTGCTGGGATTAAAGGCATGCGCCACCACGCCCGGCTTTGGCTTTTTTTGAGACAGGGTTTCTCTCTGTACATAGCCAAGCTGGCCTCGAACTCACAGAGATCTGCCTGCCTCTGCCTCCTGAGTGCTAGGATTACAGGTGTGATCCACCAGCTTCCCTTAAGAGATTTTTGTTTGTTTTGTTTTTGTTTTTTGAAACAGGGTCTCTCTGTGTTAGCCTTGGCTGTCCTGGACTCGCGTTTTAGACCAGGCTGGCCTCGAACTCACAGCGATCCGCCTGCCTCTGCCTTCCGAGTGCTGAGATTAAAGGCGTGCGCCACCCCGCCCGGCCCCTTAAGAGATCCTAAGGGAGGCTTGTCTCCACCTCCAGTTAAGAGTCCATTCTTTACAAATCTTTGTGGGTGGAGGAAGGCTGAAATTCCTTGGTCAGGAATTGCTGGAAATGTACTCTCAGGTCTCTGGAGAACAGAATGAAAGGCTCAGACTCGAAGGGCCAGCCAGGGGTCACCACTGCTGCAGCCAGGATAGCATTCTTGCTAGCCCAGCTCCAGAAGCTGACTTGGAATCCTAGCAGCCAAGAGAGAAGCACCCAGAGAGCTCAGTTGCCTGAGCGCACACAGCTTGCAGCCTGGGGATGTTCCACCAGAGGGCGCTAATGCCTATGTTGACATTGGGAGGTCCAGCTCAGGGTTCCAGGCTCCTTTTTCTCTCCGGTCTCATTTTGTGTATCTCCAAGGCTGGGGACCAGCTTCATGGAGTGTTTGCTGAAGTCCTACACCACTCACATGTACTGCTGGGAATTCTTCCGGCTCTCCTTCTCGCTGTCCTAAGCCCTCACAACGGTGTAGGGAAGTGAATTCAGGCGGTTGACACTTGTGGAAGAGCCGCAGGATGCAATGGCCGTCGGTCTGTTCCAGTCTCTCAGGATCTGAGAGGGAGGCATCCAGCTCAGGAGGAGTCCCTGAAGTCCCCCACATTACACAGTGACAGAGAGATGGGGGAGGGATGCCGTCCCAATGAGGGTGCCCCTCTCTGAGGATATGATCTGTCCTCTCTTGGGTTTCACAGGGGTAACTGTCTCGCTGAGCCTATGTAGGGGACGGGCTCTATGGCCAATGTTCAGCCATCTTGTCAGAGCCTAGGTTCCTATTTCTCCAGCAGTCTGTCGTTTACCACAAACCAGCTGACCCTGTCGTGGTTTGGCAGTTAGACACCTGCTGTGGTTTATTGTGGGAGATGGTCATTCTAAGACCCCCGAGCTACTCCTTTCTGGCTGTAAACTAGTTTTTCCAGTAAGACTACTGGTAAAATCAGATTAAAGGCCAGCTGCCTGCGAGCAGCAGTTCCAGGAACTTTTTCCTGACTCACCAGATCTTTCACAACTTCCCTTTCTCTCTGGAATTGCTCTCTCTTCTGCAATTATAGCAGCTGTAAAGGTAGACACCGGTTGGAGCATTCCAGAGTTAGGTATCCATAGCAACCCTTGCTTATGCAAATATTCATGCCTCTGTGCCTATAAAAACTCTGTGAAATTTTCAATAAACGGGGCTTGATCAGAATCCAGACTTGCCCCCCATTTCTTCATGTCTTGTGTTCTGTCCCTATACAGGAGAATTCTCCTCCTGAGCATTCCGGGAGGCCGGGTCAAGCCTAGATCGCTTTTCCAGTTTGACAAGGGAGAGTTAATTCTGTGGAATCCATAGTGGCCCCTGGTCTTCAAAGCCAGCATGGCCTCTGACCTGTGGACCCAATCTTTTTTTTTTTTTTTTTTTTTTTTTTTGGTTTTTTAAGTCAGAGTTTCTCTGTTTAGCCTTGGCTGTCCTGGACTCGCTGTGTAGACCAGGCTGGCCTTGAACTCACAGAGATCCACCTGCCTCTGCCTCCCCAGTGCTGGGATTAAAGGCTTGTGCCACCACGCCAGGCCTGTATACCCAATTTTTTTTTTTTAAGATTTATTTATTTAAGTATATAGTGTTTCACCCGCATGTATACCTGCACACCAGAAGAGGGCACCAGATCTCATTACAGATGGTTGTGAGCCACCATGTGGTTGCTGGGAATTGAACTCAGGACCTTTGGAAGAACTGGCAGTGCTCTTAACCTCTGAGCCATCTCTCCAGCCCCTGTAGACCCAATCTTAAGGGGCCCTGACTGGTAGCATATGATCAATAGAAGATGGGGTATCCTTCCTACATTAGGACTTCCAGGAGAAACAGGATCAATAGGATCAAGTATTTATCCATCAATCAATCAGTTTTGATTGGTCAGTTGTTCTAGAAAGACGTTGTTGAATATATAAAACTAGCTAATAATGTTTATTATGAAAACCTGTAATTATTATGGTGATATTGTCTAACCCACTATCATAATCAATAAAAGACTTGTTGTATTTTATTTTATTTATTTATTTATTTATTTTTTTGGTTTTTTGAGACAGAGTTTCTCTGTGTAGCCTTGGCTGTCCTGGACTCGCTTTGTAGACCAGGCTGGCCTCGAACTCATAGTGATCCAGCTGCCTCTGCCTCCCAAGTGCTGGGATTAAAGGCGTGGGTCACCACGCCTGGCTCCTGTTGTATTTTAGAATAGGCCTTATTTTACCTGGGGCTGGGCAGACATTTCTACCTACGTTATCTGGTTACATCCCAGCCTGTATCCCATGCCATCTGCTCTAATAATTTCTATCTGGGCTACTTCCTACATTATGTCTCTCATCTGGACCACTTCATCGGTGCCCATGGCAGCTTTGCTTCCTCCTTTCTCTTCTGTTCCTGTCTCCTCCTGTGGTCCTCCTGTCCCACAAACCCTGGAACCTCAGCACCACGGTGGAACCCCAGCCATTGTGACTCCATTTTGTTGCTGGACTTCATCTTAGGCCAGTCCTCAAGGTCATCCCAGTTACTGTAAAAACCACAAACTTAGGCCTGGGCCAATCAGGGGACAGCCGGAAAGCACCTACAAATGCGGTAAGGCCCCACCAATACCCTAGTGCCAACCCAACTTGCTAAATGTCAACTAATCCTGTAATAGCCAAACTGGAAACTTTGGTGCTTTGTTCATAACTATGATAAAACCCCTGCCTAATGGTGGATCAGGGCTCTCGTGCTGATCTGCTGCTGCTTCGGTGAGGTTTGAGAGCCCTTGGAGTTTAAATAAAGACTCCTTGCTTTTGCACACGGCTTCTGACTCCTGGTGGTCTTTGGGGATCTATCAATCTGATGAGCATAACACTACCCTTTACTTCTGTTGTGCCCAGGTATGGGCCTTTTATTCAGCCAATCAGGAGTAATTTCTTTCTTTCTTTCTTTTTGTTTTTTCGAGTCAGGGTTTCTCTGTGTAGCCTTGGTCATCCTGGACTCATTTTGTTGACCAGGCTGGCCTCAAAATGACCTGGCCTGCCGGGGTTCGACTAATGCTCAGGAGGAAAATTCTCCTGTATAGGGACAGAACACAAGACACGAAGAAATGGGGGCAAGTCTGGATTCTGATCAAGCCCCGTTTATTGAAAAATTTCACAGAGTTTTTATAGGCACAGAGGCATGGGTATTTGCATAAGCAAGGGTTGCTATGGATACCTAACTCTGGAATGCTCCAACTGGTGTCTACCTTTACAGCTGATATAATCACAGAAGATGGAGAAATTCCAGAGAGAAAGGGAAGTTGTGAAAGATCTGGTGAGTCAGGAAAAAGTTCCCAGAACAGCTGCTCACAGGCAGCTGGCCTTTGATCTTATCAGTAGTCTTACTGGAAAAGCTAGTTGATAGCCAGAAAGGAGTAGCTCGGGGGTCTTAGAATGACCATCCCACACAATAAACCACAATAGGTGTCTAACTGACCACAACAGGGTCAGCTGGTTTCTGGTAAATGACAGACTGCTGGAGAAATAGGAATCTAGGCTCTGACAAGATGGCTGAACATTGGCCATATAGCCCGTCCCCTACATCAAACTCATGGTGATCCCCCTGCCTCTGCCTCCCAAGTGCTGGGGTTGGAGGTGTGTGCCACCACGCCCAGCTCCAGGAATTATTTCTTAGGCAATGTTACAAATGTCATTTTGAGGTATGTGAGTGCTCATAAAAGACAGCAAACAGACCTTGGGGAGCAAAATAATTAACAATCAAATACAAAGTACCAAACCATGTTGTTACAGACAGGACAGATAGATATCTCAACACAATTATCTCTCTCCAGAAATATTTTTTTTTATTCCAAGACAGGGTTTCTCCATGTTAGCCTTGGCTGTCCTGGACTCACTTTGTAGACCAGGCTGGCCTGGAACTCACAGAGATCCACCTACCTCTGTCTCCTACGTGCTGGGATTAAAGGCGTGTGCCACCACCCCTGCCCTAAAAGGATTTCTTATCAGCAAAGGATTGGGTTTGTAATCTCCCTGATGTTCCTTAGAGGGTCTGGGGGTTCCCCAGGTCAGGCAGAGAGGGAACCCAGCTAAGAAAAGGAGTCCATCTTCTTATGCCGAGCTCAGACGCTATCTGAAAATACCAGACTTCGACCCTAACAGCAGAGCCCCACACTCTCCAATAAATAAAATGAAAAAAAAATTACGTCGATCTACTTATTGTGTGTGTCCAAAGGTGCACGACAACTTGTGGAAGTTGGTTCTCTCCTTCCTCCACAGTGGCTGTGGCTGCATCATCAGACTGGGCAAGCTTCAGCATCTGTTGAGTCATCTCGCCAGCCCTCTGCATGACGTTTTTTTAGTTACCACCACTAAGGAGAGATGGCTTGGCAGCTAAGAGCAATTGCTACTTTTACAGAGGCTTGGGCTTCCGGTCCACGTGACCACACCAGACGGCTCACAGAAGCCTTGCAAGTCTGGCTGCAGAGGATCTGATGCTCTCTTTTGGCATCTTCATGCACCAGGCACACATGCGGTGCACAGACATACATGTGAGCACTCTCACATATACAGAAAGCAAGAATAAATAGGTCTTTAAGAAACAAGCAAATCGGAGCCGGACATGGTGATGCACACATTTAATCCCAGCACTCGGGAGGCAGAGGCAGGCGGATTGCTGTGAGTTCGAGGCCAGCCTGGTCTACAAAGCGAGCCCAGGACAGCCGAGGTTACACAGCAAAACCGTGTCTCAAAAAAACCAAAAACCAAAAAAAAAAAAAAAAAAAAAAAAAAAAGAGAAAGAAACAAACAAAAATTTTTTAAATTTTATTTTATTAATTTATTCTTTAATTTTTTATTAATTTATTCGTTACATCTCAATGGTTATTTATTAATTTATTCTTATTACATGTCAATGGGTATCCATCCCTTGTATCCTCCCATTCCTCCCTCCCTCCCATTTTCCCTTTACTCCCCTCCTCTATGACTGTGACTGAGGGGGACCTCCTCCCCCTTTATATGCTCATAGGGTATCAAGTCTCTTCTTGGCAAACAAGCAAATCTTAAAGAATCTCTTTTCCTTACTGGGGAACTGAGAGTGATTTTTTTTTTAGCAACTTCCAGAGAGTCACCAAGTTGGCCTCTGGCTAATGCTGACAATTGCTTACTGTCCCCTAGGAGCCTGTACTTAAGTTTGAGTGCATCTTAACTGCCCGCAGTAGCTCATATGTACACTTGGATGTGTCTTTCTTCTGAGATCCCTGTCCCTCGCCCCAGCTTTTTTGTTGCTGTTTTTGAGACATAGTTTGTGTAATAGCCCTTGCTGTCCTGCACTCGCTTTGTAGAACAGGCTGGCCTGGAACTCACAAAATCAGTCTGCCTCTGCCTCCCGAGAGTTGGGACTAAAGGCGTGCGCCACCATGCCCAGCTGAGATCCTTTCTTAAACTTTGTGCTTAAACCTATACTATAATATCTTTATTTAATAAAGTCACCAGATCCGTTTCATTTACTGGCTATAGTTGTGAAATTCCTTTGACTCCGAGCCACATATCCGGTTTGGCTTAAGTCGAGATCCCTAAAAGTCTAGGGGAACTGCTCTGGCTGCTGACAATTGTATGGAGTTGTCTGTCTCCCGCTCTTCCCCTCCCCCCAACCCCCCACTACTGACAAGAGGACCCTGGTTACTGTGGCAGAGATGGGTTAAAGACGCCTTTTGGGTAAGGGCACAGAATAGCCTGTAGAAGCCCTTTGTGGTGGTGGTGCAGCCCTGTAATCCCAGCACTTGGGCGACAGAGGCAGGGGGATTAGGAAATCAAATCCAGCGGCTGGTGGGGTGTGTGTGGGAGGCCCACAATGCCCGAGTGTTTGTCATTAAGTGTGTGTGTGTGTGTGTGTGTGTGTGTGTGTGTGTGTGTGTGTGTGTGCGCGCGCGCGCGCACGGGGCAGTTCCACCGCTAACTAGAGCTCGGGATGACCACACTCTGCACAGGTTAGCTCCCACCAAAACCAACCCAACTATTTCAAGAGAGTATGCAGAAGAAGCACACACGCGTGTAATGCCAGCTCTGGGGAAGTGGAGGTTTGAAGATTTATGAATGCAAGGCCAGCCTGGGCTGCATACTGGGCTCCCTCCATGAGCCCGTAGTAAAAAAAAATAAAATAAAATCAAAATAATAAAATCAATCTATCCCAAAGTCATCCGTGCCCAGGCTGAGAAAGCAAGCGTGGCCCCAGATCTGCCAGCAGGCTTGTAGGGGTCAACTCAGACTCCACCCCCACCCCCGAGACCCAGGCCACGCGGAAGATTGCGTGCCTCAGTTTCCCCCGCCTGGGGAGTTCCTTTCCAGCAGCTGAGCCCCATACCAGCCTCAGGCCCCGACCCCCCCCCCCCCCCCGTCCCCAGGACCCTGCACCTGGCGAAGCCCAGCGGTGGGCGGGGCCCGGCTGGACGCAGCGCGTTACGTCATGACGCAAGGCGGCGGCGGCGGCGGGGTTTGTGTGCGCGAGAGGCCGCCGATAAAGGTTGAGTGCCTCGCGCCCGGGGGGCCGTGGGGAGGGAGCGCGCCCCCGCCCCCTCCCGGGCCGCGGCTCCCGCAGCGCTTGTGCGGAGGGGCCCCGCTTCCCGTCAGCCCCCGCGGGAAGGCCCTGGGGTTCTCCTTGATGCCCCCCCCTCCCTCCCCGACCGGGGCCACAGGTGAGAGACCGGAGGGCGCGGTGGGGGAAGGGCCGGAGGGCGGGGCCGTCTGAGAAACGGCGAGCGGGAAACCGGAAGGGGTACCTTAAAGGGAAGGTCGCTATTTCGCCGCCGAGATTTAATCTGTTAGGCCGACTCCGCCCTCTTAAAGGGTAAGGGCAATGTGTTTAGCTATGCTTTTTTTTTTCCCCCCCCTCTCCCAAAGCTTACTGCCTTTTTTCCTCCCCTTTCTCTTCTCTTAAAAGGGCGATTATTTTCTTAAAATCCGGGCAATTGTCCCAGACACTGAACGAAAAATTGCATAATCCCCCTGGTCCCTAGAATATCTGAGTCAAGATAGACAAAAAAAATCTCACATAGCTCCGGATGCCCTCAGACTCCCTGTATAGCTGAGAATGACCTTGAATTTATGGTCCTCCAGCCTTCACCTCCTATGTTCTGGGATTACAGGCCTGTGCCACCACGCCCAGTTCTGGGTTGTATTTGTGAATCGAACCCAGGACTTCATGCGTGCCAGCCATTAGCAACTGAGAGCTGCATCCCAAGCCCCGAGAGCATGCTAGCGAAGCCCAGCCTTTTAAAGGGGACTCCTACTGCTAAGATGGGTCCCTATTCCTTTGGGTATCTTGTGTTAAAAAGATGTGGCCTCAGCTGGGCTCATGCCTCTGGGGAGGCAGAGGCAGGCGGATCGCTGTGAGTTCGAGGCCAGCCTGGCCTGGTCACAAAGTGAGTCCAGGACAGCCAGCCAAGGCTACACAGAGAAACTCTGTCTCGAAAAACGAAACAAACAAACAAACAAACAAAACAAAAGATGTGGCCTCAAAGGCACAGGCGATTTCTCTTTGTTTGTTTGTTTGTTTTTTTGTTTTTCGAGACAGGGTTTCTCTGTGTAGCCTTGGCTTAGCCTAGCTCAACAGGGGCGGTTTCTTAAACTCATTTGTCATTTTACATTGCAAAAGGGATGCTCGCCCATTAAGAAAAAAAAATCCTTCATAGCCTGTGGAAAGGGGGATGCCCTGACCTCTGGGCACTGGAGCTACATCTACTGAGCATGCACTAGGCTGCTGTTTCCATAGGCACTGGGATGGAGGCAGCAGTGAACAAGGCGGAGGCACCCTGTTTCCATGGTGTGTACATTCACAGAATAAAGCAAGCAGTAAGAGGGCTGTGATGGGACTGGGGCGGGGAACACACTGCAGCTCTGACTTGAGGATTTACTAGGGAGGGTCAAGCTGGTACTGTGTTAGTTACCAATGGCGTCCATCCTGTTGAGGTCAGGAATCCTCCCCCACAAACACCCCACAAAGTCTGAGACAGCCCCTCTTTTAAAAAAAAAGACTTATTTATTACATATATATATGTATGTATGTATGTATATATATAGTGTTCTGCCTGCATGTATATCTTCACACCAGAAGAGGGCAGCAGATCTCATTATAGATGTTAGTGAGCCACCATGTGGTTGCTGGGAATTGAACTCAGGACCTTTGGAAGAGCAGACAGTGCTCTTAACCTCTGAGCCATCTCTCCAGCCCCGAGACAGCCCCTTTGACAAAGAACAACCCATCCCCAAATCTCTGTGCTGATGAGGTTGAGAAATCCTGGCTAAGGTGGTGGCGGAGGCAGCGGTGGTGGCGCACGCCTTTAATCCCAGCACTCAGGAGGCAGAGGCAGGCGGCTCTCTGAGTTTGAGACCAGCCTGGTCTCCATAGTGAGTTCCAGGACAGCCAGGGCTGTGCAGAGAGACCCTGTCTCAGAAAACAAAACAAAGAGAGAAATTCTGGCTGTGTAGTACTTAGAAGGCAATGAGCCCCATGAAGAAGGCTGTGGGAATAGAGCAGGCAGTGCTGAAGGGATTTCAGTACAGTGGCCCGAGGAAGTCTCTCTGGGCTGATTTCAGCAAAGACTTGGAAGTGAGTCGTGGATGGTGGAGGGCAGGGGTCCTGAGCAGGAATCCCAAGGTAGGGGCAGCTTTCCCTGCCTGGTTGAAAGGCTCCAAGGACAGGAGGGCAGCAAGAGGGGAAGGAGGAGGCTACCAATCAGGAGCAGTCAGCAGGCTGCTTTCATACGCGTGTGGCCTTCTGGCCTACTCAGGCCTTCCGTGTCACCGTGTCACCGTACCTGGTGTATGCGGTGCGGGGTGGGGGTGGTGTCAAACCCAGGGCTCTGTGTGTGCTGAGTAGGCACTCCACCAACAGCGCTGCATCTCCAGCCCTGTTTTTAAGCTTTTCAATAGGAGGTCGCAGAGGGGGGAAGACCTGGAGTTAGATCGTGGTCAAGTGTGAGGTGTCTTAGGCACAGCGCCCCAAGTCTGTGGAGCAGAGGGAGAGGCCTGGGTGGAGCCACACTCTTGGAGTCCTTCAACTATAGGTTGTGGAGTCCTAGGAGGGGACTAGGGATTCCAGAGAGAGGGGCGGATGGAAAGAGCAGTTCTTTTTAGTTTTAGTTTTAGTTTTTTTGAGACAGGGTTTCTCTGTGTAGCCTTGCCTGTCCTGGACTCACTTTGTAGACCAGGCTGGCCTCGAACTCACAGTGATCCACCGGCCTCTGCTCCCACACCCGCCCCTCCTAGTACTGGGATTAAAGGCGTGGTGCCAAAGAGCAGTTCTTGATTGAATTCTTAACTGTGCACCCCTAGGTTTAGAAGGATCCAGCCCAAAGGCTAAGATGGTGACAGGAAGGAAAGTCAGCCGTTTTAAGCTAGGAGACACGCTTTAAGGAAAACATCAAGGACAAGGTGCTGGGGTGCTGGGGCCTCCAGGTGACGAGTGATTCCAGAGGGAAGAGCAGGGAGTGATGGGGCAGAGAAGCCTCCTGCTGGCCCAGCCAGGGGGGTCAGAGGCTGTGGCACAGGTCAGCGTGTGCCTGGGAACGCTACAGTTTTGCAGCCTGTGCTGCTGGTCTTTTGGACTGGACCTTTGTGGGGATTCCTCCTGTGCACTGTAGGGTGAGCACTTGACAGACAAGCGAAGGGAGTGTCCCCACAGTTGGCCCATCTGGGAGCCATTGGTGCAGGGATTGGAGCGTGAGATCAGTGGTCAGTGGCAAGGTCACCTGTAAGAACAGGGACACAAGAGGACTTAACGGGAAGAAAGATGCCAAGGGATTCCCACTGAGTGAGCGCAGGGACCCGAGAAAGTGCCGCGTCAGTTGAGCAGCACAGGGGGTGTTTGCAGTTGTGGGCAGAAATGAATGCACAGTGAGACGGGGAGTGTGCACAGGAGGCTGGGTCACGTGCTGGTGATGGCATGATGGATCCTGCAGGGACAGGAGGCCATCACTAGGGACTTGGGGGTCCCGAGACAGAGTGAGGCCGGTAAGGGGTGGTGGAGTGGGATGCCTGAGGCTCTGATCACTTTGCTTACAGTGAAACTGTTTTAGGGTGTGGGTGTGGGGGGGACAAGTGTTGAGGTGGAGAGGTAAGGGTTAAGTCTTCAAAACAGGCAGGAAGTAAAGCCGGAGGCTTCTTCAAGGGAGCCAGTGTCCTCCTGAAGGCAGTGCTCTGGCCAGAGACCACACCTTCCTGGACATGTGCCTTCCTAGAGGCGGAGCTAGTTGGCTGAGATGTTTCGCATCCCAGGTACCCCATCATTCCCCCCGCCCCCCCCCCAGTCTATGACAGTGTGTTATTAGGCGGTTGGAAACCCTAACCCTAAGGCAGAGCCTTTACAGTGTGGGTGACATAGGGAGGCAGCCGCTTTGTTACTGGAAGAGCCAGGATGAGTGGTGGTGGGGCCCAGTGCTTGCCCATTCTCATCAGAATCCTTCCACCAGGTGTGATGGCCGGCTCCCACGTAGACATGGCGCCAGCTTCCACCACAGAGGGAGCTGGGGACAAGCCAGGCCCCACGGCCCCGGCACCCACCCCTGCTGCCCAGTATGAGTGCGGGGAATGCGGCAAGTCGTTTCGGTGGTCATCTCGGCTCCTGCACCATCAGCGCACGCACACGGGCGAGCGGCCCTATAAGTGCCCAGACTGCCCCAAAGCCTTCAAGGGTTCCTCAGCCCTACTCTACCACCAACGCGGCCACACAGGCGAGCGGCCCTATCAGTGCCCTGACTGCCCCAAAGCCTTCAAGCGTTCCTCCCTGCTGCAGATCCACCGCAGCGTGCACACAGGCCTGCGGGCCTTCACCTGCGGCCAGTGTGGCCTGGCCTTCAAGTGGTCATCCCACTACCAGTACCACCTGCGGCAGCACACAGGTGAGCGGCCCTACCCATGCCCCGACTGCCCCAAGGCTTTCAAGAACTCGTCCAGCTTGCGGCGCCACCGGCACGTGCACACCGGAGAACGCCCGTACACCTGCAGCATTTGCGGCAAGAGCTTCACGCAGAGTACCAATCTGCGACAGCACCAGCGGGTGCACACGGGCGAGCGGCCCTTCCGCTGCCCTCTCTGCCCCAAGACCTTTACACACTCCTCCAACCTGCTTTTGCACCACCGCACCCACGGCCCCGCCCCTGGCTCCGCCCCTGCCGGGGAGACCAGCAGCGACAGCAGCAAGGTCCTGGTCTCTGATGCCTATCTGCAGCCCCGCAGTCCGCCCGCTCCCCCAGCCCCGCCAGCCCAGCCCCCACCCGTGGTGCCCGAGCTCTTTCTGGCTGCTGCGGAGACCACGGTGGAGCTGGTGTACCGCTGCGATGGCTGCGAGCAGGGCTTCAGCAGCGAGGAGCTCCTCTTGGAGCATCAGCCATGCCCGGGTCCCACCGTGGCCCCCCAGCCCCAGGATGCACCTCCCGAGCTGCCCCAGGCTGACCCCCCTCTGCCACAGCCCCCGCCTGCCGCTACGGGCCCTCCTAACTTTGCTTGCCTGCCTTGTGGGAAATCCTTCCGGACTGTGGCTGGGCTGTCCCGCCACCAGCACAGCCATGGCGCTGCCAGTGGGCAGGCCTTCCGCTGCGGCAGCTGTGACGGCGCCTTCCCACAGCTGGCCAGCCTGTTGGCTCACCAGCAGTGCCACGTGGAGGAGGCAGCAGCTGGACGGCCACCCCCTCAGGCTGAGGCTGCCGAGGTTACCTGTCCCCAGGAGCCTCTAGCCCCAGCCATTCCTGCCCCACCACCTCCCCCGCCCGCCCCTGTCTCCGCAGAGCGGCCGTACAAATGTGCAGAGTGTGGCAAAGCCTTCAAGGGTTCTTCCGGGCTGCGCTACCACCTGCGGGACCACACAGGCGAGCGGCCCTACCAGTGCGGGGAGTGCGGCAAAGCCTTCAAGCGCTCTTCCCTGCTGGCCATCCACCAGCGAGTGCACACCGGCCTGCGGGCCTTCACCTGCGGCCAGTGCGGCCTCACCTTCAAGTGGTCCTCCCACTACCAGTACCATCTGCGGCTTCACTCGGGCGAGCGGCCCTACGCCTGCAGTGAGTGTGGCAAAGCCTTCCGTAACACTTCGTGCCTGCGGCGCCATCGGCACGTGCACACTGGCGAGCGGCCCCATTCCTGTAGTGTGTGTGGCAAAAGTTTTGCACAGACCTCCAACCTCCGGCAGCACCAACGCGTGCACACGGGCGAGCGGCCCTTCCGTTGCCCACTCTGCCCCAAGACCTTCACGCACTCCTCCAACCTGCTGCTGCACCAGCGCACCCATTCTGCCGAGCGCCCCTTTGCATGTCCCATTTGTGGTCGAGGCTTTGTCATGGCCGCCTACCTGCAGCGGCATCTGAGGACGCACACCCCAGCCACCGCAGCCTCGGGCAGCACGGGCCCTACTGCGTCGCAGCCCCCTACCCCACTGGCCGCTGCTCCAGCTCCTCTGGCTGCCCAAGATGTCCATGTTCTTCCCCATCTCCAGACTACACTCTCACTCGAAGTAGCTGGGGGCACAGCTCAGCCTATGCCCCCAGGCCCGGTCACCCCCAATTCTCAGACTTTTCTCCTTGTACAGACTGCCCAGGGCCTCCAGCTGATACCTAGCAGTGTCCATCCCCCTACCCCCCCACCTCCTCCTCCTCCACCGCCTAAGGTCATCCTGCTGCCTCCTGCCAGTGTTAGTGGTCCGGGCAATGGTGCTGCAAGACAGGGCCCTCGGGCTGTGGGAAAGACTGGACAGGGGACAGGGGTAATGTGGTTTCCAGGCCCAGGTGGTCTGGGGGTCCAGGGAGGTAGCAGTGCAGGGGCTGGGGGGGGAGGGCAGAGCCTCATTGTTGTGCAGAATGTAGGGAGTGGGGAGACAGGACCTCAGGAAGTGAGCGGGGTTCAGCTTCAGCCAGCACAGGAGGTGGCCACCGTCCAGCTCCAGCCAGCACAGGAAGTGACCACGGTCCAGCTCCAACCAGCACAGGAAGTGACCACGGTCCAGCTCCAGCCCCTGACAGGCCAAGTCTCCAATTCTAGTGGAGGAGCTGTGGCCACAGATGCTCCAAACCTGCTGGTGGTTCAGAGTGGGGCAGCCGAAGAGTTGCTGACCGGCCCTGGACCTGGGGAAGTGGGGGACAGCGAGGCCAGCGCTGGTATGGTCCAGGATGTCCTGTTAGAGACGCTGCAAACGGATGAGGGCCTGCAGAGTGTGCTGGTGCTGAGTGGGGCGGATGGTGAGCAGACGAGGCTCTGTGTGCAGGAGGTGGAAACGCTTTCCCCCGGGCTGACAGAGCCAGCTGCCACCGGCCCATCAGGACAGAAACTCCTCATCATTCGAAGCGCCCCAGCTACTGATCTGCTGGAGAACAGCAGTGTTGCGGGGGGTGCCACCACACTGCAGCTTTTGGCCCCACCAGCACCTGGCTCAGTCTCTGCCCCTGTTGGGGTGCCCGTAGCTCCTCCCTCCCAGATGGTACAAGTGATCCCTGCAGTGGCTGGACCAGGGGTCATGGCCCCCCAGAGCTTGCCTTCTATCCAGATTGTGCAGACTCTGCCTGCAGTCCAGCTGGTGCACACATTTTGAAGAGACTGAGTAGGACCTTTGTGTGTCATGGACCCCTTCCCCTGCAGCTAACTGTTCTCCTCAGCTGGCCTGGGGTCAGCCCCAAAGTCAAGGGGCTGCTGGCTGGGCGTGCTAATAAAGACCCAGAATCTCTTCTTGCTCTTGTTTTCATGAGGGAGGGCATAGTCATGGGCTTAGCTCCCGCTAAGCAAGACCTGGAAGTCGTTATTCTTGTTTCCTGGCTCTGAGATGACTTACTTTGAACTTGGAAGCTGCTTCTCCAGGATGGGGCTCAATCCCCCCACCTTTTATACTTTTAAGACCTTTATTATGTTGGAATATACTTGTGGAGGTCAGAGAGATGACTTTGTGGGTATCTGCCATGTGGGTTTCCGCTAGACAAGTTCTCTTACTTGCTGAGCTATTTTTCTGGTCCTCTCCCATCCTTTGTATGTTCATGTGTCACTGTAGTCATTATAATAGGGAGGATCAGGGTTCAAATTCCGGATTTTCTACTTTCCTATAAGTCACTCTCACCTGAAAGGTATGTAGAGGGATATTATTGATCCAAACGACACTATACAGGTGCCACCAGGTTGAGATAAAGGTCTCCGCGGATGGGGGTGCTCAGTTTTGTCCCCACCCCTTCCCGCAAAGACCCATGCACCAATGAGACTAGATTCACAAGCAACGCCTCCTCATCCTGATGCTCAAGTTGCTTAGCAACGAAGGACCGGCAAGAAGGGATCTGTGCAATCCCTCCGCGGGCGGGCCTGGTAAGAAACCCTCTCTGCTCTTTCCCCCACACCTCCATCCCTTTCCCCAAGGTTCTCCCACCAGCCTCCCGCAGGTCACAGCTCTTCCCTCCCCCTCGCAGTTTCCTCTTTACTCCCATCCGCTGCCCGGTAGTAGGGGAAGCTTGGCAACAATTGCTTAGGCGCTGGCTCCACCTCCTGTCCGGAGTGTGGACGTCACTTCCGGTGGTGACCCCTTTCTGACCCTGTCCCCCCCTCCACCCCCCCTGTTGTCAGGGGATTCGAGGAACCCCGTGGAGGTGCTTGCAGGGCCCTGTTCTGCTATCCGGGGTGGGACCATTGCAGAAGACATGTTCCTGTAGCGCGGGGAGGGATGAGTTCACAGACCGTTGAGTGCCTTCCCCGGAGTGGGTACGGGGGCGCCTGACCTGCCACATGGCAGTCCTCTTTGGCAGTGCTCCAGCGTCCTTGGTGATCTGGGAAATGCCGCAGCCTATCACTCCCAGACTCTTAGGACACAGGTGCCCACCTAACACCAACCTACTTGTTCTCAGCAGGTGCACTACGCTCCCTCCTGGGGGTGGGGAGGTGGCGGCGGCCTGGGGGCTACCATGGCCCCCAATCACCTGTCAGTGCGAGAGATGAGGGAAGATGAGAAGCCCCTGGTGCTGGAGATGCTGAAGGTGAGAGGCCGGCAGGGGCACCAGTGAGCATGCGCAGCTCAGGACGTTCCAAGTGGGTTCCACCAGTCCCGCCCACCTGCCTGAGCTCCCGGGGATCTCCAAAGGGGGGGGGGGGATATCTTTGCCTCAGCTGTTTTTAATTGGTCCCTTTTCTCTAGTGCCGTCTCCCTACTTACACCTCAACTATTATTTAAAAAAAAAAAAAAGCAGTTGGAAGGGCCTTGGGGCTAGATGTTCAGGTCTCCTTACCAGCCTCAAAATGAGGGGTGCTTTCACCCTCCAGTGAAGAGCCCATGGTTTCACTTTCCCTATCCTGTCCAGTGTCCTAGCCTGCCATCCCGACTTTAATTCATTCATCCAAACCTCATTCAGTGGGCCAGACTGAGACCACCCCATCAGCTGGCGTCTCTTCCCACTTGGGAACATCTTGGGTATTCCAATGTGATTTATGGCCCCACCCCACCCCCACAGGCTGGTGTTAAAGACACGGAAAACCGTGTGGCTCTCCACGCTCTGACACGTCCGCCGGCCCTTCTCCTCCTGGCTGCAGCCAGCAGCGGATTGCGCTTCGTCCTGGCCTCCTTCGCCCTGGCCCTCCTGCTGCCCGTGTTTCTGGCCGTGGCTGCTGTGAAGCTGGGCCTCAGAGCCCGATGGGGTTCTCTGCCTCCACCAGGCGGCCTGGGGGGTCCCTGGGTGGCTGTCCGGGGCTCCGGTGACGTGTGCGGGGTCCTGGCTCTGGCCCCTGGTGCCAACTTGGGCGACGGAGCCCGAGTCACCCGCCTCTCTGTCTCTCGATGGCACCGACGCAAGGGCGTGGGCAGGAGGCTGCTGGCCTTTGCTGAGGCCCGAGCCCGAGCATGGGCTGGGAGTATGGGGGAGCCTCGGGCCCGGCTCGTGGTCCCAGTGGCTGTGGCTGCTTGGCGGGTGGCAGGGTTATTGGAGGCCTGTGGCTACCAGGCAGAGGGAGGCTGGGGCTGCATGGGCTATACGCTGGTAAGGGAATTCAGCAAAGACCTGTGATTAGAGACCACGCCCACTGGGGGAGATGGGTGGGGACCCAGCACCTAAAGAGCATCTACTATGTGCCAGGCACTTTACATCCCCTCCCTCAGTGTCTACCTAGTCTGCCGGACCGATAGCGAGGCACCAAGGTTGACGGGCTTACATGCCCACAGCGCAGCGGGGACTCTGAACTCAAGTAGAACAAATCCTTTCTTGGCCTTCCGGGACCACTAGAGGTCACCCTGTCCACTCCTTTTCCCCTCTTCTGTTTGCACTGAAACCCTCTTCTGGTTCGGGGTCTACAAAACCCCCTGCTATGTGTGTCTCAGCGTGGGGGAGAGCTGTAAGAGCATACCCCCCAAGGGGACAGATCTGCTGGGAGTGGGTAGGGCCGGGAGCACAGCTTCTCCGAGGCCCATCTGGTTTTTTACACTGTTTGTTAATAAAGCCTGAAACTTCTGTGCGCCTGTCTCCTCTGATGCGTTTTCCAGCTGCTCTCTCCAGACCCCCTCCTTCTGTCTGGCTCCTCCAAAGTTGACATTAATTGCTAGGGAAAGGGGGGGGGGCGGTGTGCACTGTGCCGGGAGAAGGAGAGGCAGTGAGCTCACAGCAGCAGCCCAGTCCCTGCCAGGCCTTCTGACTCATACGCCCCATTACCAAAGTTTTTCCCCTCACAGCTGCCTGGTTGTGCACGTGTGTGTGTGTGTGTGTGTGTGTGTGTGTGTGTGTGTAGGCACCCCCTCCAGACCGAAGCCTTGACCCCTTGCTCTCTCTGCCCTCCATACCTTTGTTCTGGGAACTGATAAGTTCAGACACTCCTTCCTGAGACAGAGCCCGGAAGCCGCCCAGATCCAGATTTGCCACTGTGGTAAATGGAGAGAGAGGGGGCTTCTTGCATTTCTTTTCTTGACCTAGGAAGTACCTCCTAGTGTCTGGCCCTCTTGCCACTGCAGGCTTTCCCCAAGTTCTGCCCACTCCCAGCTGCACTTATTTCCCTGGCTGGACAATGAGAAGAGAGAGGCAGAAGGGTGTGCCCTGAGCCTTGTCCCCCCCCCCCCCCAGACACCCAGGCCTGTCCCTTCCCAGAGCTGCCGTCCCCATAAGCATCTCTGAGCACGTGGCCCTTTGGAGCCTGGCTCGCTTGCTCGCCGCCTCCCTCCAGTGTGGGTGTTTGCACTTGAACACCTCCCTTCTGCCTGCCCACCGCACGTCCCCCCCCCCCCCAGCCTCAGCTGTGGTCAGCCCCCTCCCCCCTCCTGTCCCCTGCTGCCTCCTTGCAGCCTCTCCCCCTCCTGGCAAAGCCCAGCCTGCTCCTAGCTGTCCAGGGCGCCTCAGCAGCCCAGTCGCTTCCCTCCCTCCTTCCCTCCCTGGCTGCCTCCTCCTCCCCTCCTGCCCTCCTTCCCTTTTCACCCCCCATCCCCTGCCCTGGACACTGCAAACATGAGGGTCTTGGCCTGCCTCCTTGGTGAGTGATCTATTCCCTTGGGACTGGGGGTAGGGGGTGGGGCCTTAGGGGCCTGGGACCTCACCTTTGACCCTTTAGCTTCTCCAATTTAGGGATTCAGACTTAAGGGAATCTGTTCCGGTCTCTGGTGCTCTGAGATATCCTGACATCTGGCTAGCCCCCTCTAATCCCTCAGGGGGACCCAGCCTTCTGTGTGCCCTGCCTAGCAACCCAAGTGACCTGCCCTTTGTTGCCCTGGCATTCACACGGTGGGGCTATCACTCCTACCATTCAGTCTGGTCCCCAGCCCTGTCTTCAAGGGTCCAGGCATCTGGGGGGGGAGGGGGCATCTGGGGGGGAGGGGGCATCTGGGGGGGCCCCACCCCCACCCCAGGGACCTGTAACTTATCCCAGCCTCCGCCCAAAGTCCATTCCCGCAGTGGGGTTTCTGACTCAGAGGTATGGGGATGCTTCTCACTGGACTTAAGCTGGGGGCCTGCACTAGGGGAAGGACCCCTCCCCTTCGACTTACCTTTCGCTCTGTCCCACCCCCCAACCTCCTTTGCAGCAATACTGGTGGGGACCCAGGCTTTAGGTAAGTGCCCTGACTCTCCACTTGGCCACACCCAGCCCCACCCAGCCCCCAGCATCTCTGAAGCATTCCTCATTGCACCTAGGGGTCTGGGCCCAGGGTTCATCCTCCAGGGTAGCTGGCTCCCTGGTTGGTACCTTGCAAGATAGTCCCTTGCCCTTGGTGTCACCCTAGCCCCGCCCCCCCTCCAGCCTACCATACTCCTGTCTGGAGTCACAGCTTTTCCTTTACCCCTCAGAACGACTCCGCCTGGCTGATGGTCCTCACGGCTGTGCAGGACGCCTGGAGGTCTGGTACAGCGGGCGCTGGGGCACCGTGTGTGATGACGGATGGGACCTCAGGGATGCCGCGGTGGCCTGCCGTGTGTTGGGCTGCGGAGGGGCACTGGCCGCCCCTGGCGGGGCCTTCTTTGGGGAAGGCGCTGGGCCAGTGTGGCTCAGTGAGCTGGCCTGCCGGGGCCATGAGGGACAGCTGGGTATCTGTCCCCACCGAGGCTGGAAGGCCCATATCTGCTCTCACGAGGAGGATGCAGGTGTCGTTTGTGTAGGTAAGAGAATTCAAACTCCCCATATGGTAATGGCGCCAGGAACCCCCAAGTTCTTCCTGCAGATCTGAGCTGTCTAGAAACTGAGAGGTACCCAATTCCCAATCCCTATAAGGCCAGGCACCCCCGCATACCTCCCAAGGACTCCCAGTTATCACTTATTTCTGAATCCCAGGGACTTTAGGCATCCCAGGTTCTCCTCCTGTCCCAGGGACCCCCAGTGGCCTTTCTACTCCTCTCGTCTTTACTGTCCTTGTAACTTTGGTTCTCTCGCATAGGTCAGCGTGCAGCTAACTCTAGAGAAGACTCAACGTCCCTGCTGGATGGGGATCCATGGCTGGCACTGTCTGGGGAGCTGAGCCCCAGCTCCGAGGAGCCCCCCGTTACTCATGGTGAGCACAAAGGACTAGGCCTCCCTCCGCCCCCATCCTGCACTCCGGTCTGTCTCAAGGTCACCGTGCAGATGTTTTTTCCCACGAGCTAGTCTCCTTCTCAGCTCAGGAATCCTGTCACTTCAGATCCTCAGCGAGGAGTCAGGAAGGGTGAACAAACTCATAGCCGCACTTCCTGGTCACATGTCACTTTCCCAGCTCCCCAGCCGGCAGCAAGCTCCCAGAACGGCCCCCGCAAGAAGAACCCTCGGCCACCCAAGCAGGCCAAGTCCACCCGGGCCCCTGTACTGACAAATGGAGCTCCCCGCCAAGGTAAATCTTCAAATCTGGGGTGCCATGAGACCCTAGACCTCCTTTCAGCCCTCCAAGGAGACCAGTGTTCACAGTGCCTTCCCTTAGGATTCAGGCAGGGCTAGCCACCCCCTCTTGGTGACTTTTCCTCTAGGAGACCCCCGGGGTCCTGCCAATGGCAGTTCTGTTTTCAAAATGAGCCAGCCACTGCTCTGCCTGGGCCCCAGCTTCCCTAGGTGAGGAGACTGGAAGCTGCCCCCTCCAGGCTGCCATAGTTAGACATAGCCTTTTACAGTCTCCGTTTTTTCCCCCCTGTCTGTATCTCCCCCCCCCCCCCCCAGAGCGGCTGCGTCTGGTCTCAGGCCCTCATGGATGTGCCGGCCGCCTGGAAGTCTGGCACGGTGGACGTTGGGGTACCGTGTGTGATGATGGATGGGATCTCCGAGATGCGGCAGTGGCCTGCCGGGAGCTGGGCTGTGGGGGGGCGCTGGCCGCCCCTGGGGGTGCCAGATTCGGACCTGGCGAGGGACCCGTGTGGATGGACGACGTGGGGTGTGGAGGAGGAGAGCAGGCCCTCCGCGATTGTCCCCGAAGCCCCTGGGGCCGCAGCAACTGTGACCACACTGAGGATGCGGGGCTGGTCTGCACTGGTATGCTGGGGCTGAGGAGCCCCTCCCCTCTTCAGTTCTCAGATCCTAGCCCCGCCCCCCCTCCCCCCGGCCCCAGGAAGCACTAAAAGGCCTGCTCTCTGCCCTCATGTCTGCCTTTCTACACATTCTCTGGAGAATTCGGAGAGGCAGGATGGACGCTTGGGTTTCGCCTCAGTTTTCTTGAGGGAGCGATGAAGCTAGAAGCTGGGACAGAGAGCTGGGAGTCATGGAAGGGCCCTTGGGGGCTCCCGCCACCTTTCACTCTGCTCCTTTCCCCTCACGTCTTCCCCACCGGGTTCTTGTTCCTTGTTGGCATAACTCCGCACCTGTCCCACGCGTCCTGATTCCTCCCGGGACTAACCCGGTACATGGTCACCCAATCCTAGACTCCCACAGCGTTAACTCAGCCCTTGCAAACCCATTCCAGTTTCCTTTCTTGGTATAACCGGGCAGCTACCCACCCATCTGAGCTTCGCGTCACCGTGTCCTCTGTCCTCCTGTGTTCAGGTCCTGCACCCAGGCTGCGCCTTGCCGATGGCCCCCACGGCTGTGCTGGCCGCCTCGAGGTTTGGCACGGTGGACGCTGGGGGTCAGTGTGTGACGACGCGTGGGATCTTCGTGATGCTGCTGTAGCCTGCAGGGAGCTGGGCTGCGGGGGAGCGCTGGCCGCCCCAGGGGGTGCATTCTTTGGGGAGGGGGCTGGACCCATCATCCTGGATGATCTCAGATGTCGGGGAAATGAGACGGCCTTGCGATTCTGCCCTGCGAGGCCCTGGGGCCAGCATGACTGTCACCATCGCGAGGATGCTGGGGCCGTGTGTGATGGTAAGGGCATAAGAGTGGAAGCTCGGCGTGGTGGCGCACGCCTTTAATCCCAGCATTCGGGAGGCAGAGGCAGGAGGATCGCTTGTGAGTTCGAGGCCAGCCTGGTCTACAAAGTGAGTCCAGGACAGCCAAGGCTACACAGAGAAACCCTGTCTCCAAAAACAAAAAACAACAAAACAAAAAATCCAAACAAACAAAAAACAAAAGAAAGAAAAAAGAAAAAGAAAAGAGTGACATCAGTGGGGAAAGATGGGACAGTGGGTGTGAGGACCCTGCCTAACCTTCCCTTCCTGTGTGTAGATTTCCCTCTTTCCCTATCTTATATTCTTACGTGAAAACCTGGTCCAAGTTAACTAGAGGTGACTTTGTCTCCCTAAGAGGCCTTGGATATTGTCTGATGCTTCATGGTCACAGCGAGGGGCTGAGCCCTACTTCCTTGCTCTTAGTAGAAGCCAATCTTGCCTGCTTAGGGGCGCTGCCCCTTTTCTCTCTCACCTCCAAATCCCCACCCCCACCCCCATTTCCTGCTCTCCCTACTGTCTTCCTCGCTGCGGTCAGGGATATGGAAGCCTTGGGCCTCATCTGTGTACGAGGCAGCCCTGGAGATGACGCTAATGTCTTTTTCCACCCCTCCACCCCCCCACCCCCCACCCCCCCCCACCCCCCGCCCCAGGCATGCCTCTCGCTGGCGAAGTGCAGCCCACAGCCCCCGCAGTGGAGAGCAACAGCTCAGCATCCAGGCTTCTCTCTACCTCAGTGGGTCAGACCCCAGGCCCAGCAGCCAGTTGGCCTCCTCCGGTTTCTGCTACTGCCCCTCCAGAGCCTGGGCCCGAAGCTGGTGAGTCCCTCTGTGAGACTGTCCCCCGGAACTTGCCTGTGAAAAAGAGAGGTAGAAATGAGGAGACCAGGCCGGGTCCCTGTGCAGACGAGTGTTTGGATTGCTGTGCTGATACCCTGAGATCCCCTGAGATCCAGGGCTGTGTTTGCGCAAGGGTCCCACCTTCTGTAGCTGGCCCTGAACCGGACAGAAGGATGGACACAGGAATCCACGATGGAAAGCTTCTGGGTTCTCAGGCCCTGTGCTGGTGGGACTTGCCCCAGTGTCCTCTGGCTAGCTCCCAGGAACAGCTCAGTTTAAGAATTGCTTCGGCAGGCGGGTGGTGGTGGCGGCACACGCCTTTAATCCCAGCACTCAGGAGGCAGAGGCAGGCAGATCACTGGAAGTTCGAGGCCAGCCTGGTCTACAAAGGGAGTCCAGGACAGCCAAGGCTACACAGAGAGACCTTATCTCAAAAAACCAAAACCCAAAACCAACCAACCAAAACAGAATTGCTTCCGCAAGATGAGGACTAGAGAGATGGCTCAGTTGGTAAAGTGCTTGACTTACAAGCATAAGAACCCGGGTTCAGATCCCCAGTGGCCCAAGTCAAAAAGCTGGGTGCAACAGTGAATACCTCTGACTCAAGTGTTGGGCCGGGGAAGAGAGGATTCCTGGGGCTTGCCGGACAGTCAGTCTGCTTAAATCAGTGAGCCACAGGCTCAGTGAGAGACTCTGTCTCAAAAAATAAGTTGGAGAATGATGTCAGCTCCCACATGAATGCACACACTCTCTCCGTGGACACGCCCACGCCCGTGCATCCACACGAACACACAGGAAACCCACCGGCACCGGAAAGATGATGGTTCAGTGGGTAAAGGCACTGGCTACCAAGCCCGACGACTTGGAGGGAGAGCACCAACTCTCACAGATTTTCCTCTGAACTCCACATACGTGTGCTGGCATACACACACACACACACACACACACACACACACACACACGCACAAGTAAAGAAATAAATGCAATTATTAAAAACAAATTCCCCCTCCCCCACCCCCAAATAATTCCCTTGGTGCAATGGGCGTGGTGGTACACTCTTGCAATTCCAGCACTTGAGA
This sequence comes from Acomys minous, assembly GCF_964271855.1. Classification (NCBI taxonomy): domain Eukaryota; kingdom Metazoa; phylum Chordata; class Mammalia; order Rodentia; family Muridae; genus Acomys; species Acomys minous. The sequence continues at coordinate 10,529,859 of NC_140502.1, forward strand.
GGCTGAGGCAGGAGGATTATCAGTTTGGGCTGCACTGGGCATTGCAGAGATAATACCATCTTCTGTCTACCTGTTTATACACTAAGGAATGCCGTTGAGTTATTGTGAATAATATGGCCACTTACAGCCAAGTGTATGTTAACATACGCTTTCAACTTTTTAAAATGATGTCTCTGTGTGTGTATGTACACATGTCATGGTACACATATGGAGGCCAGAGAATTCCACGAGGGGGTCGCAGAGATCAAAGTCTCAGGGTTGCCAGGCTTGGTGGCAGGCGCCTTTATGTAAACCCTGAGCCACCTCACCAGGCCCCCTTTCAAATGTATTTTGGGTGTATCCCCACGAGTGGAATTTCTATATCGTATGGTATGTCTGCACTTAGCGTTCTGAGGAGCCGCACAGCTGTGTGTGGCTGTGGTCAATACAGACGAGCCCTTGATTAATACCTGGCATCTGGACCGAGGGATTCCTGAGGAAAACTGCTGACAATGTGGATGGGCATTTACAGAGGATGTGGAAGTTAGATGGAGGTTCAGAGTTCTAGATGGAAGCCGGGCGGTGGTGGCACACGCCTTTAGTCCCAGCACTCGGGAGGCAGAGGCAGGCGGATCTCTGTGAGTTCGAGGCCAGCCAGGTCTACAAAGGGAGTCCAGAACAGCCAAGGTTACACAGAGAAACCTTGTCTCGAAAAACCAAAACCAACCAAACAACCAAACAAAAAACCCAAAAATCCAAAAGAACAAAGTGCTAGATGGACCCTTTGACCCTGACTCTGGGTCTCTCTCTTTCCCTCTCTCTCTCTCTCTCTCTCTCTCTCTCTCTCTCTCTCTCTCTCTCTTTTTCTATTTCAGGGTCTCCCCAGTTGCGCCTGGTGGCTGGACCCAGCAGGTGCTCTGGCCGGCTGGAGGTATGGCATGACGGACGCTGGGGGACAGTTTGCGATGACAGCTGGGACATGAGAGACTCAGCTGTGGTGTGCCGGGAGCTGGGCTGTGGGGGACCTCGGCAACCAGACCCCGCGGCAGGCCGCTTTGGCTGGGGCGCAGGCCCCATCTGGCTGGATGATGTAGGTTGTGTGGGGACAGAGGCGTCCCTGACAGAATGCCCGGCTGCTTCCTGGGGGAAACACAACTGTGCCCACAATGAGGATGTCGGGGTCACCTGCACTGGTGAGGATGCGCTAGCCTTCTGCTGGCTTTAGAAGGGCTTCCTGGAGGAAGCATTAACTTGACTGACTAAACCCCAGCCCTGTAGTGGGTATTTTAGCTCATATAACCGTCATTCAAAATGTCTATGTCTAGCCAAAGTGGCAGCCAGTTAAACTCAAGCCTGGCAGGGCATGCCCCTGTTTATAGGCGTCTGGCCTCCAGCTCCCGTGCTGGACACTGAGCTCCAGGATCTGGGTGCTCAGATGGGAAAGAACATCACATGAGTCTCTGAGAAGCGTGCGACTCACTGAGGGAAAGAGGGACATGATCCAGCCTGTGCAAACCAGAGCGACAGGCTTGGGGTTTGGGAGGTCTCTAAAACCACCCCGAGGCTCAATCCGAGAGAGGCCGTTAGTTAGCTCAGGGTCGTGTTTCACCATAGTGAACGTGCGGGTTAAGTTCAGCCAAGGGAAGAGGTCCATGGAGTGGAGTTCAGGTGTGAAGCTCTGACGTAGACAGTGCTGAACTGTCCCAGCATCCCATGCGGCAGCATGCACGAATAGCCATCCAGACATGCTGCTGTCTTAGCCTTGGTGTCTATGGTTCATATGTAGGGGCCTGACTGACCATGTGCGTGGCTGGTCAGAAGTCACATTGCCAGTGTAGGATAACTTGGTGCAAGTCCCCCAAACACACCAAGAGTATCTTAGCAGGCAAGAACATTCTAAGGCCTAGAAATCATCTTCCTGGAGCTGGGGGCAAAAAACCTAGGCTTGTGTTGGATGGCTCATCTTTGCCTGCCTAGGCTGAGCTAGAAATTTAGATAGAGCAAGGATGTTGGTGGCTCAAACGATGGAGTCATCAGCTCGGCATCTCTGTCTTCTGGGACAGTCTCAGAAAGATTAGAGGCAGGAAATGGTCTGGTAGATGGTGCCACTTTTTTTTTTTTTTTTTTTTTTTTTTTTTTTTTTTTTTGGAGACAGGGTCTTTCTATATAGTCCTGGCTGTCCTGGACTTGCTTTGTAGACCAGGCTGGCCTCGAACTCACAGCGATCTGCCTGCTTCTGCCTCCCAAGGGCTGGCATGATGCGCATGAAAGGAAAGCCAGGGGCTAGAGGGGATGCTTGTAATACCAGAACTTGGAAGGCTGAGGCAGGAGGATTCTTATGAGTTTAAGGCTAACCTGGACCATAGAAACCTTGTCATTGAAACAAACAGACGAACAACGCAAAACCAAACACGGGCTAAGTGGTTAAGAACACTGGCTGCCTTTGCAGAGGACCCAGGATTCCCAGCGCCCACATGGCAGATCTCTAACTCCAGTTTGGGGTGGGCGGGGTGGAGGAGGGTCTGATGTTGTCTTCTGGGGTCGCCTAAGACGACCATCAGACATATCAGATAGTTACACCATGACTCATAACAGCAGTGAAATAATTACAGTAATGACGTAGGATTGGGGTCACCACAAGGTGAGGAACTGTGTTCAAGGACTGCAGCATCAGGAAGGTTGAGAACCACGGCCTTAGGGGTTATACCTGGGAGTGTGGAATAGCAACCCCGAGGAGCTCTATTCCTTGCCTTTAAAGAAATATTGATTTTATTATTTTTAATGATGGGGTGTGTCTGTCTGTGTGTAGGTTTGTACACACGGTGCCAGGCCTTTGAAGGCCAGAGGCATCACATACCTCAGGGGGTTGTGAGCCTCCTCATTGTGGGTGCTGGGAACAGAGCTCAGATCGTCGACAGGGCACAGTACACATGCGTCCCTGTGGAGATGCCTCTCCAGCCCCCCCCTCATCCCCCCGTCCAGCTTCTTGTGGACTCTTCACCCTAATTTCTCGCAGTGGCTACCACACTCTACACACCCACCAATACTGAATGAGACCTCCGTTTTCCCCCACAGCCTCACCAGCAATTTGCTGTCACTGGTTTTCCTGAGGATGGTCATTCTGGCTGGGATGACTTGCGTAGTGGGCTGCAATGACCGCCCCAGCCCAGTGCTAACACGGATGGCCTTTGAGGGAGCTAAACGAATCACACAACACAACCCAAAGTTATGAAACTGAGGAAGAGGCAGCTGGGGAGAGAGGCCGATGCTAAGGAAAAGCAAGAGAGAGAGAGACTTGAAAGTGATGCATCACAGACATGCTTGCAGTTGTCAGAGAACAGCATACTTAATATAGATTTGTTTGTTTGCTTCTTATGTGTATGGATAATTGCCTGCAAGCACATCTGTGCACCACGTGCACAGCTGGAGCCCTCAGAGGCCAGGAGACAGCATCAGATTCTCTGAGACTGGAGTTACAGACAGCCGTGAGCTGCTGTGTGGCTGCTAAGAATCCAACCTAGGTTCTCTGGAGGAGCTGCAAGTACCCTTAACTGCTGAGCCATCTCTCCAGTTCAACAAACCATTTTTTTTTTAAATGAAAAGAGGCTTGAGGAATATGGGTAATATACCTGATTTCACCATCACCATTTCTACATCATGTCTTTTCCTCCTTTCCTCCTCCCAGGAACACCCGGCCTGGATACCATCTCAGACCCCTTGAGTTGGAGCTGGCTCCCTGGGCTGGGTAGAGATCAGGATGTGTGGCTCCCAGGCGAGCTGGCCACCAAGCCCTCTGCCAGTCTCACCTCCAGTGTGCCAGAGAAAACCACAAAGACTCCAGGGAAGGCTCCCAAGAGTACTAAGAAGTGGGTGACCAAAAATGCAAAGAGACCAACCACTCAACCCCCTGGGATGCCAGCCACTAAACGCTCCAGGGTCCCAGGCACCCCAGCCCCCCTAAATCTTACCCCACGTCCCTCTGAGTTACCAAAGAGACTGACCGCTGAGGCTCCCCACAGACAGACCTCACAGGCTGCTGTGACATCGCTGTCCACTCAAGGCCTTCAAGAAGTGACCTCCGAGGCCACCATCACGCAGATCCCTCAGGCCTCCTTAGAGCCATCGGGTGAGAACCCAGAAGGTTCTCTGGAACCGTCCCAAGACCCAGCCCCCACCCCAACCGCTGGAGTCTCTGTGCCATCAGGTGAGTAGTAGAGAGTGAAAAAGGTGGGACAAAGGTGAGGCTGCCCCCTCACCTCCTGACCCGAGGGCCTCTCCCCCCGCCCAGGTCCCTTCCGGGTCCGTCTGGCCGATGGGCCCAACAGGTGTGCTGGCCGTCTGGAGGTGTGGCATGCTGGACTCTGGGGGACGGTCTGCGATGACAGCTGGGACCTTCGGGATGCCACGGTGGCCTGTTGGGAACTGGGTTGTGGAAAGGTCCGGCCCCGAGTAGGCAAAACCCACTATGGCCCTGGGACCGGGCCCATCTGGTTGGATGACATGGGCTGTAGGGGAAGTGAGACCTCACTGAGTGACTGCCCCTCGGGGACATGGGGGAAGCACAATTGTGACCATGAAGAAGATGTGGTGCTCACCTGCACTGGTACCAGGGAACAGCGAGGGAGGTTGAGGGATGGAGCTACAGTGGGACAGAAGGGCAGCATCGTCCTATAAGGAACTGGCCGGGGCGGGGTGGGGTGGGGGGGGTGAGGACATAAAAAGGTTACTGCAGGAGACTCGGGGAGGGAAGGACAGTGGCAAGGACCTCAGCTGGTGGGAAGGGACACATGCTACCTAGTCTCTTCCCAGGCTACCCAGGTGATGACGATTATCCCTCCTGGACCTGGGACCCCACTTCAGGAGAGGACCTGACCAAAGGGGCCACTACGGTTGCACGGCCTGGACATACTGTTTCCTGGGTTACCACTAGGAACCCAGAAGTTCTCTCTCCAGCAACGCAGAGCCTTCCGGACACAGGTGAGGGGCTTGACCAGGTGTCTGTGTGGGTGCATTTGCCAAGGCATATGTGCTGAGGCCCGAGGAGAACTCATGGAGTGTACTCCTTCCCCCACGTGGGTCCGAGGAATCCAACTCAAGTTGCTACGCTTGGCAGCAAGCACCTTTACCCACCAGGTCATGCTGCCCGTCCTGTTTTTTTGAGATGATGTATCATGTATCCCAGACGGGCCTTGAACTTGCTATGTAGCTGAGGTTTGCCTTGAACTCCCGAACCTCCCGTCATCCCAATCCCAAGGGCATGGTCAGCTGGCCTAGGCTGCAGGCTTTCCTTGGGCTTGACAGTAATCATCTTTACTAGAGACGGTGGCACAGTATGTGGCTCCGAGCCATCAGAGGGCACCAGCGAGCCCAGATCCTACTAAAGCGACCAGGCAGTGTGGCTGTAACGCACCAGCCTGGGCCCCTCCGTCCAGAACACCCGTGGAAATGACCGTAGCTCAAGGTCAGCCTGGTAGCACGGGGTTCCGACCCCAGCCACTGGGAAGTGAGCGGAGGCTTTCCCAGTCCGGCAGTCCACGCTCTGTCCTCCGCAGGCTTAGCTCAGACACGGGCAGGGGTTCCCGGGGCCCCAGGTCCTACCTCTTGCCCTTCCCAGCCCCGCCCAGCAGGGTCTGCGTCTTACACTATAGCCATCTGCCCTTGTACCGTCTCGCTATGGCCTGTGTCCTTCCATCTCTGCCGTCCAGCCTGGTCCCTCAGCTGCCACCCTGGGTGTTGTCATCTCCCGCCCCGGCTCTCTTCCTCACAGGCACTTCCTGTCCTCCCCATGGACACAGCTGCCTCCTCTCTCACTCTACTCTGTTGCCCATCCTTTTCCTTTCTTATCAACCCCTTGACTTCTACTTTTTTTTTTTTTTTTTTTTTTTTTTGCTCCATCTTGTGTTTTTCCTTCCTGGTGTCCGTCGCCCTTCCCCGTCCCCCCACCGGTGGCTTCATTTCCACTCTCTCCTCTTCCTCACCCCCTGAGTTTGCCCCATGCAGTGTTCTTTCTCAGTTTTCCTTTAAATCTGTATATCCCTTCTATCTCCTTTCAGAGATTTTATATTATTAGTGCGTGTGTATGAGTGTTTTGTGTGTGCGCCATGTATATACAGTTCTCACCGAGGCCAACCGAGCCCCTGGAACTGGAGTCCCAGACAGTTGTGAGCTTCCATGTGGGTGCTGGGAATTGAACCTGGGTCTTCTGGGAGAACAACCAGTGCTCTTACCCTCGGAGCCATCTCTTCCTTTCTTTTCTTTTTCTTTCTTTCTTTCTTTCTTTCTTTCTTTCTTTCTTTCTTTCTTTTTTCTTTTTTTTTGAGACAGGGTTTCTCTGTGTAGCCTTGGCTGTTGTGGACTCACTTTGTAGACCAGGCTGCCCTCGAACTCAGCGATCCACCTGCCTCTGCCTCCAGAGTGCTGGGATTAAAAGCATGCGCCACCACGCCCAGCTGATACATTCTTTTATAGCCCAGGCTAGAATTCACTATGTAGCCGAGGCTGGCCTTGATCCTCTGTCTACACCGCCCCCCCCCATGCTGAGATTACAGGCGTAGGGTACCACGCACACCCCCAACTTCTTTGTGATCAGCCGCTGTCATGTTCCGTGTGACACTCTGTTTATTTCCGACCACTGGCCTCCATCCTTTCTCTCTCCCCCCCTGTATCTTACGGTCCTCACTTCAGTGACGGGTGACACTGTTCCTGCCCAACCCCCTGCCTTTCACACCACTGTTTCTCTGTCTTCTCCCTCATTCCACCCTCTGTCTGCTGCCTGTTCTTGCGTCCTCTGCCTGTCACTGCTGGGAGGATCAGCGTCGCACAGTCAGGCCTGCCTGGGGAGGCCCCTGCTCCTCTGCCTGGCAACTCATTACGTCACAGGTGCTGCGCATTTTGATTGGGCGGCAGCATCCAGCCTTGCCACCTGTAGAGTTGAGCAAGGGAGCTGGCTCAGAGACTTGTGGCTTGGACCTGGGAGTATCTCATGCTGGTATTAGGGTTGATCACTGCGATGCTGGAACCAGACAGGGTCCCCTAGAGACCCGTGCTCCTTAGTTCAGGTGCAGCCTGAGTTCCAGAACCTTTGTTCTGTGCAACCAGGAAGGGTTCCCTGTCCCGCCGCGCCCCCTCGTGGTGGAACTGATCACATGGCGAGGCACTGGCCACTACAAAGACAGTCCCTGAGGCAGGGGGATCCTTTCCAGGGGAAAACTAATGCAGAATTACAAACCATGCAGACTCTCCGGAGAGTCATATGTAGCAAGACCTAGGAGAGGGGATGGGGTGTGTGGCCAGGATGGGACTCTTTTTACAACAGTTTACATGTGTCTTATGTATGTATGTGTGTGCTATGTAAGTATGAGGTATATATGTGTATTTAAGTATGTGTGCGTATGTTAGTATGTGGTATGTAAGTGTGTGGTATGCATGTGTGTACATGATTGTGTATGTCCCTGCAATGTATGAACAGTATGTGTGAAGGCCAGAAGACAATTCTGGTGCCCTTCCTCAGGCACTATCTAAGCCTTATTTTTACGAGTCAGGGTCTCTCAGTGGCCTGGAGCTCACCGTTGAGGCTAGGTTGGTGGCCCGCAAACCTGGGACATTCGCCAGTCTCCGCCTCCTCAGCACGGGGGTTAGGAGAGGGGCTGGCACACCCAGCTTTTTATTTTCTTTACATGTGTGCTCTGGGGATCACACTCCATTCCTTGTGTTTGCGAACTGAACTGTCGTCTTCTGGCGCGTGTGTGTTTGCTCTTGAGACCATCCATCGCCTAAGCTGGCCTGGAAGTCCCTATGGAGTTCAGGAAGCCTTGAACTCTGAGTGGGGGGGGGGAGGGGTGTCATGCCAACCCTAGCGCCATACCTTTCACTCACCGGGCTGGGGCGATGTGTGCTGTCATTCAAAGCACATCTGGGGTCTGACTCACTCAGCTGACTCCACTCTAGACTGCGTGCCCCAATCCAATGTGCAGAGTGCCCTCCAGATCACCTAGAACAGAAAGTGCCGTTGGAAGAGTGTTTCACTAAGCAACCCTTAGGTTCAGGGTCCCAACGTTCTAATGGTCATTTATAGCAGAGAAATCGAGAAAGGCCTCATAGAAATGTGGTAATATCCACCAGCAGAGGAGAGCAGGAAGGAGGTTGGTTTTTAATTATTTCATGCATGTGCCATGGCACATGTGTGGAGGTCTGAGGACTTTGGGAATCCAACCCAGGTTACCAGGATATCCAGCGAGCACCTTTACCATTGAGCCAGCTTCTCACTGGCCCCAGAACCAAAGGCCTTTGGGAGAAAACTTGCATAGTCACAGAGCTGGGATATATATATATATATATATATATATATTTTAAGATTTATTTTATGGTTTGGGTGTGGTGGCACACACCTTTAATCCCAGCACTCCAGAGGCACAGGCAGGTGGATCTCTGTGAATTTGAAGGTAAGCTTGTCTACATAGCAAGTTTCAGAACACACACACACACACACACACACACACACACACACACGTAAATGCAGTGCCCAACCAGACCAGAAAAGGACACCAGATCTAAAGCTGGAGTTACAGGCAGTTGTGAGCCACCTGAAGTGTATGTTGGGAGCCCAATAGATGTTCTTTTTTTTTTTTTTTAACTCTTTAATGTTATTTATTTATTATTTATACAGTAGTCTGCCCCCATGTGTGTTTGCATGCCAGCAGAGGGCACAAGATCTCATTGTAGATGGCTGTCAGCCACCATGTGGTTGCTGGGAATTGAACTCAGGACCTTTGGAAGAACAGACAGTGCTCTTAACCACTGAGCCATCTCTCCTGCCCCAGCAAGTTAGGCCTTATGCTCTAAGAAGTACCCACATGAATCCCTCTGGCTATTATAGCATCACCACACATCTAGTGGCTTAAACAGCACAAGCTCATTTTCCTGCTCTCTAAGGTCAGGGTCTCGGGCAGGGCTGGTTCCTCTGGGCTTGTCCCACTACTGTCCCTTTCTCCTTCACAGCCAGCAGTGTTGCCCTTCTCTGGTCTTAGCTGTGTCTTTGCTTTCTCTTTCTCCTTCACTTCAGCCTGGAGCGGCTTCTGTACTCAAGTATTTATAAGATGTGGGAATTTGCAAGGTGTGATGACGCACGCCTTTAACCCCAGTACTTGTGAGGCAGAGGCAGGTGGATCGACGTGAGTTTCAGGCCAGCCTGGCCTACAGAGCGAGGCCAGGACAGCCAAGATAATACAGAGAAACCCTGTCTCAAAACACAGAAAACAAACAAACAAACAAACAAAGATTTGAGAATTTGGTTTTTCTTTTTATTATTTGTATTCGTCGATCTATTTATTTATTTTTCAACGTGTGTGTGTGTGTGTGTGTGTGTGTGTGTGTGTGTGTGTGTGTACATGCTATGGCTCAAAGAGAAAAAATAAAAGAGAAGCTACTTAGGACAGCGTGATAGGTCAGTAGGTAAGGGTGCTTCCTGGACAAACCTGATCACTGTGGTTCAGTCGTTGAACACCTGTGGTGGAAGGAGAGAGCCGACCCCTGCAAATTACCCTCTGACCTCATACATGTGCCATGGCATGTATGTGCATTCGTATAAATAAATAAATACATAAAACGTAAAGAGAGATCGGACTTCAAGGACAGCCTCAGCTACATAATGAGTTCAAGGCGAGGGCGGGTTACCTGAGACCCTGTGTCAAAAAACAAAACAAAACAAAACAAAACAAAAAAACCCCACAGCTGCTGTGGGGGCTTGGGCGTGCACACCTTTAGTCCCAGCACTCAGGAGGGTCGCTGTGAGTTCGAGGCCAGCCTGGTCTACACAGTGAGTCCAGGACAGCCAGGGCCACAAGAGAAACCCTGTCTCAAAAAACCAAACCAAACCAAAAACAACTCAAAACCAAAACACAGAAACCAAAACACACACACACACACACACACACACACACACACACACACACACACACTCACTCAGGAGGTAGGTAGATCTGAGTTCCAGGACAGCCAGGGCTGTTACACAGAGAAACACTGTCTAGAAAAGTCAACAAAACTAACAAACCAGAAACCAAGCAAACAAAAATCCTCATGTCCGACTGGCAGCAAGTGCATGTCTTTAAGAGATAACTTCATCAGTTTCTGCTTTGAGCATCCAGACTGGTTGTGGAGGAGGCGGAGTGATGGATGGGCTGGCTACAGTAATGGACGAAGGCGGAGGCAAGCACTCAACTCTTTTTCCTCACACCTCTGCAGATGACCAGAGTAGTTATGAGCTCTCCTGGACATGGGATACGCCTTCAGGAGGGGGTCTGTCCAGAGGGACCCCCACCACAACCAAACCTGGACCCACGGCTACCACTAGCACAGGCAGGAGTCCAGGCTACCCCTTTCCAGCTCCAAGGGCCCGTGCAGACACAGGTGAGGCAGGGGGGGCGCAGAAGCCTGGAGAGTATGTGTTGCGGGGTGCAGAGATGGGCTCCAAGTTCCCAGGGGGGTAACCCAAGTCTTATCCCAGAAAGACCCAACAGAGGGATAGCCTTGAACTCAGAGATCTGCATGCTCTTGCCTCTGCAGCGCTGAGATTATAAAGGTTTGCACCACTACCGTGCCTGGCTAGCTCTCTTCTTTTTCTTTGCCTCCTCCTCCTCCTTCTCTTTTTTGGGGGCGGTGGTTAGCCCTGGCTGTCCCAGACTCCCTTTGTAGACCAGGCTGGCCTGGAACTCACAGCGATCCGCCTGCCTCTGCCTCCCGAGTGCTGGAATTAAAGGCTTGCGCCACTACCGCCCCGGCTAGCTTACTTCTTTATATTCAGTCTAGAATCCCAGACCATGGGATGGTTAAGGTGGTTCTCCCCTCCTCAGAAAAATCTCTCTGGAAACACTCGCACAGACCTGTCCAGAGCTGTGTCCCCCTAGGGAATTCCAAACCCAGTCAAGTTGACAGTGAACGTTAATTATCACATAGAGCCTCGCTGTGGGTGCCTCCTAGGATTCTTCTCATATTTCCGTATCCCAAAGCGTGTCCATCTTTCTAGTCCCGGGACTCTTCCTCGCAGTCTCTACAACCTTTCAAATTCCTCTGTATTGTTCTATCCATGTATTTTCCCTCCAGAGACCACCAGGTGGCGGCAGGAACCTCATACGAGGCGAGAAGGGGGGCACTAGGGCCTGGTGAAGTCTGCCGGTGACCCATGATGTCACAAAGATCTTTGCCTTCCCATTGGTCATTTCCTCAAGGGGCGTTGCGGGACACTGGGGGGTTAGGGCAGGCTGACCTCAGACTGATCTGCTCCCCCTTTCTTTCTCCTCCAGGTTCCCCAAGGAAGCCGAAACCTGAGCGCCGGCTGCGGCCGCTGCGCCCCACCTCAGCCAGGACGGCACCTACCACCTCAGCGCCAGCTTCCTCCACCTCAGCGGGGCCTCCTGGCTCGCAGCTGACCTCTGGCTCCTGGCCACAGTTCACCCCTGACTCGGCTTCAGAACAGGAGGGGACCCCTGGCGCCCCCCAAATCTCTTCACCCACGCCAGGACTTTCTTCCCTGACAACCTCTGACTTTGCCTTGCCCACTCCTGAAGCCAGTCTGCTTCCAACCAGTACGCCAGAGCATTCACGCAGCCCAACACCCACCTCCCCTAAAGGGCTAACCTCTGACTCCTCTGTGTTATCTGAAGTGACCACCAACCTTTTCCCTACCTCAGAGCTGGCCCCGGGATCCGAAACCACCCCAGGCTTGGGCACAGCACCCAAAATAGTCCCAGAGAGTTCTGGCTCCTCAGACCTCCCCATGAGCCCCAGGACCCCGACTCAGCCATTTACAGCCTCCAACCCCACCAGCACCCCTCACCTCATGACCACCCCTCACCCCACCACCACCCCTCACTCTACCTCTCTCCCTCACCCCGCCACCCCCTCTCACCCCACTACCACCCCTCAATTCACAACTTTTCATCCAACCATGGCCCCTCGGCCTACCACAAACCCTCAGCATCCCACCAACACTCAGCTTTCCTCAACCCCTGCCCCCCCCACAGAGTCCCCCGAGACAGAATTTCCCTCTCCCACTCCGCAACCAAGGGTCAAGCCAAGCCTACACCCGGAGCCGACATTTGCGGGAGCCCCTCCCGCAATCACATCCCAGGTGCAGGACCTCCAGCCCTCCCCAGCCTCAGAGTCTGACCCCTCCGTGCCCCCTCCAGTCTCAAGCATGGACCCACTATCCACAGAGGTCTTCAGACCACCTGGAAGCCAGACCTTATACTCAGCTTCAGGCCCCACAGATACCCCTGACCTTCACCTCTCCTCTGTGGCCCAGCCATTGGACCAACATCCCCATGACCAGTTCACTCAAGGGCCAACCCCTCATCACAACCCAGGTCCCCTTGGGCCATGTATGTCCCCAGTACCACCGGTCAGGGTCATGCCTTGTGAGCCACCTGCCTTGGTGGAGCTGGTGACTGCTGTGAGGGAGGTGGGTGACCAGCTGCAGAGGCTGACTCGGGTCCTGGAGCAGGATCGGCAGGAACGCCATGTCCTGGGGCTGGGCCTGGTCCAGTTGGTAGAGGCTGCCCAGGGCTTGGGGCAGCTGAGTGAGACTGTCAAGAGGCTGGCAGAGGTGGCCTGGCCCCCCACCACACCGGTGCCCACTCCCACCACCACAGAGGAGGAGGAGAGACCTCTGAGGGGAGATGTGTGACCCCGTTCCGAAAGTTGAGGTGCTTAAGATACCCTCAAACAAACAAAACCAAAGTATACTCAAAGGGTGGGTGTGGTTACTGTGGAAGCAGGAGACCCTGGAGGGACGGAATCACAAAGTTGATCCTAACTTGTCTTATACTGGGAAGTTTTGGTTTCTTTAAGACCTCAGTTATACTATGTAAACACGCTTTTGTTTTAATCCTAGGTGTGACATTTTAGTTTGTCTAACAGCTGATAGTTGCCTCATGTGGGGACATGGAGGGAGAGAGAGAGAGAGAGAGAGAGACAGACAGACAGACAGACAGACAGACAGAGACAGAGAGACAGAGAGAGACAGAGCGCCAGAAGAAAAGAGGTCTACACCCTCTCTCCACTAACCTTCCTTCTCTCATACTTAGTGTTGGGGAGTTGGAAGGGATTGGGGTAGAGAGAGGAGGTGGAGGCAGTAAATACCCCAAATAAAATAGTTTTAAAAACTGTCGTCAACACTCGTCAAGGCAACATGTCATGCTGTGGCAGTGATGGTGAGGATGCTGAACGTGAAAGGCGGTAATGGCAGTGACTGTTGATGGGGACGGTAACGGGGTGACGGTGGTGTTCACAGGGATGAGAGTCAGGCAGTGACTCGATGGTGCCTTTGACGATGGGCGTGGTGATGGGATGGTGGTGAAGGTGATGATGATGATGATGTCGTGATGATGTTAGTAGCCACGAGGGCGATGACAAAGATGGAGTTGGCGGTACTGAGTGTACAAGGATAAAGATGGTGATTCGGGTGTGACTGAGGAAAGCGATGACTGTGTTTCGGTGGTGATGATGGGGATGTGGTGACTGTGGGGATGGGGTTGATGATGATGACATTAATGGTGGTAGTGGTGATGGTGGTGGCGACTATGATGTGTTGGTGACGAAGGCACTGAGTGAGTGACAGTGATGGCGGTGGTGAAGACGGTAACAGCGGAACCATGACGACACTGATGTGCTCGCGATGCTGGTGAGGTTGCTGATCCTGCTACTGGTAATCGCACTGGCAATCCTGACAGTGATGCATCTGTGCAGGCAGGAAGCTATCTTAGCCACGGCGTGGCGGGGCATGTCTCAGTTTTGAGAACAGAGCACACAGTCCATACGTCTGAATGGGTGAGAAAGCATCACTCTCACAGGGACTAGCACTTAGGGGGTGCATCTGCGTCAGAGTCTATTTGCAATGGTTCCCAGCCGTCCTAATGCTGCGACCCTCTAATACAGTCCCTCATGCTGTGGTGACGCCAACCTTAAAGTTGTTATTGTTGCCACGTCATAACAGTGACTTTGCTACTGTTACCTATCGTAATGTAAACAACGTGACACGCAGGATGGTCTTAGGTGACCCCTGTGAAAGGAGACCTGCAGGGGTCATGACCCACAGGTCGAGAACCACTGGCTTAAAGGCTCTGCCGCCCGACTGTCATTTCATCTCTGCTAACACTAGCTGGGGAGAGTACTGTTTCCACAGTTCAGCAGATGAAGACGCACTGTCAGCCTGGATGCTGGGGTGGAGCCCTCGCTAGGGATATAGCCCCGAGCCAGCTCCTGAGCCTCTTAGTCTCCTCTGCTCCCCACCTATAAACAGGATAATAATAGTGTATGCCTCATGGGCACGCGGAGATGGCTGGGTGGTAACACTGTATTTCTGAGCGTGCTCAGGCTCTCGAGTGTACGTGAGATGAGAAGCGACTCTTCTGTTATCCCCGTTTTGTGCCTCGGTCCATGCGGCAGCCCTGCTTGCCAACGCAAGTCTGTCTCCTCAGACCCTTTGAGAGGAGGTTTCGTCCACGTAGCCCAATCTGGCATTTGGCTCAGTGCGTCACGGAGGCCCTTAAGGTCCTGACCGGCCCTCTTGCCTGTACCTCCCGAGTGCCGGGACTGAAGGTGTGCAGTGTCATACCTGTTCTGTGCCCCACTGAGGGTTGAAGCGAGGGCTGCCTGCATGCTGGGAAATTATTCTATCAGCTGAACTTCATGCCCAGCGCAGGGGCCTTGCTCGGCGGCCATATTGGATCAAGCCGACTCAATCCTAGGCTTGGCTGTGTGCAGCCTGTATACCCCTGGAATGTTTTGCTCTTTTCTTCTAAGAGGCTCAGTTTCCTCCTCTCTAAAATGGGAATACTTATAACACCAAGCTCAGAGGGTTACCAAAGAGTTAGTTCCTGAACGGGCAGAGATGGTAGAGTGAGTCCAGGGCTGGTGAGATGGCTCAGGGGGTAGACACTTGCTATGGAAGCCTTGATGATCTGAGTTTGATCCCTAGGACAATGTAACTAATGGCAGGAGAGGACCAACTCTCACAGTGACATCAACCCCTATATGTGCTCCGCATGAGTTAATGAAACACATTTTAAAAACAAGAGTAAGCCAGGCGGTGGTGGTACACACCTTTAATCCCAGCACTTGGGAGGCAGAGGCAGGCGGATAGCTGTGAGTTCGAGGCCAGCCTGGTCTACAAAGGGAGTCCAGGACAGTCAAGGCTACATAGAGAAACCCTGTCTCAAACAAAACAAAACAAAACAAACAAAAAAAACCAAGAGTGATCCCTAACGATGCCTCTGTGTGCCTAACAACATGTGAACTCTTGAGGGGTGTGTGTGCGTGCATGCTTGTGCATGTGTGCACATGTGCACTTGTGTGTTCATGTGAGTGTGCCCATGTGTGTGCACGCACACGTGCATTTGTGTGTGTGTGTGTGTGTGTGTGTGTGAGAGAGAGAGAGAGAGAGAGAGAGAGAGAGAGAGAGAAAGAGAGAGAGAGAGAGAGAGAGAGAGAAAGAGAGAGAGAGAGAGAGACTCCCAATCCCCTCTCAGAGAGAGAGAGAGAGAGAGAGAGAGAGAGAGAGAGAGAGAAAGAGAGAGAGAGAGAGAGAGAGAGAGAGAGAGAGAGAGAGAGAGAGAGAAACTCCCAATCCCCTCTCCCTCTGTCTCCTGAGTATCGGAATTCCGGACATGCCCCCACCTGAAAACTACCTCCCTCCATACCACAGCCCTGCGAGGGAGGGACCTTGCTCTGCCTTGCGGAGAGGACTCGGGGCAGACTAGCTAGCTCACCATCAACTCTCCACAGCAGAGCTGGAACCCAGCCCTGGACCAAGGGTGGACATGCCCTTGCTTTGACCTCATCCTGTGCTTCCACATGAAGACTTGCCTGACTTACCCTGCTCTGCACCTCTCCTTACTGGTCTGTAAACTGAGGACCAGCCTGAAAGACACCCCTTCTGCCCCCCCCCCCACACCCCTGCAATCCTGGCCAGGAAATTAGTCCCTCCTTCTCTTTCCAGATCACACCTCAGAGGTCACAGAAGGTGGTGGAGCCTGGCGCCCCTGCAGTCCTGCAAAGGCCAGCAGGGTCCAGTTACTGGTTTAGGCAGAGAATATGACGATGTCCGGGGGTCTTGATAGATGGCCACTCTGATCCTACCAACAGGCAAAGGCACACGCAGGGAACTCTCTGGTCCCCAGATCTTATTAAGCCAAAGACTTAAATAACTGCTGACAGCTAAGCTTGGGAGGTCCGGCTTCTGTTGCGTTCTCCTTCCTGTCCTGACTCATTGGGGGTGTCACAGAGGAGCACCCCAGCTTGGAAGAACCAGTCGTCTCTATCCCTGGGTGGGATCAAGTGGACCCTAGCTGTGGGTCATCTCTCCCAAAGGGCCAGAGAGCCCGGCTTGGGGTGCAAAGCAGAGGTGTGCGGGTGTGCCATGGGTGTTCCAGCCTGAGGTCTCTCCACCCCCAGCTACTTTCTGCCAGCCCCAAACAAGTGGGCACCTAATTACTCAGCCATTCTATCCCCGTTTGGCTGGGCAGCTAAGCCCAAACATCTGGCTTCAGGGCCCAGAGCCAGGCTGGGTAGCCAACCCCACCCGCTGCTGGCCCTGACCATCGACACCTCCCTCAGGACAGCTGAGCCCCATGTTTGCTTGCCAGTTTGCGACAAGCCCAAAACAGTAGCTGCTAGGACTATCAAGATCAACGGGTGCAGACGAACTACAAACTTAACACTAAACACACGCACGCACACATGCACGCACACACACACAACCAAAACATACCCCCATACACCCCCCAAAACATATACCACACACAACCAAAACATACATACACCACACACACACATCAAAACATACACCACAAGCTGGGTGCCATGGTGCACGCCTGTAATCCCAGCACTCGGGGAGGCCGAAACAGGCAGATCGCTATGAGTTTGAGACCAGCCTAGTCTACAAAGCGAGTCCAGGACAGCCAAGGCTACACAGAGAAACGCTGTCTTGAAAAACAAAAAAACAAAACAACAACAACAAAAAAAGTGGCACTAGGAAGCCCATCAGAACACTAGGTCTGTATAGCAACATCGCACCCAGCATCGACTCACCAGGAGTTGCTCAGGAACGCACCCTCAAGACCTGTCAAATGAAACCTACGTCTTAGCACATGTAGTTCAAATTTGTTACCTGGGGCTCGGGGATGTGGCTCAGTTGGTAGAGTGCTTGCCCAGCATGCACAAGGCCCTGAGTTCGATCCCCAGGATGACATAAACAGGGTGTAGTGGTGGATGCCTATAACCTCAGCACTGGGAAGACAGAGGCAAGAGGATTAGGAGTTGAGGGTCATCTTGGCTACATAGGAAGTTTGAAGTCAGCCTGGCCTATTTGACTGTCTCAAAAAAAAAAAACCTACAACAACAACAAACTTACCTATGAGAAGGGCCACTGTGGTTTTTTTAGTCTTGCTGTGCTAGGCTTTTGGCTGTGAGTCCTAATAGCAGTTGCTATTAAAAAAGAAAGTTCCTGGTCAAAGTGGCCCACACCTATAATCCTGGCACTTGGGAGTCAGAACCAGGTGGAGCTCTGTGAGTTTGAGGCCAGGTAGGGCTACATGATAAGGCCTTGTCTGAAAGAAAGAAAGAAAGAAAAAGAGAGAGAGAGAGAGAAAGGAGGGAGGGAGGGAAGGACAGAAGGTATGAAGAGAAAGAAAAAGAAAAGATAAAGAAAAGAAAACCCGGGCCTCGAACTCACAGAGATCCACTTGCCCGGCCTGTATATGGCTGTTTGGCCTGCATGGTTGTCTGTACTCTTGAGTGTGCCTGGTGCCCACAGAGCCTAGAAGAAAGAAGGTATCAGATCCCCTGGAACAGGAGTTCATGTGGGTGCTGGGAACTGAACCCTGGTCCTCTACAAGGCCAGCAAATGTTCTTAACTGCTGGGCCACTTCTCCAGCCCCCTGGCTATGAGCATACAAAGATAACCATGCAGCACTCGTGGAAAGCTAACCTAAGAACATGGCCTGCCCACACATCCCCTGAAGCGGAAGGCCATGGCCCTTAGCAGTCCTGATGCCCAGGACCTCAGCTCTGGCCTCTCTGCCTCCTTTCTGACAACAGGTGGTCTGTTCTAGATATTTCCTGTGAGTAGAATTACCACCCGTGGTCCCCCGTGCTTGCTTCAAAGTGCTTCTGTGACACTCAGGATGTGCACACCATGCACACATCCTCTACTGTGACCTAATCTCTCACACACAAGTGAAGTCATAATTGTATTCGTGGATTGGTCTGTTGGATGTTCACATATCTGGGTAATGTTGCTGTGAACACGGGCGTGCAGCCTTTGTACATGTGTGCATATATACGAGCAAGTGTGTGTGCGTGTGTGTGTGTGTGCATGCGTGTGCGTGCGTGTGCATGTGCACGGAAGCCAGGAGTCAATGTCAGGTGTCTTCTTCATCCATATACACAATGATGCTTTCCTCTTTCATGCCCAGCTACTTTTCTCACTTTCACATTTCTTTTTTATTTCCCACTGACTTTCACTGTGGTTACTTGCAACACTGAAGAAAATGGCGTGTCCCCTTCCCAACCTTCAACACTGAACTACCACCAGTCTCTCAGAAGGGAAGGGGGTGGGCGCATGAACCTCTCTCCCCTCCATGGGCAAATAGCCACAGCCCGCTGAGATTCCCTGAGTGTGGCGGCCACGGCACACCCGGAAGGCGGTGTTTCACAGCGCTCCTCACGACCTCTTACCTGCTCCAGCTCTTACGTCCTTTCTTCCTCCTTTGTTATTGGACACAGTGACTCAGAGGTGGCAGCTGAGGTCTGAACTCAGACCTGTGTTCTCAGCACTCAGCACTCTGACCAGCTGGCTTTCTCTGTTAAACTACTTCCTAATAAACCGGGCGGGCGTGGTGGCGCACGCCTTTAATCCCAGCACTTGGGAGGCAGAGGCAGGCGGATCGCTTTGAGTTCGAGGCCAGCCTGGTCTACAAAGCGAGTTCAGGACAGCCAAGGCTACACAGAGAAAACTTGTCTTGAAAAACAAAACAACAAAAAACCCTATTGCTCACTGCAAAAAATCCACCTGATTTGTTTGTTTCTGAGGTAGGGTTTCACTGTGTAGCCCTAGCTGTCTTGAAACTCACTCTGTAGACCATGCGGCTGCTCTCGAACTTAAAGAGATCCACCTGCCTCTGCTTTCCCAGTGCTGGGTTTAAAGGCGTGCACCACAAGCACCTGGTTCATCTGATGTTTTTGAAACAACCCTGGAGTTCACTAACGGGTTGTTTAGGGGATGCCTCAGTCTACACCACTCTAACCCTGGAATTGCACAGGCATATTCTGGCTGCACATGGCTGTTTATGAGGGTGCTGAATTCAGGTCCCCATGCTGGCTGGGCCATTTCCTCCGTACCCTGTGCAGCCTTTTGTCCCGTCCGTATAGACCTAGGAGTGGAGTTGTTGGGTCCAGTGTAGCTCCTTGGTGGGAGTTACATACATGGTGTGTGTGGTGGGAGGGAGGGGATACACCCGTGCCACACGCATGTGTAGGGAGCGGAGGGCAACTTGCAGGAGTTGGTTCCCTCCTTCCACTATGTGGGACCCGGGGACGGAACTCACCATCAGGCGTGGTGGCGAGCGGCTTTGCTCACTGGCCCCAGATGATGGTAACAGCCTTGTTCGGGGAGGGAGGAAGCTTCTCACATCCTCACTTCCCTGTCCCTTAAGGGAGGCCGAGCTCTCAGTCTGAAGTGTTTCATGCTTGACATCCGGTCTTTAACCATCAGGGGGCACACTGTGGAGGAATGTCTTGAGTGGATGTAGCAACTGTCAATCAAGTGCTGCTTAGCCAATAAGTTGGGCAGAAGGACAGGATGCAGAAGGCGGGACTTCCTGGAGAGGGGGCGGAGCCAAGTTTGAGAATTTGAGAAGGAAGGAAAAGGGTTGACAGTTGACAAGGAGAGAGAAGTCTCCGAGTATCATAGTGGCAAGTGCTTCGGATATATGTATGTTACGAGGTTTAGAGTAGTTTTATGTTAGTTTACGAGTAGATTAGAATCAGTTTAGATTCTGCCTGGCATAGTGCTGGCAGCCATAAAGTACGTTTCTGTCTCCCTGTGTCAGTTATTGGCTTCTTAGGCTGGACCGATACAATTTACTGTAACAGTGAGCACCTCACACTTCAGCAGCCCCCCACTTCCCCCCAAGCCTGAGCTCACTCATGCCTGCTCGAATCCACATACACCTCTGCGCACCCACTCACCTTTGCTCATCTAACTGCTCCTCGCGTTCATGCTCATAAATGGCACACTAGCATGATATGTACCCCCACACACTTGTTTGTTTTGGTTTTGGTTTTGGTTTTTCAAGAGACAGGATCTCTCTGTGTAGCCTTGGCTGTCCTGGACTCGCTTTGTAGACCAGGCTGGCCTCGAACTCACAGCGATCCGCCTGCCTCTGCCTCCCGAGTGCTGGGATTACAGGTGTGCGCCACCACACCTGGCTCACCTGGCTCACACCCACACATTTGTGTCCGCAACTCATAAACTTGTGCGCACTCAGGTTTACACTCACTCCCATGTACCTGCACTCATGTTGGCACTTGTGGACACACCCGCACCCTCGCAACTCAGGTTCACACACATTTGTGATCCTGCACACACTACATACATTCTTGTGTGAACACACTTGCACAACATACTCCCGTCCACACTCATTCCTATTCCACACACACAAACACATGCGTCTTCACGTCTGCTCCACACTTCATGTTCACACTCCTGCCCATGTGCAAACTCACGTTCACACCCACCTTTGTGCACAGGACCACACTCATTATCACACTAACCCTAGCGCTCACTTCCATACCCAGACGTGTACACTCACATTATCCACCCACGCTCACACCCACACACTCACCAATGTACTTTTCTCCATACTTACCTGGACGGATCCTAGTCACCCTCATTTTTACACACCTGTGCGTTGGCTCTGTTTTTTTTTAATAATTAAACTTTATTATACAACCCAACTAGCTTACACAAAAGGGAAAAAAGGTTAAAGGGACACAAGAGTGACCCTTCCGGGATCCGTTCCGTGGGACGGGTCCCTAGGTGTCTCTGGTCTGCGCGCTGGTCTGGCCTCTTCGCTGATCCTCTTCCCGATCCACGTGTGCTCAAGCCCGTGCTCCTCTCTCCTCTCCGCCTGCCTGTCTCCCACATGCAAGGGGCTGTCCCTGCCTCCCACTGAGGGTCGATTAGAAACACAGAAGTCCAGGTGGAGTCCCTGGGTCCCCCTTCCTGAATTCCAGGCCCAGGATGGCTCCACTCAGTCTATCTCAAGGTTAATCTCAGGGACTATCCGTGGTGTGTCCAAGGGCAAAGCCCGCCAAGACTGCTTTCACCTGTGACAAAGTTTACACTCCTTCCCACACCTGTGTTCACTCTTTTACTGTCGGCGCCGCACCGTCCAGAGGAAATAAGACGCCAACAACCAGACTTCTTCTCGAGATCGTTACTCAGGATTTAGCTCAGTGGGAATGGCCCCGAAGACGGGAAGGGCCAAGCTTAAGTACAACTCAAGGGCCAATCAGCTCATGCCAGGTGTCACCTCCTCATAGGTCCACGTCAGAGCAGGACTGCGCGTCATCAGATCACCAGTCACCCTTGCACAGCCTTTTGCCATATAAGGACTTGTTTATCTTAGAGAGCGCTCGCCGTCGGGATGGCGGAAGGCGGAAGCCTGCGCCATGTTAAGGCACAGCACTTCGCAGCTCTCCACATTTTACATACACTCTCTCATGTTCACACTCACCCTTACCTTCATACAGATACATTATGTTCACCCGTATCCACGCTCCTGCACACAGTGAACGTTCTTTCATGAATGTACATCACACACTCTTGGCCACTCTCACACTCAGGTCCACACTCCTGCACACATGAGCAGCCTTCTCACTCTCCCGGACACACTTCATATTTGCACTTATTTTCACACCACTTGGTTCACTCTTGTACCTATGCACGCTCCTATTCACACCCACCCTCATACACACCGATGACCGCATTAGCCCTAGCAATACCCTCCACACCCACATATGTACACTCATGCACTCACACTCACTCCCACACTTGCACTTGTGCACATTCAAATTCATACCCGTCCACGTGGTTTGTGTTCATCCTCACTTCCTTACACTCACGCTCACTTCCAAGGGCACCAATACCATCGTATTCACATTGTACACTCAGCCTTACACCTACACTTTGTATTCTTCACATTACGGCATTCACACCCACCCTTGCACGATTCACATGCACACTCAATCTTACATCCCACACTTTATATTTTTCATACTCTTGCCTTCACACCACCCTTGCACACTCAGAGGACCACGAGTCCCGGCAACTCCACACTCACTCGTGTACCCTCACGACCACATGCTCATACTCACACGCACACACATCCATACTTATTCACATGCACCTGCACATTTCACATCGCTTTCACAATCATGTTCACTTCCGCACACGCTTGCACACCCTCATAGTCGCACGCACACTCACACCCTGCACTTCACGTCCACACTCACACACATTAGCTTCTGCCTGCACGCACATTCCCGCACTGACTCCATTCTTACATCCATCCGTCTGCTGTCCCTCTTGCTCTTGCACACACTGTGTCACACCCACCCACACTCACACATCCTTGTGCGTGCGCACATATAGTCTCACTTTCTTCCACACTCTTGTGGCTGTGGCTGCACATGTGCTCTCACACTTTCCCACTCCCCTCCTCTCTCTCACACCCCTGTGCAGCACCACAGCCCTGAAAGGCGAAGTACAGAAAGTCCCAGGGACCCCTTTGGCATGCCGGGAAGGAAGTCATCGCTGAGAGCCTGTGAGTGGGCTGGTGCGAAATGGTGCTTTTTGAATTGTTAATTAGTGTTGTCCTTCCTCTCGACCCCTTCCTAGGAATCTTCTGTCCTCCCCTGCTGCTCAGGCCTGACACCCTGTCATTATCACCCTGCAGCTAATCCTCAGCTGCCACCACCAATTAACGCAGGCACAGGCGCCCCTGTGCCCCGCGACCTTCTCCGGTCCCCTGTTATAACCCAGCGACATCCTCATCCCAGGCGCCTCCAGCTTTTTATTGGACGCATTCTTGGCCTAACTGCTCATGCTATTTTAAATCCGTGGAGGAGGTCTTGACACAGCTCACACCCCCCTTTGCTGTCCCTATCTATTCTTTCTAAAGATCCTTTACTCTCAGGCGCCCCACTGGCTCCCCGGGATAGCAGCTGTCATCCCTACCGCTTTGGCTGGGACTGAGTCCAGGGGTTCCTTGGGGTCATTTCGCACTTGGGCACACGGGTTCTGCCGGGCCCCCCTACCAGGCAGCACCTCATAGGCACAGCAGGGGCACTGAGGGTGTGTGCAGGGGGCTAGGGAGCTGCTGACACATGATCCATCCCTAGGTTGCAGCCTTGCTCTGGGCCTGCAGCCAAGCAGGGCACGGAGAGGAAGAGAGAGTGTTTGCAAACAAGGTGGCTGCCAGGAAGGGGCTAGGGTGGGGGGGGGGGTTGGAAGGTGAGAAGGATCGAGGGACCAGATGGCTGAGGACTGGCTGGGGCTCTTGTCTTACCCGGCTGTGCTGACACAAGCTCTCACACATGTGAGTCCGTGCGCGCGCGCGGACACACACACACACACACACACACACACACACACACACACACGGGGTGGGGGTGGGGGTTAAGATCTCTCAGACATACAAACACAGGCTGATGATGTCCACTCTCCTCAGAGTGAGGCAATTCAGCCTCTTGCTCTCTCTGCCCTCAGGACACACAATTCACCCAGTTCTGAAGCAAACACAACCTCAGGCGCTCAGCCACAGCAAACACAGAATGTTATCTCTCACATGCAATGAGCCGGCCTTGGTTGTTTTTTTTTTTGTCTTTGTTGTTGTTTGTTTGTTTGTTTAAGTGTTTATTTATTTATTTTATGTATACGAGGGCTCTGTCTTTATGCACACCAGAAGAGGGAATCAGATTCCATTACAGATGGTTGTGAGCCACCATGTGGTTGCTGGGAATTGAACTCAGGACCTCTGGAAGAGCAGCCAGTGCTTTTAACCACTGAGCCATCTCTCCAGCACCTGTTGTTTGTTTTTTTTTGAGACAGGGTCTTTTTCTGGGACCTAGGACTTAAGGATTAGGTTAAGTTGGATGGCCAGCAAACCTCAGAGGTCTGCCTGTCTCTCTATCCACAGTGCAGGGATTTTCTTTCTTTTTTTGAGACAGGGTTTCTCTGTGTAGCCTTGGCTGTCCTGGACTTGTCTTATAGACCAACCTGGCCTTGAATTCACAGAGATCTGCCTGCCTCTCCCTAGGAGTGCTGGGATTAAAGGCGTGCACCACTTCTTTAAAAAGTGTTGGAACTCAGGTCCTCATACTTTTATGGCAAGCTTTGGCCGACTGAGCCATCTTCCCAGCCTGAGCTGGGTTTTTCATGACACTGGTACCGCACAAACTTTGCTTTGATAGAATAAAGAGGGTTCTTAGGAATAAACAGCTCACTGGGCTGGGACTGTGGCTCCGTTGGTGGAGTGTGTGTTTAGCATGCACGAAGCCCAGGCATTGGAATCCTAGCACTGCATAAACCCAGCATGGTGGTGCATGCCTGTAATCCTAGCACTCAGGGAGCAGAGGCGGGAGGGTCAGGAGTTCAAGGTCATCCTCTGCTACATAGTGAGTTTGAGGGCAGCTTGACCTATGAAAAACTATGTTAAAAAAAAAAAAAGAGCGGAGACATGCGGATCTTTGTGAATTTGAGGCCAGCCTGGTCTCCACAATGAATTCCAGGACAGCCATGGCTACAAAGTGAAACTCTGTTATGACAACGAAAAGGAAACAAAAATTTAAAAACTGGGCAGGTGAGATGGCTCAGTAAGTAAAGGCACCATCATCCAGGGCGGAAACAACTTCTGCAGGTTGCCCTCTGATCTCTACAGGCATGCTGTGGCATCAGCATACAATGACTGAGCCTCTTTTTTTTTTTTTTTTTTTTTACAGGGTTTCTTTGTGTAGCCTTGGCTATCCTGGACTCACTTTGTAGACCAGGCTGGCCTCGAACTCACAGTGATCCACCTGCCTCTGCTTCCCGAGTGCTGGGATTAAAGGTGTGCGCCACCACTGCCCAGTCTAATGACTGATCCTCTTTAAAACTAAAAATTAAACAGCGATTCCAACAACAGACACCTGTCATCACAGACTCCATGTAAGAGTGACCCAGTTGCAGCGGGGTGGGGGGGGGTGGGGGGGTGGGGGGGCGTCTTCACTCAAGTCCCACTTGGTCCTACAACCTCTCTGGCTCTCCCTCTCCTCTGTCTGGGTCTCGCTCTCCTCCCACGCACACTCTTCCCTTCCCTAGTGGACAGAGTCACAGCACACGACCTAGTTGCCAGGGGGACTTTATTTGCAGAGAGTAGCTGAGGCAAGTGGTGGCGCACGCCTTTAATCCCAGCACCTGGGAGGCAGAGGCAGGCGGATCGCTGTGAGTTCGAGGCCAGCCTGGTCTACAAAGTGAGTCCAGGACAGCCAAGGCTACACAGAGAGATCCTGTCTTGAAACAACAACAGAAACAACAACAGTACCAACAACAACAACAACAACGTACCTCACACAGCGGATGGTTTCCCAGCATGCATGGGTGAGAGCAAAACACTGGAGCAGCTTTGAGTGGTGCAAAGCCCCATGAGAGAAGATGGCGTGGTGAAGCCAGGAGGACAGAGAGGCATGCGAGAAGCCCACAGTGGGGAGCAATGCTGACCAGACATGTCTACTCATGTGGCTGCCTGCTGCGGGCCGGGCGTTGCTCTGAGGATGTAGGGCCAGTCTCTGGGAGCCAGAGCCCATCCACAGGAGCTCAGAAAATAAGCTCGGAGTCAGAAGATATACAGCATTCACTGAGGAAGTAGACAAAAGGGGCATGTTGTAGTGAAGGGGGCTGGGACCGTGAAGCTCAGGGCAGGTGGCCATCTTACCTGGGGCTTGTGGGAGACACTACCTGAGGTGGGTGGGACAGAGCATAGCTGTGCAGGAGAGCTGAGCATGGTGCACACGTGTTCCAGGGCTCAGGAAAATGCGGCAGGGGGATCCAGAGTTCAAAGTTCACGAGGCAGCAAAATGGCTCTCATAGGTAAAGGCACTCGACAGAATTCAGTTCTATTGCTCGGGCCCAAGGTGGAAGGCGAGAACTGACTCCCAAAAGTCCTCTGACCTTCACACAGCACTATACACACACACACACACACACACACACACACACACACACACACACACACGAGCACACATATACACACACTACACACACACACACGAGCACACATATACACACACTACACACACACACACGAGCACACATATACACACACTACACACACACACACGAGCACACATATACACACACTACACACACACACACGTACACACACACACACACACACACATGAGCACACATAATACACATATACACACATCACACTTATGTGCACGCACACATGCACACATACATGAACACACACACTCACACAGCGTAAAGGAAGGACACAGAAGACACATAGGACAGCTAAGATACAAGTTGAAAACAGAGAGGAGGCCACAGCCAGGCAGTGCAGGCAAAGCAGGTCTCAGCATGCACGTGGCTCCCCTTTGCAGCCTCCTGGCCTCCTCAGGACGCATCTTCCCTCAGCTCCTCTGCCAATTCCTCAGCCTCCCCCTGCCTCTGCCTCCAGGGTTGACCTAGATAGCTCTTGATGGAGCTCACGGAGTTCCTCTTCCGGGGGTGAGGGTCTAGCAGCCCCCACAGAAGAGTGTCTGCCGCAGGGGACAGGCCATACCACGGCTGCGGCCGGTCTTGGGGCTGGCCCGAGGCCTGCCAGATGAGAAAGTCCTCGAAGAAAGGGTCAGCCTCCACCAGGGGCTGATCCCAGGGGAAGTAGCCAGTCAGAAGGCAGAAGATCAGGACCCCAAGAGCCCAGGCATCCAGGGCGGGTTGAATGGGCAGTCCCTCGGGTAAAGGTGGCGGGGCACAGAGCTCAGGGGCGGTGTAAGGGATAGGTGGCCCAGTGAGCCTGAGCAGGGTCCCTCGGGGCCGGGTGTGGCCGAAGTCTGTCAGCTTGACGTGCCGGCAGTCTGGGTCACACACCAGCACATTCTCTGGCTTCAAATCCCGGTACACCAGGCCATGGGAGTGAATGAGTTCCAGGGCGGAGGCCAGTTGGGCTGCACAGCGCTGGGCCGCTGGCTGTGGAAGACCCACCTATGGGGGGGTGGGATGGACGGGGGAGGGTGAGAAAAGACATGAAGGTCCCCCAGCTGCTGAGAGAAAATGAAAAGGTAAGGTCTTATGTATAAGTCTACGAGACTGGTGGCCTTCCTGATGTCTTGGATGACCTGGCGAGGGTTGTGACCCCTTGGGAGGCCTACACTGAGCCTGTGAATTCCACGAGATTGTAATGCTTCTGAAGCTTAGTATAAACCTCTGGGACCTTGTGTGAATGTTAGTGTCAGCCTGGGTGGCCATGAGGCCTATGAGCCAGTGAAGCCAGCCAGGCCTAGTGTGAGATTGTCAGGCCCAAGCGTTGTGTGAGGCGTGGGGCGTGTCTGTGAGGCCTGTGAGGTCCAGTGTGAGCCTATCAGACCTGCGAACTTGTGAGGTCTTGCTAAAGTTACTTTATTTATTTATTTATTTATTTATTTAGTTAGTTTTGAAGACAGAGTTTCTCTGTTATAGCCTTGGCTGGACTGGACTCCCTTTGTAGACCAGGCTAGCCTTGAACTCACAGAGATCTGCCTGCCTCTGCCTCTGCCTCTGCCTCTGCCTCTGCCTCCCCAAGTGCTGGGATCACAGGCACGCTCCACTTTGCCTGGTGGGGGTGGGGGCTGCCTACTCACCTTGGGCTGGATGAAGGTGATGAGGTCGCCATGGAGAACAGGCTCTGTCAGGAAGCTGTAGGAACTGGCTGACTCGATGCCGATGCCGTAGGCTGCCACGATGGCCGGGTGCGTGCCGAGGGAGAGGCCCACGCAGAACTCATACAGGAAGGCACGGAGGGAGGTGGAGTTCTTGGGGAGCTGCTTCAGGGCTAAGGGTGTTCCTGGAGGCGGGATGGGGGGACAGATGCCAGAGGTGGCTAAGAGGTTAGGTCACTAGGACCAGCTTTCTTTTGTTATTTTGTCTTTTTTTTTTTTTTTTTCCAGAGCTGAGGACCGAACCCAGGGCCTTGCGCTTGCTAGGCAAGCGCTCTACCACTGAGCTAAATTCTCGATCCCCTTCCTGGCCACCCGGATGGAATCTATCTCGCAAATGCCTCCTTGTCCCCCAGTCGTTGCCTCCCTACCAAACCCACGCTAATGGCGTAGGCAGTGCTGCCATTTCCAATAGGCTGGGCGCCCATGCCCACTCTGCATTTCTCTTCTCAAGGTGAGTAGAAACCTAATCTGAAATCTCCTGTATAGAAAAGACCTCCCAGATCACAAACTCCTACAAGGCGGAAACTTCTAGTGTCAAGGCTTTTAGCCATTGGCAGCTAGGCTTTTGTTTGTTGCTTTGTTTTGTTTTTTGAGACAGGGTTTCTCTGTGGAGCCTTGACCGTCCTGGAATTTGCTCTGTAGACCAGGCTGGCCTCGAACTCACAAAGATCCGCCTGCCTGCCTCTGCCTCCCGAGTGCTGGGATCAAATGCCTCCTCCCCACTGCCCTGCGGATACTAGTTCTTGCTTACCTACCACAGGGTTGTGTTTGTAGGACTGAGGTAAGCTGCCCAGTTTTTTTTCTTTTTTCTTATCGGGGATTGAACCTAGGGCCTTGTGCATGCAAGTGCTCTACCACTGACCCATGCCCCCAGCATCTCACTGGGGGATTCTAGGCAGGGGCTCTACCACTGAGCCACGCCCCCAGCATCTCACTGGGGCATTCTAGGCAGGGGCTTTACCACTGAGCCACACCCCAGCCCCTCACTGGGGGATTCTAGGCAGGGGCTCTACCACTGAGCCACGCCCCTAGCATCTCACTGGGGGATTCTAGGCAGGGGCTCTACCACTGAGCCACGCCCCCAACCCCTTACTGGGGGATTCTAGGCAGGGGCTCTACCACTGAGCCACGCCCCCAACCCCTTACTGGGGGATTCTAGGCAGGGGCTCTACCACTGAGCCATACCCCAGCCCCTCACTGGGGGATTCTAGGCAGGGGCTCTACCACTGAGCCACACCCCAGCCCCTCACTGGGGGATTCTAGGCAGGTGCTCTACCACTGAGCCACGCCCCAGCCCCTCACTGAGGGATTCTAGGCAGGGGCTCTAACACTGAGCCACACCCCAGCCCCTCACTGGGGGATTCTAGGCAGGGGCTCTACCACTGAGCCACACCCCAGCCCCTCACTGGGGGATTCTAGGCAGGGGCTCTATGGAAGAACTATGTCTTCAGTCCCTCACTGATACTGAGCTAACAGCTCAGCACTGAGCCACCCCCCCATTCTAGGCAAGTACTATACACCCTGAGCTACACCCTCAGACCCCCCTTTTACCTTTTTGTTCTGATATAAGTTCTAACTAACTAGTTCTAACTAGTTTTTCAGGGGTCTTGATTTAGTTTTACAGCCTCAGATAAACCTTGAAATCGGCGGGGCAGTGGTGGCGCACGCCTTTAATCCCAGCACTCGGGAGGCAGAGGCAGGTGGATCGCTGTGAGTTCGAGGCCAGCTTGGTCTACAAAGCGAGTCTAGGACAGCCAAGGCTACACAGAGAAACCCTGTCTCAAAAAACCAACCAACCAAACAACCAAACAAAAACCTTGAAATTGACATCCTACGTCCTCAGCCTCCTGCCTGTATGACTGGAATCAAAGGCCTGGCTGCTTCCTTAAACAGACACCTGCCATTCCACTCTACACCCCCCAGGCCCCTGCAGGAGGCTGTACATCCTCCAGGTATCTTGGCTTCCTGCCACGCTCTGGTGTTGTGGGTTTTTTGCAGTTCATGGGCATATTGGGGATTGAATGGGGCCTCAGGCATGTAAAGCTAGTGCCCTAGGCCTGAGCCACAGCTCCTGATGTCACCCAGTGTTTTGAAGCTCTCTGCCCATTTGGCTTCCCGTTGTACCATGAGCATCTCAGCACGGCCTCCATTTTCACAACTTGCAGCATCATGGAGCACCGCGGTTCTCAGCCTTCCTAATGCTGCAACCCTTTCTATAGTTCCTCGTGTTGTGCTAAACATCCCCACCCCACCTGCATCCCCCGGCCATATAACTATTTTCGTTGCTAAGACTTCACAACTGTAACCTTGCTACTCCTAATGTAAATAACTTGCTAATCGTAATGTAAATAAATAACTGTGTTTTCTGGTGCTCTTAGGTGACACCTGCGGAAGGGTCGTTCGAACCCCCAAGGGTTCTGACCCACGGGTTGGGAACCTCAGATCTAGCATGAGGCTGAGCATGCAGAGGTACAAGTCATATGTCCAATGGAACCAAGCATTTGGGCCTCACCAGCATTGCCTCTGTGCTCTGAACAGACCTGGCATGGATCGCTCACTCTTTTTACCCCTCTCTTGGTTACGGGCCAAATTGCATTCCCTCAAACTCAAAAGATGGAAGACAAATTCCTAGGAACCCCAAAATGGGCTGTATTAAAGACGAGGTTCCTTCTTCCCTTTCTTTTTTTTTTAGTTTTGGCTATTGTTGTTGTTGTTGTAGGTTTTTTGTTGTTTGTTTTTGTTTTTTGAGATAACATCTTGCTGGGTAATTCCACTTTCCCTGGAACTCCATTGACCATATTGGCCTCAAATTTATGGGTGATCTTTCATATTTATTTATGCATTGTGTGTGTGTGTGTGTGTGTGTGTGTGTGTGCGCAGTGTGTAGGTCTGTGAGAGAGAGAGAGAGAGAGAGAGAGAGAGAGAGAGAGAGAGAGAGAGACAGATAGACAGACAGACAGACAGACAGACAATATGCTGTTATATGTGGGGTGCCTACAGAAGAGGGCGTCAGATTCCCTGAACTTTAGTCGCAGGTAGTTGTGAACAGCCTGACACACTGGGCACTGAGCTCAGGTCCTCTGGAAGATCAAGAATTCCTACCCATCCACCCACCCTCATCTGAGACAGGGCTTCTCTGTGTAGCCCTGGCTGTCCTAGACTCACTTTGTAGACCATGCTGGCCTCGAACTCACAGCGATCCGCCTGCCTCTGCCTCCCAAGTGCTGGGATTAAAGGCGTGCGCCACCACCGCCCGGCTCTTACCTCTTTAAAGCAGTGGTTCTCAACCTTCCTAATGCTGCAATCCTTTCATACAGTTCCTCGTGTTGTGATGACTCCAACCATACAGTTATTTTTGTTGCTACTTCATAGCTGCAATTTTGCTACTGTTATGGATTGTAATGTAAATATCTATATTTTCTGATGGTCTTAGGCGACCCCTGTGAAAGGGTCATTGCCCCCCCACCCCCCAGGTTGAGAACTGTTGCTTTAAAGAAAGATCCAAGGCTGAGGACGTAATTTACGCTGTAGGTTGCTTGCCCGGAATACACTAAGCCTCTGTTTCCATCCCCCAAACTACGTTAGCAGGGCCTGGTGGTGCATGCCTATAATCCCAGCACTCCGCTGGAGGTAGAGGCAGGAAGATCAGGAGTTTGAGGCCAGCCTCAGATGTATAGCAAGTCTGAGTCCATCGTGGGCTGCATGGAACCCTGTCTGGAAAAAAAAATTGAGAAAGAAAGGAAAGAAGAAGAAGAAGAAAAAAGGAAAAGCTGGGGAGATGACTCGGGGTTGGAGAGCATTGGGTGCTATTCTAGAGGACTCAGGTTCAATTCCCAGCACCCAACATGGAAGCTCACAACCATCTGTCAGTCCAGCCCCAGGAGACCAGATGTCCTCTTTTGGCCTTTGGGGGCTCCAGGCATGTGAGAGGTGCATAGACACGAATGCAAGCAAAACATTCGTATACATAAGAATTTCAAAATGTAATAAAATAAAAGGAAAGGTTAGAACAAACCAACAAACTGAATAATTGCCACTCTTCCAGAGGACTAGGGTTCAAATTACAGCACCCACCATCCAGTGGCTCACAACCAGCTGAACTCCAGCTTCGGGGCATCTGTCGCCCTCTTCTGGCCGCTTTGGATACCGCACCCATGTGCACCGCCCCCGCCCCCTTCATGTCCACATGACTAAAATATATATTTTAAGTAAAAAATTTTAAAAGAAAGAGGAAAAGGTAGATGTCACAGTTGATACAAAGTTTATACACTTTTGGGCTGGAGAGATGGCTAAGCAGTTAAGAGTACTGGCTGCTCTTTCAGAGGGACCAGGGTTCAATTCCCCACAGGGATCCAACACCCTCACAGGGACATGAAGGCAGACAAAACACCAGTGCTCATAAAATAAAATTTTTCTAAAAGTTCATACAGTTTCAAACATCCTGGGGAGCACAGATAAGAGGACATGACTGTATGATAGAAATTCATGGGGCCTGGAGAGATGGCTCAGCGGTTAAGAGACTGTCTGCTCTTCCAGAGGTCGTGAGTTCAATTCCCAGCAACCACATGGTGGCTCACAACCATCCACACCCTCTAATGCCCTCTTCTGTCATAAAGGGGTACAGGCAGATAGAGCACTCATGTACATGAAATAAATAAAATATTTTTTAAAAAAGAGAAATTCATCAGTTTTTTTCCTTTTTATAAAGTACACTTCTTTCCTTTCTCCCTTTTAAAAAAATTATATTGATTGATTGATTGATTGATTGATTGATGTGTGTTTGTCTGGGGATGGTTGTAGAGGTCAGAGGACACCCTGGGGCTGTCAGTTCTTTTCTTCCAGTTTGTAGGGTCTGGAGAATTGAACTCAGGACATCAGACTGTGTGGCAAGTGCCTTTCCCTACTGAGCCATCCTGCCTGGCCGTCTATCTTTTGTTTGTTTGGTTGGTTTGGAGACAGAGTTTCTCTGTGTAGCCTTGGCTGTCCTGGACTTGTTCTGTAGACCAGGCTGGCCTCGAACTCACA
This sequence comes from Acomys minous, assembly GCF_964271855.1. Classification (NCBI taxonomy): domain Eukaryota; kingdom Metazoa; phylum Chordata; class Mammalia; order Rodentia; family Muridae; genus Acomys; species Acomys minous. The sequence continues at coordinate 10,562,880 of NC_140502.1, forward strand.
GAGATCCACCTGCCTCTGCCTCCCGAGTGCTGGGATTAAAGGCGTGCACCGGGCTCTGCCTTTCTATTTTTGAAACAGAGGCTCCTGTAGCCCAGGCTGGCCTGGAACTTTGTATGTATCATAGGATGGCTTGAAATTAGCCTGATCCGCCTGCCTCCGCCTCCAGGGAAAGTGGGTTTTCAGCTATCAGCCACCACCTCCAGCTTTGTCTGCTTGAGACAATTATCTTGCTATGTAGCTATGGCTAACCTGGAACTCACTGTTAAATCTTAGGCCAGCTTCAAATTCACACCAACTTCCTGCCTCTGCCTCCTGAGTGACGACACTAAGCAGGCACGCACCATAATGCTAGGCCTCTCACCTTTTGAAAGAGGGAGCTGGGGTTCAGAGAGGCTAAAGAAAACTCCCTAAAACACCCAGCTTGAAAATAAGGGGGCCGGCTGGGCGGTGGTGGCGCACACCTTATAATCCCAGCACTTGGGAGGCAGAGGCAGGTGGATCCCTGTGAGTGTGAGGCCAGCCTGGTCTACAGTGCAAGTCCAGGACAGCCAAGGCTACACAGAGAAACCCTGTCTCAAAAAAAAAAAAAAAAAAAAAAAAAAGAAAGAAAGAAACAAAGAAAGAAAGAAAATAAGGGGGACGATCTGATTGAGGTTTATGAGACTCCTTACTCTTGGCTAACTTTCCTGAAATCTCTGTTTTCAGCTGTACCCTACGGCATGCCTGTACCCACGGTCTAGTACCTTTCTGCCGGTGAGTAACTAGCAGGACGCGGCCGAACCGGCCCTGGCCGAGGGGTCGCACTTCCTCGTACAGCTCCTCCACCTCAGTTCGGACCAGGGTCTGGGCACTCAGAGCCATCATGTCCTCCAAGGCCAGAGCAGCCTCCTGGCCTTGCTGCAGCTCCTCTACCGTGAGGCCCCCCAGGCCTTCATCACCTCCGTTCTCCACGGCTGCCGCTTCCATTGGCCCGTCTCCTGACTGTTTGCCTGGCATCTCTGCAAGACAGACAAAGCAAATGACCCAGGACTTGGAGATCACGAGCCTATGCCCAAGGGATGGAAAGCAAGGAAATCAGATTCCTGGGTCTGAGGGAGGAGGCTGGGGGGTCTGTGCTCTTGGGTCTGAGGGAGGAGGCTCAGGGGGTCTGTGCTCTTGGGTCTGAGGGAGGAGGCTCAGGGGGTCTGTGCTCTTGGGTCTGAGGGAGGAGGCTGAGGGGGTCTGTGCTCCTGGGTCTGAGGGAGGAGGCTGAGGGGGTCTGTGCTCTTGGGTCTGAGGGAGGAGGCTCAGGGGGTCTGTGCTCTTGGGTCTGAGGGAGGAGGCTGAGGGGGTCTGTGCTCTTGGGTCTGAGGGAGGAGGCTGAGGGGGTCTGTGCTCCTGGGTCTGAGGGAGGAGGCTGAGGGGGTCTGTGCTCTTGGGTCTGAGGGAGGAGGCTCAGGGGGTCTGTGCTCTTGGGTCTGAGGGAGGAGGCTGAGGGGGTCTGTGCTCTTGGGTCTGAGGGAGGAGGCTGGGGAGTCTGTGCTCTTGGGTCTGAGGGAGGAGGCTGGGGGGGTCTGTGCTCTTGGGTCTGAGGGAGGAGGCTGAGGGGGTCTGTGCTCTTGGGTCTGAGGGAGGAGGCTCAGGGGGTCTGTGCTCTTGGGTCTGAGGGAGGAGGCTGAGGGGTCTGTGCTCTTGGGTCTGAGGGAGGAGGCTGGGGGTCTGTGCTCTTGGGTCTGAGGGAGGAGGCTGAGGGGGTCTGTGCTCTTGGGTCTGAGGGAGGAGGCTGGGGGTCTGTGCTCTTGGGTCTGAGGGAGGAGGCTCAGGGGGTCTGTGCTCTTGGGTCTGAGGGAGGAGGCTGGGGGGTCTGTGCTCTTGGGTCTGAGGGAGGAGGCTCAGGGGGTCTGTGCTCTTGGGTCTGAGGGAGGAGGCTCAGGGGGTCTGTGCTCTTGGGTCTGAGGGAGGAGGCTGGGGGGTCTGTGCTCTTGGGTCTGAGGGAGGAGGCTGGGGGGTCTGTGCTCTTGGGTCTGAGGGAGGAGGCTGAGGGGGTCTGAGCTCTTGGGTCTGAGGGAGGAGACTGGGGGGTCTGTGCTCTTGGGTCTGAGGGAGGAGGCTGGGGGGTCTGTGCTCTTGGGTCTGAGGGAGGAGGCTGGGGGGTCTGTGCTCTTGGGTCTGAGGGAGGAGGCTGAGGAGTCTGTGCTCTTGGGTCTGAGGGAGGAGGCTGAGGGGGTCTGTGCTCTTGGGTCTGAGGGAGGAGGCTGAGGGGGTCTGTGCTCTTGGGTCTGAGGGAGGAGGCTGAGGGGGTCTGTGCTCTTGGGTCTGAGGGAGGAGGCTGGGGGGTCTGTGCTCTTGGGTCTGAGGGAGGAGGCTCAGGGGGTCTGTGCTCTTGGGTCTGAGGGAGGAGGCTCAGGGGGTCTGTGCTCTTGGGTCTGAGGGAGGAGGCTGGGGGGTCTGTGCTCTTGGGTCTGAGGGAGGAGGCTGGGGGGTCTGTGCTCTTGGGTCTGAGGGAGGAGGCTGAGGGGGTCTGAGCTCTTGGGTCTGAGGGAGGAGACTGGGGGGTCTGTGCTCTTGGGTCTGAGGGAGGAGGCTGGGGGGTCTGTGCTCTTGGGTCTGAGGGAGGAGGCTGGGGGGTCTGTGCTCTTGGGTCTGAGGGAGGAGGCTGAGGAGTCTGTGCTCTTGGGTCTGAGGGAGGAGGCTGAGGGGGTCTGTGCTCTTGGGTCTGAGGGAGGAGGCTGAGGGGGTCTGTGCTCTTGGGTCTGAGGGAGGAGGCTGAGGGGGTCTGTGCTCTTGGGTCTGAGGGAGGAGGCTGAGGGGTCTGTGCTCTTGGGTCTGAGGGAGGAGGCTGGGGGTCTGTGCTCTTGGGTCTGAGGGAGGAGGCTGGGGAGTCTGTGCTCTTGGGTCTGAGGGAGGAGGCTGGGGGTCTGTGCTATTGGGTCTGAGGGAGGAGGCTGGGGGGTCTGTGCTCTTGGGTCTGAGGGAGGAGGCTGAGGGGGGTCTGTGCTCTTGGGTCTGAGGGAGGAGGCTGAGGGGTCTGTGCTCTTGGGTCTGAGGGAGGAGGCTGGGGGTCTGTGCTCTTGGGTCTGAGGGAGGAGGCTGAGGAGTCTGTGCTCTTGGGTCTGAGGGAGGAGGCTGGGGGGTCTGTGCTCTTGGGTCTGAGGGAGGAGGCTGAGGGGGTCTGTGCTCTTGGGTCTGAGGGAGGAGGCTCAGGGGGTCTGTGCTCTTGGGTCTGAGGGAGGAGGCTCAGGGGGTCTGTGCTCTTGGGTCTGAGGGAGGAGGCTCAGGGGGTCTGTGCTCTTGGGTCTGAGGGAGGAGGCTCAGGGGGTCTGAGCTCTTGGGTCTGAGGGAGGAGGCTGAGGGGGTCTGTGCTCTTGGGTCTGAGGGAGGAGGCTGAGGGGGTCTGTGCTCTTGGGTCTGAGGGAGGAGGCTGGGGGGTCTGTGCTCTTGGGTCTGAGGGAGGAGGCTGAGGGGGTCTGTGCTCTTGGGTCTGAGGGAGGAGGCTGGGGAGTCTGTGCTCTTGGGTCTGAGGGAGGAGGCTGGGGGTCTGTGCTATTGGGTCTGAGGGAGGAGGCTGGGGGGTCTGTGCTCTTGGGTCTGAGGGAGGAGGCTGGGGGGTCTGTGCTCTTGGGTCTGAGGGAGGAGACTGGGGGGTCTGTGCTCTTGGGTCTGAGGGAGGAGGCTGGGGGGTCTGTGCTCTTGGGTCTGAGGGAGGAGGCTGGGGGGTCTGTGCTATTGGGTCTGAGGGAGGAGGCTGAGGGGGTCTGTGCTCTTGGGTCTGAGGGAGGAGGCTCAGGGGGTCTGTGCTCTTGGGTCTGAGGGAGGAGGCTGAGGGGGTCTGTGCTCTTGGGTCTGAGGGAGGAGGCTGAGGGGGTCTGTGCTATTGGGTCTGAGGGAGGAGGCTGAGGGGGTCTGTGCTCTTGGGTCTGAGGGAGGAGGCTGAGGGGGTCTGTGCTATTGGGTCTGAGGGAGGAGGCTCAGGGGGTCTGTGCTCTTGGGTCTGAGGGAGGAGGCTGAGGGGGTCTGTGCTCTTGGGTCTGAGGGAGGAGGCTGAGGGGGTCTGTGCTATTGGGTCTGAGGGAGGAGGCTGAGGGGGTCTGTGCTCTTGGGTCTGAGGGAGGAGGCTGAGGGGGTCTGTGCTATTGGGTCTGAGGGAGGAGGCTGAGGGGGTCTGTGCTCTTGGGTCTGAGGGAGGAGGCTGAGGGGGTCTGTGCTCTTGGGTCTGAGGGAGGAGGCTGGGGGTCTGTGCTCTTGGGTCTGAGGGAGGAGGCTGGGGGGTCTGTGCTCTTGGGTCTGAGGGAGGAGGCTGAGGGGGTCTGTGTTCTTGGGTCTGAGGGAGGAGGCTGAGGGGGTCTGTGCTCTTGGGTCTGAGGGAGGAGGCTGGGGGGGTCTGTGCTCTTGGGTCTGAGGGAGGAGGCTGGGGGGGTCTGTGCTCTTGGGTCTGAGGGAGGAGGCTGGGGGTCTGTGCTCTTGGGTCTGAGGGAGGAGGCTGAGGGGGTCTGTGCTCTTGGGTCTGAGGGAGGAGGCTGGGGGGTCTGTGCTCTTGGGTCTGAGGGAGGAGGCTGGGGCCAGGACGCCTGGATCTGAGGGAGAAGTCTGGCCTGACTGCTACCTCTCACTGTGACTCGCTTCCATTCTGTCAGAGCTCCTGAGAGGAGTGGAAAACAGTCACTAGTGTGAGTTGAGGTCAACAGAGAGGTCAGATCTGCCCCCCCCCCATCCCCACTCCCAGTGCCACCTGGTGGCCTGAGGGTGAAAGATGAACCAGGCCATCGAGACACCCCCCCCCTCCCCATCTTGTTTCCAAAGCAAACAGACTTGGGCCCAGAGTGGATGAGCAGCTCCTCTCCAAAGAGCAAACAGGTGCTCTCTGCCTCCAGGGAAGGGTGGGGCTCTACACAGCTTGGGACACCAGGGTCTTGCCCTAAGCTGTCACTTGGACCTGTCCCCAAGCCTTCAACCCTCAATCCTGTTGTGGTCCAAGTCTCACAGCTCAGCAGCTCTTCCTGAGACTCAGGCCTCTAGGCCCCAGGTCACCTCTAGACACCCAAAGAAATAGACCCCAGACCTGGAAGTCCAGGCTTCATCCATCTACCCTGAGATCCAGGGTCCCAGACCCCCAACCTCCTCCCTTAGACCCAAGGTCCCAGACCCAGCCTCCCTCAGACCTAAGGGTCTCAAACCATAACTTATTACTGTCCCAGGGACTTCTGTGACTCACACACCTTGGGCCTTGGGTTCTGTCCCCAACACTAAAGCGCTCGATTGCTGCAAAGTCTTTCTTGTCCTGTGGAGGGAGCAGGACTGTTGTCACCTGTTTTCCTGGTCAGCTGGGGAGCCTTACCTCAGGCCGGTTGGTTAACCTTGCCCTACTTGTGACCTGGGCTCAGAGCTCCAGACCTCACCTTCTCCAAGGCTTGTCTGACCCCTTTCTGCCTACTGCAGTGAGGGCCCTACACTTCGGGGGGGTTCCTGCCACAGCCTCAGACTGCCCAGGAGCAAGTCCCGCCCTCATCCTAGGGGGTCGTGAAGCCCCACCCTCTGCTCCGCCCCTTCTGCCCCCCACTGGGGGCAGAGCGACATCGTGTGTTGATTCCTAGTACTGGCTATGGTTGGGCAAAGGCCCTAGCCTAAGGGGGGGGGGGGGAGGGGTCTCAGCTCTCTTCCCTGGGAACCAGGAATCCAGGCAGCCTTCATCCTTCGGACCCAGATGTCCAGGCTCTAGGCCCCCTGCCTCACATTTCGGGGTCCACATTCCAGGGAGTCTAGAATGCAGCCCTCCTATCTCAGGCTGGGGGCGAGGTGCTGGGTACCATCCTTTCTCCCTCGTAATCGAAGATTCCCCCACCTCTAGCTCTCCTCACTCAGGCCCAGAATTCCAGGACCTAAGCTGCTTTCCTCAAACCCAGGGATCCAGCGCTCCTCCCTCGGGATCCAGCAGTCTAGATCCCAGACCCAGGGCTGAACCCCTCTCTTCTTTCGGATCTAGGGACGCAGACCCTAGCCGGCTCCCTCAAAAAGCCACGTGTTTTCTTTACCCTGACCCCATCTGGTCTGCTCCCCCAGCTCCTTGCCTCTGGTGCCCTGCTGATAGACACAGATCTCCCGGGAGGTGTGCCCAGGAGCCCAGGCATTTGGGAACAAAAGGAGACGTGATTCTAAAGTGATCTCATGAGAAATGACCTCAGACCGGGGACCAGAAACAGGTGGTAAAGCAACTGGGGGATCACGGGTGACTTTCCCCCCCCCCTTTCTCTGGGACAGCTGTTAGGGTTTCAAGCATTGAGAACGATGTAGGGTCCTTTCGTCGTCCAAAATACGCTTTTAATTTTGTAAATATTTTTACTTTTACAAAAACAGTTGTGACAACGGTCCCTTGGACACCTCACCCAGCTTCCCTCCCCGACTCCCCCATCCCCGCCGGGGGTCCGCGGTCTCACCCACCCCCTGGGTCGTTACTAAGTTAGCAAAGCTTTCAACAACAGTTGTCCTACCTACCCTCTTGGCCCCCAAGGTCCCTTTCCTGTTTCCAAGTCCGGTCCAGGGCACCATGGTGCATTTAGTAAACTCACTTTTAAATCTAGAAAGCATAGGTTCTGGGTTGGGGGTGTAGCTCTGGCTGCAGTGTTTGCTTTAGCTGCATGAAACCCTTGTGGGGGGGGGGCTCAAATCTACAGCTCGGTATAAATCGCCACCAAGGCACAGACACAGACACAGGCCTGGAATCCCAGGAGGTGGACACAGAAGGATCAGAAATCCGAGGTCATCCTCTGCTGCATAGAGAGAACACATCCTGACATACATGAGAACTTGATTTTTTTTTTCTGTTTTTCTTTTCTTTCTTTCTTTCTTTCTTTTTTTTTTTTTCAAGACAGGTTTCTCTATGTAGCCTTGGCTGTCCTGGAACTCCCTTTCTGTACACCAGGCTGGCCTCAGAGGTCAGCCTGCCTTTGCCTCCCAAGTGCTTGAGATTAAAGGTGTGTGCCACCATGACATGGCGAGAACTTGACTTTTAAAAAAAATATATATATATAAATTCTTGTGATGAGCCACACCCAGCGGCGGGGGGGGGGAGGGTTGTCTGTGTGGGGCTCTCAGGATTGATGGGTCCCAGAAGAGAAATGGAGCTGGGATATTCAGAGCCAGAGAACTTGGAGCGTTGTGGAAACGGAAAATGGACGCATCTAGAAGCGAGAGGAAGCCCAGGCAAATCCTGGGAGTTTGTGATAAGGAGGAGAAGGGTAGACAGAGATGGCTGGGAAGACCCCAGGGGTGGGGACCAGTTTCTGTAGGCCATGATGAGAGTAAAATGGTGCTAAGTGCGACATATAAGACTGGTGAGTGTCTGTCAGTAGTGACACGGTGTGTGTAGATGTGTGTTTGTGTGTGTGTGTGTACAACTTCAGAATACATAAACAATTCTTACAATGTCACCAACACGGAGGCCAGGAAATACTAGATCAACACAATGTCGGATCCCACAAGCTCAGATTTTGTGTCTCTGATGGTGGGAGCCCCGCCTCCCCCCATGGTCTTATCAGTGATTCTCAACCTTTCTAATGCTCTGATGCTGTGTTGTGGTGACCCCGCCCCCCCTCCCCAGCCATAAAATAATTTCGTTGCCATTTCATAACTGTAACTTTGCTACTGATATGAATCATAACATAAATATCTGATATGCGATCGCCCCAAAAGGGGGGGTGGTCTCGACCCACGAGTTGGGAGCCGCTGGTCTTACAAAAGAGTGGTCCCATAGGAATTCGTGATAAGCGCTCAACATTTCAGAGTACAGGAGGGTATCTGTGGGAGAAACAGAGACTTTCACCTGAAGACACTCAGGACCTGGGGAAGTGGTTCAGATGGCAGAGGCCCTGCCTAGCATCCAGGGCACCCCAGGTTCCATCAGTACCCAACAGCTCAAAAACTGTGTGTACGACACGCACACCTGGAATCCCAACCCGGGGAGGCGGAGGCCAAGAGGGTCAGAGGTTCCCGGTCAGCTACATAGTGGGTTTTTGAGGGCAGCTTGGATACATGAGATTGTCTCAGGAGGAGTGAGGAGGAGGAGGGCGGGGCGGGGTGGGGTGGGGGGAGGGGGAGGGTGAAGAAAGAGGAGGAGAAGGAAGAAGAGAGAGATCAAGACAAGACAGAAAAGAAGATGAAAAAGGAAGATGGAAGGGAGAGGTGGCATAGAGGCTGCAGCAACAGCAGCATACAACTGGGGGGGGGGCAGGGGGGCAAGGGGGTGGGGGGCAGGGGGTGCCCTGAGTCCTCAGCTGTGCGTGTGTGTGCTGCAAAGGAGCGGGGAATGTGTGCCCATCCAAGGCCAGCCTTCATTGGGGGGAGAAGCGAAGAGCGCTGTGCTCTGTCTCAGTAACAGCTGTTGCCTTTCCCAGGTGGCCTCTGGCAGGTGACTCCGGCCCAGGTGCTGACCACCTGTCTCAGTCACCTGGTCAGGAAGCTCTATTATCTGCCCTCAGCCTCCCACCATCTTTGATTCCATCTTCCTCCTCATCTGTCCACTCCTCCAAACTCGATCCCCCCTCTTCCTCTTCCTCCCCGTCTCCGTAGGATCCAACCGCTAAGCTTCCAGATCCCTCTCCAGCCCCCTGCAGCCCCCAGTCATCCCCTAAAACATCTAGGACAGCCAGCGGGGGGCTCCTAGTCTCAGGATCGAGGTCCAGAAGTCCCTGGAGCAAGGTCAGAGCTGGAGGTGCAAACTGGTCCCAGGGTGCTGGTGGCCGAGGTGGCTGGGGTTTAGTGGTCATCCAACCGGCAAAGGCCTCGAACTCAGGATCCGGAGCCAGGGCTACATCCCAAGGGAAGCAGGCCGTGGCGGCGCAGAAGAGAAGCACGCCCAGGGCCCAGGAGTCCACAGCTGGCCGCAGGGGCAGCGTGTTCGGCGGCAGCAGGAGGCAGAGTTCAGGGGGTGCGGTGGGCAGAGGCACCGGGGGAGCAGGGGCTGGGCTGCCCTCGGGGCGGGTCAAACCCAAGTCACCTAGGGCTACTCTGTGGCACTCAGGATCGAACACCAGCACATTGTCGGGCTTGACGTCTGCATGCACCAGCCCCCGGCCGTGGAGGAAGTCCAGGGCTCCGGCCAGCTGGGCCGCTACCCGCTTCACCATCAGCTCCGGGAGGCCCTGAGGTGGGGGGGGCGGGGCGGGGAGGGGAGAAAGGAAAAGGGCATGCTGTCTTGCTCTCTCCATCATCCTAAGGATCCTGAGGAGCCGATCAATATCTCCACAAACACTCGAAGTCCTTCACACCAGCCGCCCTTTATCTCTCCATCCACTGACTCCCAACAGGAGCCAACCTACCTTGCAGCTGATGTACCCAGCCATGTATTCAAGCATGCATCCATTTGTCCATCCACACACCCGTGCACCCAGATGTCTAACCACCCGTCCCTCTGTCCTGCCATCCAAGCATCCACCCACCCACAGGGTCTCTCTGTGTAGCCTGGGCTGTCCTAGACTCCCTTTGTAGACCAGGCTGGCCTCGAACTCACAGCGATCCGCCCGCCTCTGCCTCCCGAGTGCTGGGATTAAAGGCGTGCGCCGCCACGCCCGGCTCCGCCCATCTATCTTTTCTTCCTTCCTTTCACTTACCCGCTATTTTTATTCTCTAATCCTATCTCAAACCCAAAGCGGCTACCCTGTGACACCTCCATGCACCCCCATCTCCAAATACAAGAGGGGCTAGGCTCTCCTGGGTTCGGTCCTGACCTAGTACCCTTTCTAGAGGAAACCCCTACCTGAGCTGGCCTGCAGATACCGCCTGTGCCAACCCGCCCTTGTCTAAAAACATCACCCCTGGTTTCCTCCTCTACGCCCATGGCCCACCTATGATCGACCATGAACCCTTTCCCCCATGCATTCCCACCTCCCAATCCCAGCGCCAACTGGAGCCTTAAATCTGTCTACGCTCCACCCCGCCCCCATCACTAGCCCAAACCCACTTCCAACCCTAACGCCAACCCAGCCCTTCCCCTCCAAGCATGTGTTTGGACCGTCATATGGGTCAGCGCTGCGGCCAGGCAGGGAGCTGTGTTGAGACTTAGAAATGGCGAGGTCATTTGGGGGGGGGGTCTCAGGGTGACTCTAGACGGGGCCACTGATTTGGGGTGGGTAGAGACAGAGGGGGAGGACCTGAGCAGTCCTTTCCAGCCTCACCTTCTCCTGGAGCATTCCACTGAGATCCCCACAGGGTGCATATTCCTGGGCAAAGGCAAAATGTCGGGGTGTCTGCAGGGGCCTTCCCAGGGTCTGCAGCAGGCCTGGGTGTGAAGAGACGCAGCGGCCCACGCAGAATTCTCTCAGGAAAGTTGTCCTCAGGACCGAGTCCCGTCGGAGGAGCTTAAGGGCCACCGTTTGACCTGTCAGGAAAATGGGGTCAGATGAGGACCTGGGGTACCACTTGGCCTCTCTGAGCCTGAGTTCTCATATGAAAATCAACTTATGTCCTTTTCTGCTCTGCCTTGGATTGCTGTGCTGCCTTGTATAACTGACTTACCCTCTCTGGTCCTCCAGTCCCTACAGCATAAAGGTACATGGTGGTAATGTGAATGCCGGTTCAAATTGCTCTCCTGCCTTGCCGTGTGGTGTGAGACCTGGAGCCAGCCACCTGCCCCTCTCCGGGTGACCTATATCTCTCAGAAGACCTCAAAAGTTCTGCACTTTCCAACTTCCCACTAGGTCCTGGCTTGTCTCTGAGATGCCTCGTGATGGAAGAAACTGAAGCCTACCGTCTTGGTGGCTGAACTCACCGCCTTGGCGAGGCTGGGCTAGGAGCACGCGGCCATAGGAACCGGAACCCAACTTTCGGATGAGGCGGTACTGGACGCGTAGGCTTCTCACTGATGTCACCCTGCTCGCTGTCAGCTCCACAAGCCGCTGCAGGGCCACGGCCGTGTCCTCCTGTGGGGAGATGGAGTGGGGTGGTTGAGGGGCGAATCCGAGGCCTCTTTGAACTTTGAGCAGCCGGAGAGAGCAGAGGCCAAGCCCAGAACCAAGCTGCTGATGCAAGGGATAGGGTGCATCACTGTCCCCAGAGAGAAGGGTGAGCCACAGTGAGTCACCCAGCCTGGGGACACCTGCTTTCATGTCCTAGCATTGCTAGGGGTCTTTGTCTCTGAGGCTTTGTCTGCCCCCCCCCCCCCACCAAAGGGAGGCAGCCAGGAGCTCTCAGCCCAGCTATGGCTTTGTTTCTTAGTCCAAAGGACCTTTCATCCCCTCTCTCTTCCACGTCTTCTGAAATTTGTTCCCAGGGGCCTCCGGTCCCACAGAGTGATCCTTTGGGTCTGCAGTGTCGTCCCTCCGTGAGTCTGGGCCTCCAGCTCTCTCTGTCTCTCTGTCTCTGTCTCTGTCTCTGTCTCTGTTCTTTGTCTTTCTGTCTCTCTCTGTCTCTGTCTCTGTCTCTGTTCTTTGTCTTTCTGTCTCTCTCAGTGTTCTCTGTCTCTCTGTCTCTCTGGTCTCTGTCTCTCTGGTCTCTGTCTCTGTCTCTGTTCTTTGTCTTTCTGTCTCTCTGTCTCTGTCTCTGTCTCTGTCTCTGTTCTTTGTCTTTCTGTCTCTCTCTCTCTCTGTCTCTGTCTCTGTTCTTTGTCTTTCTGTCTCTCTCAGTGTTCTCTGTCTCTCTGTCTCTCTGGTCTCTGTCTCTGTCTCTGTTCTTTGTCTTTCTGTCTCTCTGTCTCTGTCTCTGTCTCTGTCTCTGTTCTTTGTCTTTCTGTCTCTCTGTCTCTGTCTCTGTCTCTGTCTCTGTCTCTGTCTCTCTCCTCTGTCTCTCTGGTCTCTGTCTCTGTCTCTCTGGTCTCTGTCTCTGTCTCTCTCCTCTGTCTTTCTGGCTCTGTCTGTCTCTCTCCTTCTGTCTCCTCCTGTTCTCTCAGTCTCTCTGCCTCCCTCCTGTACCGCATCTCACCTCTGCGTCCCCATCGTCGGGGGTCTTGAGGGCCCTGAGCTCCATTTGAGTTGCCTGGTGTCAGCTGGCCCTTTGTCGACACCCCTTATCTAGACCCCCCAAAAGAGGAGCCAGCCGGAGGAACCCTTTGCAACCCCCCGGGTCCTTGCCAAGCAGAGTTTGCTGAAGCTGTTGGAGGGTTGCCTTGGTCTCTCTCTGTCTGAAATAGTCTTCCTGGTCCCTGAGATTTCTCAGACTCCCTTCTGGGTTCCTGTCACTCTCTGGGGGGTGTGTCACCTGTACTGTCTTGCTTATTTCTTTAGAGTCTTCTCGGCCTTCTATCTGTCCTCTACAACCTTTGGCAGTCTATTTTTCTTTCTGAGTCTCTCTCTCTCTGGTCTCTCTCTCTCTCTCTCTGCTCTCTCTCTCGTCTCTTTTCTCTCTCTTCCTCTCTCCCTTTTGTGTCTTTGTTCCTCCCTCCTTCTCTGTTTCCTTACTCTCTGTGTAGAACTTTGAATCTTTTTCTTTCCATCTGTCTGACTCTTTCCTCAGCGCCCTCTTCCTCTCTCTGTTTCTCCTCAGGGTGCTCTCTCTTCTCCCTCTCTCTGCCCTGCCTCTGTCTTCCCTACGCACTGTCCCCTGTCTGCTCAGAGGATGTCCCCACACTCTTTTCTCTGCCTCTTTTCTCTGGCTCTCTTGGGCTGCTGTCTCTGTGTCTCTCTTTGTTCTAACTGTCTCTCCGAGCCCTTTTGTCCCTCCCTTTCTCTGGGCAGAGGTGTGTGCGACAGCTCAGAGACAGAGACATCCCGTCCCCCACGCTACACGCCTCCCTCACCCCCCTGACCCGCTGCCCCCTCCCTCCCCCTTCCAAACTTAGACCAGCTTGGACTCTGGGCACCGGTCCCAGGACAGAGGGGACAAAACATATTGTGAACCCCCAAGAGCCAGGCCTGAGAGCAGAGGAAAAAAGGGGGGGGGGCACTCATTCAAAACCACCTTGGATAACAGACCTTCCCTCTAGGGGCTGTGAGTGCTGAAGGCCAGAAGCCAGGACTGTTCCCACAGCCCTGCCCCTTAATACCAAGCCTAAGCCCTAGCCTACCTTAAATACAAGAGTCCAAGCCTTTGCCCCGTTCCCTAAACGCAGGAGTCTAGATCCCCCAGCCCTTCTCCCTCAAAGCTGCCAATCCTAACTTCACCCCTGTTTCTCCCACCCGGGGGTCTAGACGCCAGTTCTCTTCCCTTAGACCCAGAGTCTAGACCCCAGCCCCCCCTCACCCCCCCCCAGACCTGGGGTTCCCCATCCCGGACTCTCCTGCCTCAGACCTAGGGGTCTAAGACTCCAAACCTACTCCCACATGCCCAGGAATTCAGGCCTCAGTTTCTCTTCCCTCAGAGACTCAGGGGTCCAAGCTCTGTCCTCTCTCAGACCCAAAGGTTGACACCCTAGCCCGTGTCCCTCATGCTCCAACTCTCCCAGACTCAGGGGTCCAGAGCCATCCCCCCCCCCTTGGGACATGGGAGAGGAGGTTGCTGGCGACACATTGGGTCACAGCATCTCTCAGTGCTCTACAACCTGCCCTGACCCTAGCCGGAGCAGGGGGCTTTCCACTGCCCCCACCCAGCCGTCCATAGTGTCCGGCTTTATCCCCAGCCCATGGAGCAGGAAACTGAGGTTCCGAGGGTAGCATCGCCTTACACCGGGTCAGAGGGAGCCAGGTCCGTGCCAGGCCTGGGTGACTCACGGCCCTGACGTCCGGCAGCACTCAAGTTTCCACTACTACTACAGCCGGCTATTAATAAAGATACAACACAGCTCTCACAGGCTCTGGAAGGATCCGCAGGAAACTGGCGATGGTGGTTGCCACTGAGGAGCCTGACTGGGCTAAAGTCGAATTTCCTTTGATCTTTGTCTTTTTTTGTGTGTTCCATTAGGGTGAGTAGCAAAGGCACAGGAAGACTGACAGGGGGCTGGCGATGTGGCACAGCAGGCAAAGGGGCTTCTCACCAAGCCTGTCAATCTGTCTTTAACCCCTGAAACCCATATGGTGCAAGGAAAGGACTGATATGATCTGTGGAATGTTTACACACACACACTCACACACACACACTCACACACACATACACACACATACACACACACACATACACATACACACACACATACATACACATACACACACACTCACACACACACACATACACACACATACACACACACACACACATACACATACACACACACATACACACACACACACAGAGACAGACAGACAGACAGAGACAGAGAGACAGAGACAGAGAGAATAAACAAACAAATGTCATAAACTTAATAAAACAAAATACTCCAGCAAAGACAGACGCAAAGACAGACATTGTGGAGCACGCCTGTAATCCCAGCATTCAGGAGCCTGAGGCAGGAGGATTATGCTGGAGGTTATCCTGACCTAGTGAGTTCCAGGCTAGCCTGGGGTACAGAGTAACCTGACACAAAGAAATAAACAAATCTGGCCAAGTATGATGCTGTAGATTTGTTGTTGTTGTTGTTGTTGTTGTTTTCGAGACAGAGTTTCTCTGTGTAGCCTTGGCTGTCCTGGACTCACTTTGTAGACCAGGCTGGCCTCGAACTCACAGTGATTCGCCTGCCTCTGCCTCCGATGCTGTAGAATTTTAATCTCAGTTACCCAGAAGGCTGAGGCAGGGCACGGGGCCCTTAAGACACACCTGAGCTACATGGAGAGTTGAAAGCCAGCCTGGACAAACTGAAACCCTGCCCCAGGAGAATTAAATTAATTAATTAGTTCATTATTCCAGACAGCCAGGTATAGTGGCGTCTGCCTGTGCCCGAAAGCACTTAAGAGAGCAGGAGGATAGTGAGTTACAGGGCTGCCTGGGTGACATGGAGGGTTCAAGGGCAACTTGAACCACTTAGCAAGACTGTCTCTCTCTTTTTTTTTTTTTTTTTGAGACAGGGTTTCTCAGTCCTAGACTCACTTTGTAGACCAGGCTGGCCTCAAACTCACAGTGATCCACCTGCCTCTGCCTCCCGAGTGCTGGGATTAAAGGCGTGCGCCCGGAAGACTGTCTTAACAGAAAAGCAAAAACACAAGCCAGGGTGTCATGGTGTAAGCCTTTAACCCCAGCACTCGGGAGGCAGAGGAAGGCAGATCTCTGAGTTCAAGGCCAGCTTGGTTTACAGAGGACAGCCAGGGTTACACAGAGAGACCCTGTCTTGGAAAAAAAAAAAAAAACCAACCCAAAGCAAACAAACCAACCAGGCAAGCAAAACAAAACAAAACAAAACAAAACAAAACAAAACAAAAAAAAAGAGGAGGAGGAAGAAGAAGAAGAAGAAGAAGAAGAAGAAGAAGAAGAAGAAGAAGAAGAAGAGAAAAATAAACAAAATAAAACTTCTGGCTGGGTGGCGGTGGCGCACGCCTTTAATCCCAGCACTCGAGAGGCAGAGGCAGGTGGATCGCTGTGAGTCCGAGGCCAGCCTGGTCTACAAAGTGAGTCCAGGATAGCCAAGGCTACACAGAGAGACCCTGTCTTGAAAACCAAAACCAAAACCAAAACAAAACAAAACAAAAAACAAACGAACAAACAAAATAAAACTTCTGAAAACAAGTACGGTAAAGGAGCTTTGAGACTCTCTGAAAGCACAGATGTCCCTATTAGGAAAAGGGGCTTGATCATGGTGTTGTTGTTGTTGTTGTTTTGTTGTTTAAGCTCTGATTCCGCTCCCTCCTCTCCTCCCAGTCTCTCCGTGGCATTTTCCCTCCCCCTCATCCACTCTCTCTTTCTCTTCAAAAAAAAAAAGGGGGGGAGGCTCTCATGGATATCAACCCGCCTTGGCATATCAAGTTGCAGTAGGACTAGGTGCCTCTTTTTCTGTTGAGGCAAGACAGGGCAGCCCAGTTAGGGAGAAGAGACCCAAGAGCAGCAACGGAGTCAGAGACAATCCCTGCTCCCAGTTCAGGAGCCCCCACACCAAGACCCAGCTGCACAACCGTTACGTCGTTTTTATTTTTTTCGAGACAGTATGAGCCCTGGCTGTCCTGAACTCTCTCTCTCTCTCTCTCTCTCTCTCTCTCTCTCTCTCTCTCTGTAGACCAGGCTGGCCTGGAAGTCACACAGATCCCACCTCCTTCTGCCTCCTGAGTGCTGAGATTAACGGCATGCGCCACCACACTGCCCAGCTCAGTTATGTTTTTCTTCATAAAATAATAAAAGTTATAAAACAAAATACAGGCCAGCTACAATTTTACCATCAGTTATATATTAAGGTTTTTTTTTTGTTTTTGGAAATGTGTACTGGTGTTTTGTCTGCATATGTGTCATTGAACTATGTTGTAATCTTTAAAAACCCACCAACAACCTCTGTGCATTCAACCGCCTACTCCGGCTCCTGCAGGTACTTTAAATACTCTAGTTAGGGCAGGAATCAATCGGTGTGTGATGAGGCTTGGCCAAGGGTTTCGTCCCACCTGTGGCAGAAGAGAACTGACTCCCACAAGCTATGCTCTGACCTCCATACGGAGCACATGTGAAGGCATGATGCCTCATGGTTTCATACTCAATTCACGAGGCAGAATTGGGAAGAGTTCTGTGAGTTTCAGGCCAGCCAGCGTTACACAGTGAGAGCCTATCTCAGAAACAAAACAGCAAAAACAACAAAAACAAAAACCCAGAAATTTATTTAAAAAAAAAATTAAATCCCACTCCAGGTGTGTTGGTGCATGACTTTAATCTCAGCACTTGGGGCGGCAGAGGCAGGTGAGTTCAGGGCTAGCCTGGTCTACATATTGAGTCCAGGACAGCCAGGGGTCTGTTACACAGAGAAACCCTGTCTCAAAACAAAACAAAACAAAACATACAAAGCAAAAACAAAAACAAAAAACAAACAAATTTTAAAAACCCAACTCTATATATAGTGCTAGAGAGATGGCTCAGCAGTTAAGAGCACTTGCTGCTGTTGCAAAGGACCTGGGTTCAATTCCCAGAAACCACATCCAAATACTCCAGCAAAAGAGACTCTACAGAAAGAGGGGATCCGACACCCTCTTTTTTGGCCTAAAGTAGATATTCTCATGCATGCAGCAAACACACACGTGCACTGGCACACACATGTGCACTGGCACACACACGTGCACTGGCACACATGCATGCATACACACACACACACACACACACACACACACACACACACACACACACCATTATAAACAGATAAATATCCATGCATGTCTTTCAGGAAACCTTTAAAGAGCTGTGTCTTTTGCACTATTTGATTTTCCTCTCAGGAGCATGTGTCGCCTATGCAAAAAAAAAAAAAAATCCAAAATAACAGAAGATGATATGATGATAACATTATGTACTTGACGACAGGTCCTGGGCACCGTGCTCTCTTTTTCTTAATTTATTTATCCAAGAGTTTGTGAAGCCCAACATGCCCTGGTGATCAGAGTGATACTTCTCAGGTTACTGGCAGGGGAAACTGAGGCATGGCGAAGCAGTCATTAGTCACGTACACTAAGCACCAGTATTCCATCTGGTCTGTCTCCCATCCAGAGGGCTTACTCAGACTTTCTATTAGCTCCAGGGGGACCTAGGGTCAGTGGTGTGACTCTGGGCGGCAGGGGTTGTCACTTACAGAACAGAAAAGGTCAGGCTGGAGAGGTGGCCACCTGGGCCTGCTGGGAGGAGCCTGTCACGGCCCTCCCCGCTCCCAAGCTCCCCTGATGATCCGGGGGAGCTTTGCACCTCCCCATTTAGCAACGACTGCTTCACGGGGGTCACCCAGAGTGACCTCAGCACACAGGTGTGGCAGGGGACAGTCCAGGCCTGGCCCTAGGGCGTACGCACATTACACACACCACACCCCTCTTTAAAGCTGAGCTCTGGGCACCAAGCCTTCGTCCTCCAGTCCTCCTGCATGCCAGCCCCCAAGGGCTTTCTCCTGTGACCCTGTCCTGACTTTGTTACTTCCTGGCTGGTCTTAGGATCTCTGGTGCGTGTCCCAGTGCCTCTGTGCCTCAGTTTCCTCCCATCGGAGGCAGAGGCACTTGCAACTCCTGTTCAGAACATTGGTAAAGGGACACTTTAAAGGCTGGCAAGATGGCTCAGTCAGTAAGGGTAAGGGTGCTTGCTTCTCAGCCCCACAGGCTGAGACCCATGCGGTGGAAGCAGAGAACTGACCCCACAAATTGTCCCCTTACCTCCACGTGTGGGCTGCGTCACATAGGCACACCCCCACACAACTAAATAAAACATATAATAAGAAACACAACTTCCCAGATAACTTAAGGTCTCTGTGTGCTTTTTCCTCTTCCACTCTCGCCTTTTCTTGCCGGAAGCAGCCACTAGCTCTAGCGAGGTGTCTGTTACCGTATGATTTAAAACGGAAAAGATTTTTTTTTTTTTGCTGCGTTTTCCTCCATGTGTACAGATCTATCCCGGCCATAGGGTGTCATATTGCCTGTTTTTTCAATTTTGTATAAATAGCATCCCGGTTTGACCTTCTGTGACTTGCTTTGACCCTCAGGAGCTCAACAAAACATTTCATGAGTTGCGTTTCTTCCCTTCCAAGCGAGTCTCGCAGTCCGGCATGTGACACCCTGTCTCTGCCTGAGGATGGACTTGAAAGGTCTCAGCCAACCCTGTGCTCCCATAAGCAGCGATGGCAAGGGCTGCTTGAACATGTCGCTGCCTGTTAATATCTTCCCCCATTTGCAAGAAGTGACACATTTTCACTAGCCTTGGCCTTGAAGGAGAATTCCTCCGTGAGAGGAGAAAGAATGCACAGCTTTCTTAGGCATTGCCACACAGCCTATCTGACTTTAAGCTTTTTAATTATTATTTTCTGAGGCCATAGACCCATTTTGACAGTCTGAGGAAAGCTAAGGATTGTCGTATTATCTGACAAAGAGCTTTGGGCCTTGGCACATGACTAATCCAACTTGAGGACTGTGGAGAATATACTTTTTATTTTCCAAGACCAAAGAGCAAACTTTGAGGAGCTGGAAAGATGGTTCAGTGGTTAAGGACACTTGCTGTTCTTGTAGAGGACCCGAGTTCGGGTCTCAGCACCCATGCTGGCCTGCTCACAAATGCCTGTAACTCCAGCTTGGGGATCTGACGCCCTCTTTTGGCCTCTATGGGGACTGCATGCATATGCACGCTTGTAATACACGCCTCCACATTCATTTGGGGAGTCATTTCTTTCCTTCTACTATGTGGGTCCTAGGGATCACACTCAGGTTGTCCAGCTTGGTGGCGAGCACCTTTACCGGACGTACCATTTTACTGGCCCCCACAATCTATGTTTGAACAAAGACCCACAAATAAACAGAGCTATGTACTGACTGGCTGATGTGACCAGTCTTTTGGGAATCTGACTCCCATCTTCCCCCAGGGCAATGGTTTAGCAATGGCTCATTTTGTATTCTGGGCAATTTTATAGACTACAACTGCCACAGGGGTGACGCTGCAGGTCTGTAATCCAAGCACTCAGGAGGGGACCGCAGAGGATTACAAAGTTTGCTTTGTGAGACCTTGTTTCAAAATGAAAACTAGAAAACAACAGTAATAATAATAAAAAAAAACAGATCTTAATGGATCTCAGTGAGAGAGTACTTGTGCAAGGCCCCAAGACTGTACATAAGTACACATGCACACACATACACAAACACACACACTCACACACACAGAGACACAGAGACACACAGACACACACACAGAGACACACACAGACACACACAAACAAACACAGACAGACAGATAGACAGACAGACAGACAGACAGACAGACAGACACACACACACACACACACACATACATTTTTTTTTTTTTACGACGAGGCCTCATGTGACCCAGGCTGGCCTCCAAGGAGGACTGCGACCTTCTGATTCTCCTGCCTCCACATCCTGAGTACTGGGATGAAAGATGTCTGCCACTACACCTAGCTGGGTTCCTCCTCCCCCACCCCCGAGACTGGGTCTCTCTGTGTTAGCCTTGGCTGTCCTGGACTCACTTTGTAGACCAGGCTGGCCTCGAACTCACAGCGATCCACCTGCCTCTGCCTCCCGAGGGCTGGGATTAGCTAGTTGGGCTTTTTGAAGATTTATTTATTCTTATTATATTTGCATAAGTGTTTTGCCTGATTATATGTCTGTGCACCGTGTGCATCTGTCTGAAGGCCAGAGGAGAGTGTTGGATCCCACAGGTATTAGGGGCTGTTGTGAGCTGCCACGTGGGTGATGGGAACAGAACCCTGACCCTCTACAAGAACAGCAAGCGCCGAACCATCTATCTAGCCCTGTATATCTGTCGGGTTTTTTTTTTTTTAATGTGGTGCTAGGGATCACATCCAAGGCTCTGTGCATGTTAGGCAAGCCCTCTACCAGCTGAGTTTTGTCATGCTATTTTTAGTTTATATATAAACCCTACAACTTGGCATGGGATATCCGGGACCAGAGACACCCCTCCCCCACCCACCTCCCCACCCCTCCCCCCCACCCCCCCACCCCCCCACCCCCGCCTCTGCCGGAGTCTACGTGGGATCACTCAAGAACTCTGGAGACTACAGGCTAAGAACTGGTGCCTTCTCCAACCCCAGGAGGCCTTCCCTCCAGAACCTACTTTCTCCTAAAAAGACCTTAATCTTTACTCATCTCCAGCCTGTTTCCTGGAAGGGCCCACCATAACCCCCAAAAGGGCATCTTTCTGATGCTCAGCTCTGACCTGGCCAGTCTCCTCTTTTTCATGGGCCTCCCCGCTGGCTCCCCATCCTGGCCCCAGGTCTCTCAGGACCTGGCACCCGCTCCATCCTATCTCCAGCCTCACCCCACCTCACCCAACACCCCAGTCACACTGAAGGTTTCAGAGTGCCCAGAGGCACGCCGGGTTCTCTCTCCCTCTCCCTGTGGCAGGAAACGTGTGGGGAATGAAGAGCCAGACCAACGGCCAAATACAGTGGGTCTAATGGTTGCATAAATCCTGTGCGATTAGCAATAATTCTAGCTGGTATTTACTGAACTCTGCGTATTACCAGCCCCTGTGCTAATCCTCAGAGCAGCCCCAGGGAGGTCGGGCCTATTCTTAGCTGTGTTTCATAGTTGAGGAAAGAGAGACTTGCAGAGATTAAGCCTTCTGCTCCTTGGCCTGCGGGTGTGTGGGAGGAGGGGGCGGGGAGTCCGTGGCAGAGTTGGGATCTTCCCTGCAAACCCACCCACTGCATTTCACACCCTTTGCAGAGGTTGTGAGCCAAGGACTACAGGAGGACATATGTCAATCAAAGTTACTGTTTTCTCTCTCACTTTTATTGGACCTTAATACACACCTTCCTTGGACCTTGCGTAAGCTGAGCCAGGAGTAAGGGGCTGTGCAGTGTGATTTATTGTGCGTGCCTGGCCCTTTAAAGGACCCTGTGACCCTCAGTGTCAGCTGGCTCTTGGAATTCTGGAATCAGGGGAGGATATAAAAAGCCAGTGGCGCACGCCTTTAATCCCAGCAACCTTGGGAGGCAGAAGCAGGCAGATCTCTGTGAGTTCGAGGCCAGCCTGGTCTACAGACTGAATGCAGGACAGTCAAAGCTACACAGAGAAACCCTGCCTCGGAAAAACAAGACAAAACAAAACAAACAAGCCAACAGAGGCTGAGAGAGACTGAGTGGGGTTGGGGTCGGGTCAGGGAAGAGGAGAGCCAGAGAGTGGGGCTAGGGAAGACAGGCGGTGCAGGAAAGAGATTGAGTAGATCTAGAAAGAAGAAGACTATAGAGACTGCACAGAGGGAAGACAGGAGACAGTTGAAAGTGAATTGAAAAAAAAAAAAAAGAGAGAGAAGAGAAGAAAAAAAAAAAAAGGAAGAAAGTGAATGGGTCTACCAGAGTGAGAAGGCAGTTGGTGACAGCTGAGCCAGGAGAGCTGAGCCAGAGAAACTATTGTTAGGAGACAGTTAGGAGAAGAACCCTAAAGTAGCCAAGAAAAAAAAAAAACATCCCATAAAGCTACAGTGCTGGCCCCAGGTGACAGCAGACAGATTCCATCCTCGGCCCATGGGTGTCTGCAAAGCATTTGGACAGGCCTGCCGATGACTAGAAAACAGGGGAGTACCTGAGCTAACAGAGGTGGCAAAGCCAAGCCCAGGAGTAGCTCTCAACAGTCCTGATGGGACAAGAGTGAGCGAAGAAGAGGTGTCCCAGCAGAGAGCATGTGACAAGAGTGGAAAGCGAGGTCACTGCAGTGGGGGACTGGATTCTTATCAGAACAAGGAGATTAAGCAGCGACTGAGCACCCAACTTGTGTGCTCAGGCGGTGTGGAGGGGTTCTGGGGTACAGTAGAGACAAAAGTTAGCACAGAGCTCTCACAGAGCTCTGCACACAGGTGAGCTACAGCAAACACTGGGTGGTGGTGGACATCTGGACTCTCAACGTCAAGAGGCCGAGACAGGAAGATCTGCACCACAAGGCCAGCCTGGGACACACAGTGCTTAAGCATAGCATACAGGACAAGAGCATACTTGAAAAAAAAAAACAGTAATAAAAATACAGAGATAAACTAAGAATGGAGCTCAGTTGACAGAGAGCTTGTTTTGCATGTGTGAAGCCCTGGCTTCAAGCCCACATTAAAAAAAAAAAAAAAAAAAAGAATAAAAGGAAAAAAAAAAGGCAAACCGGTTGGTGGTAGCACATGCTTTGCCTTTAATCCCAGCACCTGAGAGGCAGAGACAGGTGGATCTCTTGAGTACGAGGCCAGCATGGTCTACGGGGTGAGTTCCAGGACAGCCAGGGATGCTACACAGAAAAACTCTTGTCTCAAAAAATAAAATACAACAAAACAAAGCAAAAGAAAAGGGGTGTGGCAGCTGAGGAGATGGCCCAGCAGTTGAGAACACTTGTTGCTCTTGCAGAGGACCCAAGTTTGGGTTCGGTTCCCACATGGTGACTCATTATGGTCAGAACTCCCGTTCCGAAGACTCGGATGCCCTCTTCTGACCTCTGGAGGCACCAGGCAGGCATGTTGTGCCACGTTCATGCCATACACGCAGGCAAAAACAGCCGTACGGCATAAGAGAAAAAGCAAGTCTAAAAGCAATCAGCGAGGCACAGTGATACTCACTTGTAACCCCAGCACATCCCCCCCCCCCAGGTGAAGGCAGGAGGGTCAGGGGTTCAAGGTCATCCTCAGCTACATAGCAAATTCAAAGCCAGCCAACAATAACAAAAATAGACAGGAAACAAATCCCTGGTTGCTGAGGGCGTGTGTGTGTGTGTGTGTGTGTGTGTGTGTGTGTGTGTGTGTGTGTGTGTATGTGACAACTAAGAGGTTTGATGTTTCTTTTGCAGGTAATGAGAACATTCTAAAATTGACTACAGCAATGGTTACTGGTTGAGCCCACGCTGTAATGACAAACTATAATGAAAGTGGCCTGTGGAAAACCCTAGAACATATTAAAGGTCTATTCTTTAATTAGTTAATCGATTTTGTTACATTTTACTTATTGTGTGCATGCATGGGCTAGGGGCAATGTGTGTGTAAGTTAGAGGAAATCAGGTGTCTCCTTCTGCCATGTGGGTCCCAGGCCTTGAACTCAGGTGCCCAGGCTGGCTTGCTCAGCAAGCACATTTACCAGCTCAGCGATTTCTCACTTTGTCTTCTATCGCTGTGATCAAGACTATGACCAAAAGTGGCGTCGGGGAGGGAAGTGTTTATTTATTTGGCTTACAATTCCAAGTCACAGTCCAGTGAAGGGAGCCAAGGTAGGAACTTAAGGCAGGAGCTTGGAGGAAGGACTTGAAGCAGAGGCCGTAAAGGACCACTGACCGCTGGCTCGCTCAGCCTGCTTTCTTGTACCCAGGATCACTTGCCCGGCGGTGGCACTGTTACATCTATCATGAACCAAGAAAATGCCCTATAGACTCCAGCTTGTACCGAGTTGACAGAAATCTAAGCAGGACAGTCTTTTTTATTTTTTGCCAGCTTTATTTTT